>NC_139685.1:77225890-77750890 GCF_964106915.1 Podarcis gaigeae
AGCTAAAAAACATTCCAGGGGACTGTTTGATTATTTTTAAGAACAAAGAAATGAGAAGCATAATTTTACAAAAGAACAGACAGAAAAGACTTTGCAAAGATGGTGTCTTCACAGTGATTTTTTAAAAAATTGCCATGAGGCCCCTGAAAAAAACATGAACCTTACAAGACATTATGTGCTGGTCCCGGGGGGAAGGTACCGTGATCGTAGTCAGAGTTCACAAGATGAGAGGCGAGGTCCGAAACTGGGAGCCGGGTGGGAACAGGAACTCTGGAAGGTCAGGAGCAGGAGGCCGGGCAGGGAACAGGAACGCTGGAAGGTCAGGAGCAGGAGGCCAGGCAGGGAACAGGAACGCTGGAAGGTCAGGAGCAGGAGGCCGGGCAGGGAACAGGAACGCTGGAAGGTGAGGAGCAGGAGGCCGGGCAGGAAACAGGAATGCTGGAAGATCTGAAGCCAACAACAACGTTGCTCCCGCAACCTGGGACCGGGCTGACTGACCTTTATCTTCTTCTAAGGCCGGGGCGGCCCCGGCCCCCAGGAGCCCCGCCTCCTCTGGCCTTAAGGCGAGCACTCCTCCTGGGAGCAACCAGTTTCCTTCGCCTCTCTGCCCTAAGCCTCTGCAGTTCAGGAGAGGCCGAAGGGTTACTGGGCCCCGGGGGAGGCTCACCTGTAGACACTGAGTCCTCAAGCACCTTTGGGGCCAGAATGGTTTCACCTGGTGCCTGCTCCTGAGGATCTGACACAGGTGCAGGCTACTCAGAATCTAGGCCTTGCCCCAGTTCAGCCGGCCCTGGAGGCGGGGACTCCTGTGCAGGCCGGGATTCCTCTGGTTCAGCCTCTGAATCAGAATCTCAGGCCATCACACATTAACTGATACTCTTTGGAAGAACGAAATCAATTTCAAATGGGAATTTCCAGAGGAGTTCTCTTTTTATTACAAAGAGAGAAAAAATCAAATTTAGAAGCATTCAGGAGACCGACAAGTTTTGGAGAAATTATGCAAAGGAACTGGGTAAAGAAGAAGCTGCTGCGATACCAGGACAAGGAGAGGAGGAGGAGGAGGAGGAACCTTAAAGACTTTTATAACAAAACACTAACAAGAAACAAAAATGGCATTGAACATGGACATGGAATGTTAATGGACAATAATAAAATTTAAAGGAATAAAATTGAGCATATTTTGTCAAAGAAAATTTGGATATTATTTGTTTACAAGAAGCTCACGTGGCAAGAAAACATAGAAGATTTTTGTCAACAAAAAATTAGGAAACAAATTTATTTCATCAGGCAAAAGCAAAAAGAGAGGCATGGTATTGTACATCAAAAACAAATATGAAGCACAGCAGATCTTCAAGGACGAGGAAGGAAGGGTGATCACTGTTCAGGTTACAACCCAAGGTGAGAAAATAATAATACAGTGGTACCTCGAGTTACAAATGCTTCAGGTTACAAAATCCGCTAACCTGGAAGACTTACCTTGAGTTGAGAACTTTGCCCCAGGATGAGAATGGAAATTGTGTGCCAGAGGCACAGCGGCAGCAAGAGGCCCCATTAGCGAAAGCACGCCTCTGGTTAAGAACAGTTTCAGGTTAAGGAATGGACCTCCAGAACGAATTAAGTTTGTAACTAGAGGTACCATTTGCACACCAAATGGTAGTAAAACAGAATTGTACAAGCTTTTAGAAGAGAAACTATTTGACTTCATGGATCAAAAGATTAACATAATGGGGGACTTAAACAGGGTAGTTTCCCTAGAAATGGACAGATCAGGAAGGAAAATGGATTCCAAAGAAGGGAAACTACCCAAGACTTTTTTCTCTTTAGTAGAAAGTTGTAATTTGGTGGACATATGGAGATTAAGACATCCAATAGATAAACAATTCACTTTCTTCTCAGAACCTAACCAATGGGGCGCAAGAATCGACCACGTTTGGAATTCAAGTGAATTAGCAACTAGAATTTTAAAATAGAAATACAACCAAAAACACTTTCGGATCAGTCCTCCTTGCTGTTGGCTCACACAGCTACTGCTGCCTGAAATCATAAGGAATTTTAATAATAATAATAATTCCATAAGATAGCTTTCCTAGGTATATGCTCTGTGTGGAATCTTGATTGGCTGCTTGTTGTGCCCAATCAGGGAGAAGCAGAACCTGAACAAGAAAAGTTCTGGAATGCTCTGCAGCAAAGGGCTAGGAACGAATAGCTGCAGGAACAGAGAGGCAAAGAGAAGAAGAACTGACTGCGGCACAACAATATCCCAGCGGTATCTCACGGTATCACTGTGAATGTTATAAATTCACTGTGAATGTTACCAAACTTAAAACCATGGAGAGACCTGGTCTGAACAAAGACATTGGATTCTTATCTCATTATACATGACAAAGCCATTTTTCACCTTCTCACCCCTTGCTTTTTCCTGTAAGACCTATTGCAGTCACAGATAGGTAGCCGTGTTGGTCTGCCATAGTCAAAACAAAAAAAATTCCTTCCAGTAGCACCTTAAAGACCAACTAAGTCAGTTCTTGGTATGAGCTTTCGTGTGCAACTAAGTCAGTTCTTGGTATGAGCTTTCGTGTGCATATTGCAGTCGTTAAGAGTCGTCAACAGGCTCATCACAGCTATCTGCCAATCACCCATTCCCACCACCCTTCTGAGTAATACCCCTCCCCACCTTCTCACTATATAGAAGGGTCTGGAAACTTCTGTTTCAGTGTATCTGAAGAAGTGTGCATGCACACGAAAGCTCATACCAAGAACTAACTTAGTTGGTCTTTAAGGTGCTACTGGAAAGAATCTTTTTTGTTTTGACTATAGCAGACCAACACGGCTACCTATCTGTAAATGTTATAAATGTTATTCATATGAGACTACTTTATATCCACTGCATCATTTCGCTGGGTATCTTGCTCAGTCAGTACAATTTCCAGAAGCTTCTTTAGATCTCAAGCAGGAAGAAGTCCTTCACCAGTTCAACTGGGTCTTATCCTGTTAACCCCCTCCTTTTATTGCCACTGGCAGACTCTCTGTATTACCTTAAAAGCTTCAGCCAGCTCGTTCCCAAGCAAGATAAAAGCCATTTCCAGAGACGACTCTCTCTTTGTTCTCCAAGGGAAATCACCTAAGTACTCTGAGTGCTAAAAGCACTTTGTAAAGACAAAATCCTTTCCTTTGGTTTTATTTTCAGGGAAATCTGCAACTCGTGGAGAAGGAATTATGAGGCATCATACTGCTGGAGTGCGAACCAAAATCAGAAGCTCTACCACTGAGCCCAGACATCATCAGATGGGACTGTGCAGAACCATTGGGAGCTTGCTTTTGATCTCTGCAGGAACCTTCGATGTCCTGGTTGACCTTCTTTGGGGTGCTTGTTGCCTCCGAGCTGCCCCCACCCCCCCCCCCCAAAGCAGCTGATTCACTTTGAGCCATATTTCCCTTTCCATCGTTGCAGACTGGAAGTCTTCAGGTTTATATTTTATACATTGTGTAATGTTAGAAACAAATGGGCATTTCAGAGAGTGGTGGTATAAAATCTTATCAAGTGATATGGGAAGCCACAGAAAAATGAGAATAGTAAACATATGGTGTTCCTAAGATGTATTATGTGAAAAATCCACTCCCGAACTACGGAGGGGGGGTTGCGGGCTCACGCCCCCCATCCACACTCTTGCGGGGCTGGCGCCAGCCCCGCGATACTCGCTTCTCATTATTATTCATATCCAGCAGCGCCAGCCAATGGGCTGGCGCTGGGGGCTGGACTTCCCAGGGGCACTTAAGGTCAGGCCAGCCCGGGATCGCCCTTTTCCTCCTCTTCGGCAGCTGCGGTTTGGGATCTTCGGGTCGGATCTTCGTCGTGCCTTACCTCTTCGCCTCGTGGATTTTACCCTGCCCTGCTGCCCTGCTGCCGTTGGTTCCTGCTTTGTGCCGCTCGCGACCGTTCGAATCGGTGAAGACCGAAGCGGTGCTCCTCGCCTCAGACTTGTCCTCTTTTTTGGGGCCTACATCCCCATCCTCGAGGATTTTTAGAATTTGCCAAAATTTCTGTGGGGTTTTCTTTTTTTCCCCTTTGGTACCAAGACAAGCTCCAAAGGAGCATATTTGCACTTGGGAACTGCCATTCTAGGAGTGTGACATAGAACACCTGTGTCCCAGGAAGCAGTGTGTCTGAGAGCTTTCCTTCCCAGCCAGAGAATGTGCATGTGCAAGGCAAGTCCATTGCGCCCCCATCCCACAACCCTGCCAGAGCTGTCTCTCTCTCTACTGGATCCCTTAGAGCAGACCTGGGAACCTAGCACGGGCAGAAGCACAACCAGCTGCAATCTTTTATTTCATGTTGCCACCCTCCTACATTTCCCAGCAATTGCAAGCGAGGCAGTTAAGGGAGCTCTTTATCTGTACCAGATGCTTTTACCAGTGCCCAATAGGGGAGGCAAAATAGCCAAGGCTGTTTCAGGGGATGTCAAGTACACTGGCTGGCAAGGGAGTTTCCCTCTCCCTCTGGTAGCTTCCAATAAGAAATAACAAGCCTTTGGCAGGTTTATAGTCCGTTTTATTTACAACAACATACTGAGCACAACATCAAGCCGCCCTTCCCACAGATGGCAGTTGCTCACTCTGAGTCCCCTTCTCTTCCATAGCAAGAAGTGTGCCACCAGCCACCTGTCCTTCCTCAGTGCTTCTGTTGTTCCTGGACCCTTTCAGTCATCCAAGTTCTAGGGGAGGGAAGGACTTCCCTGACACACTCAAATGAAGAATCTCCTAAAGGATCCCTCCCTCCTGGTTGCCTAGCTACTATCTCAAAACTGTCCAGCTCTTCCCCCAATTGAGCAGCCTCTGAATCTACTGGTCTCTCTGCTTCTGGTGTTAAAAACTTCCCGATACAGGGCTGCCTTCAGATGTCTTCTAAAAGTTGTGTAGTTCTTAATCGCCTTGACATCTGATGGAAGGGTGTTCCACAGGGAAGGTGCTACTGCCACCTTCCCTCTGCCTGGTTTGCTGCAACCTCACTTCTCATAGTGAGGGAGCCAGAAGAAGGCCCTTGGAGCTGGACTTCAGTGTCCAGGCTGGACTATGGGGGTGGAGATGCTTCTTCAGGTATCCAGGGCTGAATGCATTTAGAGGATTAAAGGTCAGCACCAACATTTTGAATTGTGCTCAGAAATGTCCTGGGAGCCACTGGAGATAGGACCAGCGTTATATGATTCTTGTATCTTTATACAGAAGGGCAGGATATGAATGACAGAAATCATTTTTGAACAATATTTTTATTGGTAGTGACATATAAACATACAAAAACATAATGAGAAATAACAGGAGTAAGGGTACATAATTATGAGGGATTTTTAGCATATGAAGCTTATCAGAGTCCAGCTCAGAGTTTGTGCAGATCTATCTTTCAATCCAAGTACAGTTCTCGATGAGTTGCCATTGGCTGAAGGTCAGTTGCATGCAGGGCTTTTTTGCATCTGGAACTCACTTGACCTCAGTTCTGATACCTCTCAGGTGGACACCATCATAAGAGAGCAACGGGAAGTGTTCATGGCCAGTTCTGGTACCCCTTTCTTCTGGAAAAATAGCACTGGTGGCATGTATGTTTAGATGATGACACATTCATTAAATGTAGACCAAACGTGTTGAAATTTAATTGCTTCTGTTCCTTTTCTTTGTGCTTTACCTTTGCAAATGAAGATTTACACTAATGTACTTTGCCATATTTCCTGGTCTAAGTGTTGAGATAGAAAGCTTTCCAATATTACTAGCAGAGTTTATGAGGAGTAAGGATTCTTCTGGCGGATATGCTTTGAAGTACCTGGCCTAAATAAAAAATAAAACTAATAACTTTTAAAAAATTAATTAGTATAATAAATCTGAAATCAACATTTCCCTGGATTTATGCTTTATGTGGCATGCTGATTGGATATGATCAGCAGCCAATCAGAAATGGTATAGCCTAAATGGGAGGAGTTCTGGAATGCCTGACATCACAAGGGAGGTGGTTCTTAGCCAGTGGAAGGATGAAAAACCCTTAGGAAGAAATTAGTGAAAATATTGTTCCACGACAACACCAAGGTATCCAAACAGAAAGAGGTCTGATGGGTGGAACACTTTCCTTACAAGCTATGATATTTGCAGGGTCTCATTCCAGGGCCGAAAGGTCACTAAGAGGCTAAATGAGAAGGAGCGCTTATAAACTACAGGTGGTCTTTCTCTTTTAAATACTAGACCTCAGGGTCATCCAATGAAACTGAGTGGTGGAACATTCGAGGGCTGTGTACAGGTGCTGTATTGCCAGTAGTATCACTGTATTACTGGCTGTTTGGCCAATAGCAACCACCAGGCAAGCAAGAGGTCCTTTGCATTCCACTGGACGGAGACTCTTAGGTAGAGACAAACTTTTATTAATTGGTCAACATTAGCAAAGAAATTGATCAGCAACGTAGAATAGAGTCTAACAGAAAACCAACAGCAACTGGAATAAGCTGTAAAGCCAATAATGTAATCTATAAGCAGGCAGCCCTGTTTAGGGAAGTTTATAATGACTGATGTTTTAATGTATTTTTAATCTTTTGTTGGAAGCCGTCCAGAGTAATAATTTTTTATTATTATTATTATTATTATTATTATTATTATTATTATTATTATGCAAAAGATCTTAGGCAACAATAGTCATAATACAGATAGAATAGGTTTAGTTCTTCATGTCTCCCCAACCGAATATTCCTCAACCCATCCCCCATGCAGTCAGGTGTTTGATAGCTGGTCAAGCCATGAAGTTGCTTTCACTTCTTCTCCAACAGCCATTTTCCTTATATTAAAGCTCCAGCTACATTGCAAACCAGGAGCACCACATTCTGTTTTATTCCCTGGCAATACAGGTGTGCTGCTCTGATTCATGGGCCCAGTTTGTCAATCCAGATCTAGTTCATGATCCAGAAAATACAAATCTTTGAAAAATTAATTTACTAGCATATCAAGGGCTACTATCTCAGATAGCTTCAAAACAGAATGAGACAACTGCCCTCTTCTTTCATTCTTTTTTTCTTGATAGACTCAATTGGATTTATATGCATCCAACTGAGACCGGATCTAGTACTCCATCTTTTCTGATGATCAGGAGGTAGTTATATAAATAAATGTATATACCTTCCTTAAAGGGTGAGGAACATGTGGCCCTCCAGATGTTACTGGTTTACAACCCCCATCATCCCCAACCATTGACCATGATGCCTGTGAAGGAGGAAGTTGGCACCCAGGAACATCTGAAGACCTCATAGATCCCACACGATCTATGAAATGGTGAACATCTGGCAATGTATTATGGGGAAGCCACTTTCAGCCTGAGGGCTGGTATCTTGTTGAAAATAACTCTAGTTGCTGCTGTAAAAGGGACAAACACAACATTGAAAGGCATTTGGACCTTTAGGCATGGTAATTTGGCACAGTAAGTAATTCTGACATAAACAGATAGCCTCTAAATAAACACCAATGAATGTTGCAAAGCAAGATATTTCTTTTTAGCACACACCAGTAACTGAGATTTCAGCTGCAATATTAGCAGAACCAAAAACACTCCATCTGATCTTATCAGCTGATGTACAGATCAACCCATTTCATTCACAAAAAAGATTGCCCCAAATTTGATTTACCCCGTAAAATAAATATAGAGTGAACATATGGATCAAACCCATAACTGTTGTTTGCAAATGTTTACTGAACCTCTAGAAACTAGATGTCCAGCTGTTTAGAAAGAAATAGAATGCAAAATGAGAATGTGCTATATTACCTAAAACATTTTTTAAATTCCTTGGAATCCATATGGAACATCTTTTTGGTTTAAAACTGAGATTGATCCAGCAGAAGAAAAAGAAAGACATTTCAAAAGTGTCTTTATAAGAAAGGATTGTCTAATACTGATAGACACCAAAGTGTAATATTGGAAATGCCCCTTGAGACCCATTTTTTACTTTAGGTTGTTGTGCATTTCAACTTTGTACCAAGAAAATCCTTGACATTTGTAGACGTGCATCTACTTTAAAATTTATGTTCCTGTAATAGGGAGATTAAGTGCAGGACAACAAAAGCAAATACTGTGAGCTTTGGTGCTTGACAGGAGACTTTGAGTTTGGAAGGTTAAACATCCACCATCCAACCAATGTGTTCATAGTCTTATACTCCATGTTATAATAGCTTGTTGTTTCACAGACAAAACTGAGAGGATGGGGAAGCTAACGCCTGCAAAGAGTGCAGCATCCAGAAGACATGTAATGTCCAGAAGACAGCTAGCGCTCAGAAAGCGTAAAGCAGCAGCAAAAGAAACTGGTGGTCTGTATACAGCACAGTCATATGGGATGAGGTTTCTGATAAAGTAGAGGAATGCATGGGAAAGGGAAGTTGATGGAGAGACAGGCAGGGAGTGGAACCAGTCTTGTTGTGCTAGGGAGGAGTGCAGAGAAAAGCACACACAGCTCTTTGGGTGCCAGAGATCCACTAATCCCCATAGAAACCCCAGGATTCAGCACACTTTTTGCTGCTGACTGTGGTGTTCCTTTACTGTGTGCAGCAAGGAATGGCGCCACCATCAGGCAGAATGAGGCAGTCGCCTCAAGTAGCAGGTGCTGGGGTGGGCAGAGATGGGTAGACCACACAAGCTGCACTGCACCTCCTCAGTTAGTCTGCTGCCCCATCAGCAGCATCAAAATATCAGCCAAGGGCCTGGCTAGTCTAGCTTCTGTATGTGGAATTATGTGCATGGAGGGGGCATCTTGCCATTTGTCTGGGGTGCAGAAAGTAACATCAAAGGCTCCTGTCTTCTGATCCAGACATTTGTAAAAAAAAAAAGTTCCCTCAAGCAGCAAGACATCTCACCTTGCTTCCTCCACCTGCTTATCCTCCCAAGTGCCCACCCCCTGAACAATTGACTGTCTCTGGCTGATGGCTGCCACAGAATATGGAAACCCTTTTTCCTGGGCTGGGAATGGTATGTTGGCTCCTGATGGCTAAAGTAGAATTGTTTTTCTTCAAGCATCTCTCTTTCAGGAATTGGTTATCTTCTTCAAATCTCCAACGGGTGAAAGATTTGTCATACTTGAGATTTGCATCCTTACTGCCATGACACTGCTGATTTTCCTTCTATGTAAGTACATAATTAGCATACTTTGCATCTAATGTCACGGGCGTTCCTTCAATGCCAATAGCATTTCCAAAAAGAGATGGCAGGATCCACCTTCCGTTTATCCCTTTGCTTCATTTATCCTCTTTGATTTCAGGGAGGGAGTTGCAGCTGTCACCCATTGAGAGCAATGGCACTGTTTTGCTTACAATTTATAAGTGAGTTCCAGAACTTGGAACAGAAGCACAGACTGACACAAGTCCCTGGAACACCCTGGACAATTCCCTTTCCCAGTTGCCATTCTCTGCTCCTTTCCCAACTAATCCTCATTTGCTGGGGGAGAGCCCCCATTCCTGATCCTTGCCACCCTACCCTCTTCTAGGGCTCCAGTCCCTTTGAAGGAAAGTGCTTGGGGGAAACAGACTGCAGAGGATAAGGCCATGGCCAAAGTGGGTGGGTCCAGAGCCTACCTAAATATCAAGATATATGCAGGGCCTTTTTCAGCCGGAATTCATCAGTTCCAGGCCCTCTCAGGTGGGCTCCGTTGCCAATCTAAGGGAACAAGGAAGGCATTCATGCTGAGTTCCAGTGCCTCTTTTTTTAGAAAAATAGCACTGGATAGATGAACAAATGGCCTATATTCATAGCTAATTCATATTTAAAGGGCACTCAAAGTAAGCAAAGCTCAGGGGGAGGGAACCAAATGATCTAAGAATTTGCATACAGCAGGGCATTTGGCAGCCTGGCAAATGCAAGTCCACAGGACAAAGAGGACAGGGGTATCTGGACACCCCAAAATCTAAAGCTCTCAAAGGAAGGCCAAAGCATCTGATGACAGAAGCAACAGGCTAAATGGAAACAGGACTTCAGACCAGCAGGACAGCCGCTATCAAGGGCTGAGAAAATATTAATAAAGTCATATTCATGGTTTTGTTGATTTGATTTCTTATCTGCCTTACAAGTCAGCAATTTAAATTCAATATTAAAAGCAGTTTGAAACCATGTATCCCATCCCCCAGACAGTCAGACATTTTAATCATTTCTTTTCTACCTACCTCCTCCTTAGATCAAAAGGAACTAAAAATAAGAGCGGAGTTTCAAATCGCAATGGATATCATTCGGACCTTTGTTGTTGGGCTTGATACAATCCATGAAGACAAGGATGGTAAGCATTTTTTTATGCACATCCTCACTTTTGCTAGACCCTGTTTAATTTAAGCAGGCGTCAATTCCTATAGTTCACTTTGGGATTCATATTGTGTAAGCAATACATATATTCAATACAAAAAAATTCCTTCCAGTAGCACCTTAAAGACCAACTAAGTTAGTTCTTGGTATGAGCTTTCGTGTGCATGCACACTTCTTCAGATACACTGGTGTATCTGAAGAAGTGTATCTGAAGAAGTGTGCATGCACACGAAAGCTCATACCAAGAACTAACTTAGTTGGTCTTTAAGGTGCTACTGGAAGGAATTTTTGTTTTGTTTTGACTATGGCAGACCAACACGGCTACCTATCTGTAACTACATATATTCAATGAAACTCATCACCCAATACAGTAGAGTTTATCACAGTTTCATTGCTCAGCAGGAAGAAAAGCAGATGGTTGTGATTCTCACATCCCCCCACTAGAAATGCTGTCCTTCCCTATCAAACTGTAATTCACAGTGTTTATACTACTGCAAGATTTTAGCACTAGCACAAGGGAACTTTGCCCCCACTTCTCCCTGCATGCCATCACCAAAGCTGCTCTGCAGGGTGGGGAACAGATTGGAGGGAAAGGGGCGGAAGATTGCACTGCGCAAGGATAAATACCTGCACTGACATAATGTCCTTCTTAGAATTATGTGGAATGTAACCCAGTATTCAACAGAAAAAGAGTAGTGGATAGCAGTGGATAGATGAACAAATGGCCTATTTTCATAGCTAATTCATATTTAAAGGGCACTCAAAGTAAGCAAAGCTCAGGGGGAGGAAACCAAATGATCCAAGAATTTGCATACAGCAGGGCATTTGGCAGCCTGGCAAATGCAAGTCCACAGGACAAAGAGGACAGGGGTATCTGGACACCCCAAAATCTAAAGCTCTCAAAGGAAGGCCAAACCATCTGATAACAGAGGCAACAGACTAAATGGAAAAAGTCAGCAATTTAAATTCAGTATTAAAAGCAGATTGAAACCAAGTATCCCGTCCCCCAGGTCATCAGACCAGGGTGCTAGAAAACAATTTTTTCATTTCATTTCTACCTACCTCCTCCTTAGATCAGAAGGAAGTGAAAAACAGAGAGGAGTTTCAAGTGGCAATGACCATGATTCGAAACTTTGTTGTTGGGATTGATTCATTCTATGAGGACAAGGTTGGTAAGCATTTCATATGCACGTCCTCATGTGTAAACATATTTCAATTCCTTTTATTCACTTTCATATTGTGTGAGCGATACTTATAGTAAATGAAACTCACCACCCAATAGAGTTTATCACTATTTCATTCCTCAGCAGGAAGAAAAGCAGACAGTTGTTTGTTTTGTTTTTTTAACATCTTTATTCAAAGTTCAAAAAGTACATAACGATATTAGCAGCAAACATGGTGAGACACAAGATTTAGCACTAGCACAAGGGAACTTTGCCCCCACTTCTCCCTGCATGCCATCACCAAAGCTGCTCTCCAGGGTGGGGGAAAACGTCAGAACAGAATGGAGGGAAAGGGGCTGAAGATTGCATTGCACAAGGAGAAAATCCTGCACTGACATTATGTCCTACTTAGTTCTATGTAAAATGCAACCCAGAATTCATCCAAAAAAGAGTTTGGGCGCCTCTATTTTCTTAGATCTCACAAAGCATAATAGAAAACTTAAAAGTATTTTTGTATTTTTGGTTTTACTGTGGGACTCAAGGTGGGAATTCTTTTGTGACCCAGTGATTCCCAGCAGAAAAGGAGGACATAGGAGAGGAACATTAGAGATACTTCATGAGCCAGTTTTAATATGAGAATAGGATAGTGGGTTGCATGGGTCTTTGGTCTGATCCAGCTGCAGGATTCTTCTGAGGCTTTTCATTGGTGATCTCAGCCACAGAGAATCAAGTCTGTCCTCATATTCATAAGAACCCGATCCTTGAGCTCTGCTTCTTGTTTCAGGCTAGAGTGTTTAAAAATGTTTGAAAATGGTTTCTTAATATTTGCAGATTGTTATTTCAGATACTCTTTTGACTTGAACTATTTCAAATCTTTTAGACTTTGGAATACTCGCTGTAGCGCTAAACAAATCAGAGGAAATGCGGTATATTGCCAACAAAAATGATGAACTGCAAAAAGAAATTGGTAAGATGAAGAATTGTAGTGCAGTGAGAACCTGCCCTGATTCTGCCCCAGCTGAAAGCCCCTCCTGTAGCTGAATACTCTTAAAGCCAGAACAGAGTGCTGCAGTCCTTTGCATGGGGTCACCCTAGAGAAACATCAAAGATATTTATTATTATTATTTAATGATTTTTATTAATTTTCAACACAAATATACAATTTTATCCACATTTTGACAAATTATCTCTTTTTGGACTTCCTTCAGCTTCTCTGCCAATCATCCATATTTACCTCTCAATTACGCATTTCTTCTGTTTAGTATTGCCATTAGTTTCCCCTCCCGCTTCTATTTCTTTTAACAATACATCTCAAATTTCACAGTGCTTCTTGGAACCCCGATAGTGTTGTTTGCACATCACATATATTTTTCAGATATTCTACAAATTTTCCCCAGTCTTCGATGAACTTTTGGTCTCGACAATATCTAATTTTCCCAGTTAACTTATCCAACTCTGCATAGTCTGTCAGTTACATTCTCCATTCTTCTATCATCGGTATTTCCTCTTGTTTCCATTTCTGGGCCAATAAAATTCTTGCTGCTGTAACTGCATATTGGAAAAGTTTACAGTCCTTTCTTCTTATTTCCTTTCCTGTAATCACTAAAAGAAAAGCTTCTGGTTTCTTTACAAATGTATATTTAAACATCTTTTTCAATTCATTATATATCATCTCCCAGAAAACTTTCACTTTCTTACAATCCCACCACATATGATCATAGAATCATAGAATAATAGAATCATAGAGTTGGAAGAGACCACAAGGGCCATCGAGTCCAACCCCCTGCCAAGCAGGAAACACCATCACAGCACTCCTGACATATGGTTGTCAAGCCTCTGCTTAAAGACCTCCACACTCCTTGGCAGCAAATTCCACTGTCGAACAGCTCTTACTGTCAGGAAGTTCTTCCTAATGTTTAGGTGGAATCTTCTTTCTTGTAGTTTGGATCCATTGCTCCGTGTCCGCTTCTCTGGAGCAGCAGAAAACAACCTTTCTCCCTCCTCTATGTGACATCCTTTTATATATTTGAACATGGCTATCATATCACCCCTTAACCTCCTCTTCTCCAGGGTAAACATGCCCAGCTCCCTTAGCCGTTCCTCATAAGGCATCGTTTCCAGGCCTTTGACCATTTTGGTTGCCCTCCTCTGGACACGTTCCAGTTTGTCAGTGTCCTTCTTGAACTGTATTTGTGCCTCTGATTTTTTTGCCCAAGTGCAATACTTTACATTTCTCCCTGTTAAAATTCATCTTGTTTGTTTTGGCCCAGTTCTCTAATCTGTCAAGGTCGTTTTGAAGTGTGATCCTGTCCTCTGGGGTGTTAGCCACCCCTCCCAGTTTGGTGTCATCTGCAAATTTGATCAGGATGCCCTTGAGTCCATCATCCAAGGGTTAATAAAGATGTTGAATGAGACCAGGCCCAAGACAGAACCCTGTGGCACTCTTCTCCAGGATGAAGAGGAACCACTGATGAGCACCCTTTGCGTTCGGTCAGTCAGCCAGTTACAAATCCACTGAGTGGTAGCATAGTCAAGACCACATTTTACCAGCTTTTTTACAAGAATATCATGGGGCACCTTGTCAAATGCCTTGCTGAAATCAAGGTAGGCTACATCCACTGCGTTCCCTTCATCTACCAGGCTTGTAATTCTGTCAAAAAACGAGATCAGGTTAGTCTGACATGACTTATTTTTCAGAAATCCATGCTGACTATTGGTGATCACAGCATTCCTTTCTAGGTGCTCACAGTTTGCTTAACGATCTGCTCCAGAATCTTCCCTGGTATTGATTTCAGACTGACTGGGCGGTAATTATTTGGGTCCTCTCTTTCCCCCTTTTTGAAAATAGGGACAACATTTGCCCTCCTCCAGTCTGCCGGGACTTCACCTGTTCTCCAGGAATTCTCAAAGATGACTGCCAGTGGTTCTGAGATCACATCTGCCAGTTCTTTTAATACTCTTGGATGCAGTTCATCTGGCCCTGGAGACTTGAATACATCTAAACTAGCCATGTATTCTTGTACTATCTCCTTAGTTATTCTGGGCTGTGTTTCCTCTGCTGAATCATTTGCTCTAAATTATTCAGGTCGGGCATTGTTTTCTTCATTGGAGAAGACTGAGACAAAGAATGCATTGAGGAGTTCAGCCCTTTCTGTGTCCCCTGTTTGCATTTCACCATCTTCTCCTCTGAGTGACCCCACTGTTTCTTTGTTCTTCCTTTTGCTACGAACATACCCATAAAAGCCTTTTTGGTTGCTTTTAACCTCTCTAGCAAGCCTGAGTTCATTCTGTGCTTTAGCTTTTCTGACGTGCTGGCTATTTGTTTGAATTCCTCTTTGGTGGTTTCCCCCCTTTTCCATTTTTTGTACACATCTTTTTTAAATCTTAACTCAGTTAAAAGTTCTTTAGATAGCCACCCTGGCTTCTTTAGGCACCTTCCATGTTTCCGTCTCATTGGTATTGCCTGAAGTTGTGCTTTTACTATCTCCCTCTTAACAAACTCCCAGCCATCATGAACTCCCTTTCCTTTTAGTATTACTGTCCATGGGATCTCACCCAGCAGTTCCCTAAGTTTTATGAAGTCGGCTTTCTTAAAGTCAAGAAATTGAGTCCTAGTATGCTTGGCTGCTCCTTTCCGCTGTATAGAAAACTTCAGAAGAGCATGATCACTCGCGCCTAATGATCCTTCCACTTCTACCCCACTAACCAGGTCATCAACATTGGTTAGGACCAGATCTAAAATGGCTGTTCCTCTTGTTGCTTCTCCCACTTTCTGGACAATGAAGTTGTCTGCAAGGCCAGTGAGGAATCTGTTTGACCTTATGCTCTTGGCTGAGTTTGACATCCAACAAATATCCGGGTAATTGAAGTCCCCCATTACTACTACAGTGGTGCCTCGCAAGACGAAAAGAATCCGTTCCGCGATTCTCTTCATCTAGCGGTTTTTTCGTCTTGCGAAGCAAGCCCATTGACAGCTTAGCGGATTCGCGCTACAGCGGTCTAGCGGCTTCTAGCGATCAGCTGTTAAGCTTCTTATCAGCGGATCAGCTGTTAAGTGGCTTAGCGGCTTAGGAAAAGAGGGGGGGAGCGGAAAAAACCCACGGGGACTCGCAAGATTTTTTCGTCTTGTGAAGCAACCCCATAGGGAAATTCGTTTTGCGAAGCGCCTCCAAAAGGGAAAACCCTTTAGTCTAGTGGGTTTTCTGTCTTGCGAGGCGTTTGTCTTGCCGGGCACCACTGTATCTCCCTTCCTTTTGCATGCTTGGCCATCTGTTCCAGGAAGGCATCATCTATGTCCTCCGTTTGGCTTGGGGATCTATAGTAAACTCCCACAATGAGGTCACTGTTATTCTTCTCTCCCTTAATTTTGACCCAAATGCTCTCACTTTGGCTTTGAGGTTCTAACTCTTGGATCTCTTCACAGGTATACACATCCCTGACATATAACGCCACTCCTCCTCCTTTCTTGTCTGGTCTATTTCTCTGAAATAGATTGTATCCCTCCATTATTACATTCCAATCGTGGGACTTATCCCACCAGGTTTCAGTGATGCCTATTATGTCATATTTAGTTTGCTGTACCAAGAGCTCAAGCTCATCTTGTTTATTTCCCATGCTTTGCGCATTAGTGTACAGACATTGAAGTCCATTAATCATTCCCCTGTGTCTCTTATTTAAGGATTTTTTCCTCCCACCACTAGGTCTGCGTGCTGTTTGCTCCATTTGGTCTATGACATTTGGATGATAATCTTCATCAATTGATAGACTCCTGCCTTCAGGAGCACTGTCTCCCTCCCCCACATTAGTCAGTTTAAAGGCCTCCTGATGAGACTTCTGAGATTTTTGGCAAAAACATTCCTCCCAACCGTTGTGAGGTGCAGCCCATCACTTGCCAGAAGTCCATCTTCAAAAAAACAGCAGTCCGTGATCTAAGAATCCAAACCATTCCTGTTTACACCATTTGCGAAGCCAGCTGTTCACTTCCACTATTTTTCCCTCTCTCCCTGGGCCACGTTGTTCAACTGGGAGGACAGATGAGATGACAATTTGTGCATTTAATTGCTTCAATTTCCTGCCAAGAGCCTCGTAGTCTCTTTTGATCTTCCGGAGGCTATTGCTTGCAGTGTCATTGGTTCCTACATGAACCAAGAGGAAGGGGTATTTGTCAGTGGGTTTTATGATTCCTTGCAGTCGTTCAGTTACATCTTGGATCTTAGCCCCGGGGAGACAGCACACTTCCCGAGACATCTTGTCAGGCCCACAGATCACTGCTTCTGTTCCCCTCAGTAGGGAATCCCCTATCACCACTACACGCCTCCTCTTAGGTCTGGTCGGGGTTCTTCCATGAGCTGTCCGTTCCAAGGTCGCCTGCACATTCCTTGACGACTGACCTTGCTGCTCGTCTTCATATACCTGATCGACTGTAATGAGGGAGAGATCCTCAAATGGAGTCTGCTCTTCGTCTTCCATGCTAGGGGAGAGGACCTCAAAGCGATTGTATATTTCTAAACAATCAGAGCGAACCCTGGGCCTCCTACTTTTTTGAGTCATGTTTCTCCATATATCTGGCTCCTGTGTTGGTGAACTAGCCTCCTTCTCAGGGGAGTCCCCTGTCTCCTCCTTGGTGGAGACGGTGTGCTCTGTTGCTTCCAAGAAGAGCTCCAGCTCTCTAATTCTTTGGAGCGTAGCTACACGTTCCTCCAGTTGCTGGACTTTGTCTTCTAAGAGGGCAATCAACATGCAGTTGCTGCAGGTAAAGCTGCCTGCAACCTTTGGCAAGATGGCAAACATTGCGCAGGAACCGCAGGTGACTGCAGCTGTTCCCTCACCCTCCATCTTGAGAACGTGTCATTGGGAGTGGCTACAGCAGTCCTCCATCATAAAAAGCGTGAAGACAGGACAAATAACTCCCCCCCAAAAAACCTAGGTCTCCCCCAACAAACGTTTGAGACTAGCTCCCCTAAATCTAAAAGATGGATTAAACTGTGCACGCCGCTAGGCACGCGCCGCTGCCCTGCAAGCTCTGATAAGCTCCTCCCACAGCTAATCACCTGCCTCAACAGAAACCCTGCCCCCTCTGACCTTTGCACAGGGAGAGCAGCTAATCAGCCACAAAGAAACACACACAAGAAAACCCTTTTTGGTCCTTCTTTTTTTTTTGAAAATAATATTTATTAAAGTTTTAAAAGTTACAAAAAGAAAAAGTAAAAACACCATATTAAACAAAAACAAAATAGCACATCACAATAAGCAAAAAGAAGGGGGGGGGGGAGAACAGAAAAATAGAAACAATTAAAAAACACATCAAACCTTCCCATAACTTATCTTTCATTTGCTTGTATCCTTGACCTCCTCACACCTCCCTTTTTTGTATTCTAGTTCAGTTAACTATTTCAGCAAATCCTTTCCATCTTTTCCAATTTTTGTCCTGTAATTTATCTTAATATAATGTAACTACTTTACCTCCTTTCACCAATTAACAGTCTGTTTTTTCCTAAACCTTTATAACTTTTCTGCTAAAACCACGTAACTTCATTCCAACATCCTTCTAACATTCATTAATTTTACAATATTTCTGTAGACAGTCTTTAAATTTCTTCCAATCTTCCTCCACTGACTCTTCTCCCTGGTCTCGGATTCTGCCAATCATTTCCGCCAATTCCATGTAGTCCATCACCTTCATCTGCCATTCTACCCGGGTGGGTAGATCTTGTGTCTTCCAGTACTTTGCAATAAGTATTCTTGCTGCTGTTGTAGCATACATAAAGAAAGTTCTATCCTTCTTTGGCACCAATTGGCCAACCATGCCCAGGAGAAAGGCCTCTGGTTTCTTCAGAAAGGTATATTTAAATACCTTTTTCATTTCATTATAGATCATCTCCCAGAAAGCCTTAATCCTTGGGCATGTCCACCAAAGGTGAAAGAATGTACCTTTAGTCTCTTTGCATTTCCAACATTTATTATCGGGCAAATGATAAATTTTTGCGAGCTTGACTGGTGTCATGTACCACCTGTAGATCATTTTCATTATATTTTCTCTTAAGGCATTACCTGCCGTGAACTTCATACCTGTGGTCCATAACTGTTCCCAGTCAGCCATCATAATATTATGTCCAACATCGTGTACCCATTTAATCATAGCTGATTTCACCGTTTCATCCTGAGTGTTCCATTTCAACAGCAAGTTATACATTCTTGACAAGTTCTTAATTTTGGAATCTAACAGTTCTGTTTCCAATTTTGATTTTTCCACCTGGAAGCCAATTTTTTTGTCCAAATTATATGCTTCCATTATTTGGTAATAATGAAGCCAGTCTCACACTATTTTTTAGTTTTTCAAAACTCTGAAGTTTTAATCTGTCTCCCTCTTGTTCCAAAATTTCCCAATATTTCGGCCATTTGGCCTCCATATTGAGCTTTTTCTGAGCCTTCGCTTCCATTGGTGACAACCACCTTGGGGTTTTATTTTCAAGCAAGTCCTTATATCTTATCCAGACATTAAACAGTGCTTTTCTAACAATATGGTTTTTAAACGCTTTATGTGCTTTGACCTTATCATACCACAAATATGCATGCCACCCAAATACATTTTTAAAACCTTCTAGGTCCAACACTCCTTCTTCAGCTGCTGCCCTGCAAGCTCTGATAAGCTCCTTCCACAGCTAATCACCTGCCTCAACAGAAACCCTGCGCCCTCTGACCCTTGCACAGGGAGAGCAGCTAATCAGCCACAAAGAAACACATACACAAGAAAACCCTTTTTGCTCCTTCTTCAGCTGCTGCCCTGCAAGCTCTGATAAAACGTTCCTTCTTTTTCTTTACATTTCCAACACTTATTACACGTCTTAAACATTTTTGCTAATTTTACCGGTGTGATATACCATCTATAAAACATTTTCATAACATTTTCCTTTAACGCCGTACATGCAGTAAATTTTAAATTTTCCTTCCATAATTTTCCCCAATCATCGAATTGTATATTATAACCAAAGTCCTTGGCCCATTGTATCATTACCGATTTAACTTCTTCATCTTTCGTGTGCCATTCCAACAATATCTTATACATTTTTGACAGAATTTTACAGTCATTGTTTATTATCTCTGTTTGAAACTTTGAGTCTTTTTCTACATAACCACTTTCTTTAAAATCTTTTTTAAACATTTCATTAACCTGAAAGTAATGCAACTGTCAGGGAACTGCCATCGGAGAGTCAGGTGGTGGAAGGGCTCAAGGAGGCTAAGAGACCCTCAGATGCTGAGGAAGGAACCAGCAGGGGGAGAGGGAGAGTTCCTGCAGAAACTCAGGCGGAGGGATGGCTCCAAGATGCTTCCAGTGAGAACAGCGGGGAGGGCTCAGGACCTCCGCTGGGGACGCCTACTCCGCGCAGGAAACTGTCACGCAGAGAATCCAGACGGAGAGTTTCCGTTAAGGAACTCTTATGTTGGCGTAAATTCCGGAAGCGCCCACTGATGGATTCTGCCAGCGATTGAGGTAGCCATGCACCCATGGCTCCGCGGACTGGGAGAGTTTAGAAACTGATTTGCAGAGCCTGGAGGGCTTAAACGCTTACGCACGAGTAGCCCCCTTAATCCCATAACAGCAATCCATCAGTCTTTGACGCTACTTGTGCGAAGGAGAGGCATCATGAGCAACCCGGACGGAGCCGGAGGAGCAGGAGGAGGAGCTGGAGCGGGTCCTACTCTGGAGGAGAGAAACAGGGCTTTGGAGCACCAGCTGGCACTGCTCACGGCGCGGCTCAAGGAAAGGAGAGCTCAGGACGCGCAGGGAAAACCCACCCCCATCGCAAGGAAGGTACCGGGGTTGGTACAGAAATTCGGGGGTGACCAATCCTTTAAAACAGAGATGCAGTACGCCCTGAATCTGCAGTTTGATGACTTTGCCGATGAGGAATCGAGAGTGGCTTTGTGATTGGTCACCTCGAGGGGGGGGCGAGAGACTGGGTGAGGCCCCTGATGGCAGCAAATAATGACGCCTTAAAGGACTTGAGGAAATTCTTTATCGCGATGGACTTGATGTTTTCCAGCCAGATCGAACAGGGGGTGGTACGCAGGCAGTTAATGGCGTGCAAACAGGGAAATCAATCCGTCCGGGAGTATTGGACACAATTTACCATGCTTATACATAAATTGGGGTGGGACCTATCTTCGGAGCCAATTCAAATGCTATTTGAAGAAGGCCTAGCCCCAGCGGTGAAAGACGAACTTTCCCGTGCGCCCCGTCCAGACTCCATGGATCAGCTGACTAAGGCAGCGCTTGCGATTGGAGCGCGCCAGGAGGCGAGGGCGCTGGAGAAGTGGGAAGGGAGAGGAGAGTGTTGGAATGATTTCCGCATTCCTGAGATGCAGGAGCAACCTTCCCCACCAGTGGAACCGATGGAGATTGGGGGTGCGCGCGCGGGCGGAACTTCAAATGTCAACGAAGGGCGGAAGAAGGAGGGAAAGAGCGCCAAAAAATGTTTCCTCTGCCTACAGCCCGGACATTTTGCCAGGGTCTGCCCACAAAGGAAGGGATGGCAAGGAATGGTGGGGGCTGTTGGGAGTGAGGAGGAGGAGGCTAAGGAGCAGGTAAAAGCCAATGCCTGGCTGCCAGCGACAGGGCACAGCAGCCAGGCCAAGGAGCAGTGAATGTGCCCAAGCCTGAACCCCCCCGAGAATCCCTTGCCATAGAGGTGCTGCTAGAGCTGCCCAACGGACATCCACTCATGATAAAAGCCCTGCTAGACTCAGGCAGCTCCTGCAATTTTATGAGTAAGGAGTTTGCGTCAGAGCACCAGATACAGACACAGCCCTTAGGTAGTTCCTTGCAGGTGACCACGATTGATGGGAGGGAACTCTTGGGGGGAGAAGTAACCCAACAGACGGTTCCCATGACAATGAGGGTGGCAAGGCACACGGAAGTCATTGCTTTTCATGTAGCCACCCTGGCAGGGCCTCCCATCATATTGGGAATGAGCTGGCTGGCGTTACATGATCCGCTAGTGGGATGGCACCAGCGAACAGTCTCTTTTGGGTCCGCTCACTGCTTAGAGCACTGCAAGGGAAGAGAACTTTAAGGGCTAGCTAGGGCAAGCCTTGCCGGGATGGCGATGGTAAAGGAGGGTGAAATACCACGACAATACGCAGACCTGAGCGAAGTCTTTAGCGAGAAGGAAGCAGATAGACTGCCCCCACATAGACCCTTTGACTGTCAAATTAACTTACTCCCGGGAGCCCAGCTACCAGTGGGCAAACTGCACGCCATGTCGGACAGGGAGATGCAGGAGTTAAGGGAGTTCATAGACAAGAACCTGAAAAGAGGGTTCATCAGGGAGTCAAGAGCGGTGGGGGGCAGCCCAGTGTTTTTTGTGGACAAAAAAGACTCTAGTAAACCCAGGTTGGTCGTGGACATCCGGGCCGTCAATTCGGTGTCAGAACCAGTGGCCTTTCCCATGCCCAGGATTGACGACATCCTGACCAGGGTGAGGAAGGGAAAGATTTTTACCAAGCTGGACCTGAGGGGAGCGTATAACCTGATACGAATGGGGAAGGGGGATGAATGGAAGACCACCATGTTCACCCCCTTGGGGGCCTTTGAGTATCTCGTTATGCCCTTCGGACTACAGGGGGGCTCAGCCTGTTTCCAATCCTTCATGCATCACGTCCTGGGACCTTTGCTCTATAAGAACTGTGTGGCCTTCTTAGACGACGTGTTGGTCTACTCAGAGGACGAGGAGCAGCATGTCCGAGATGTCCGGGAGGTCCTACGCAGGCTGCAAGCAAACCAGCTGTGGGTAAAATTGGAGAAGTGCCAGTTCCATACCAGAGAGGTGGAATTCCTGGGGTACCGTTTGTCAGACAAGGGATTGTCCATGGATCCCAGCAAGGTCCAAGCGGTACTGGAATGGAAGACACCCAGAACCAGGAAGGACGTGCAGAGGATCCTGGGGTTTGGAAACTTCTATAGGAAGTTCATCAAAAACTTTGCCCACTTAACGGCGCCCATCACCGATTGTCTCAGTAGTAAGAAGAAATTCGCATGGACGGAAGAGGCGCAGCGAGCGTTTGAACGGCTAAAGAAAGCGTTCGCTTCGGAAGAACAGCTCTTGCACGTAGACCAATGAGGGTGGAAACAGACACATCAGATCGAGCGGTAGGAGTGGTCCTGCTCCAACCGGGGAAGGATGCGTCGGACTGGAGACCGTGTGCCTTCTTCTCGCAGAAGTTGAATAAGTCTGAAAGGAACTACACCGTGTACGACAGAGAACTGCTCGCCATTTATGAAGCGTTTCGACAATGGCGGCACCTGCTAATTGGAGCGCAACACAAGGTCCAGGTGTGCACGGACCACAAGAACCTGGAATATTGGAGAACGGCCCGGGTCCTGAACCAAAGACAAGTGCGATGGGCCCAGGAATTTTCCAAATTCCATTTTGAGATTCGCTACATACCGGGGCCGGAGAACGTAAGAGTGGATGCTCTATCCCGAAAGCCAGAGTATATGGAGGGGGAGGGGCGCCCGAAGAAAGGCATATCATCCCAGAGGACCACTGGGTGTGTGGAGCAGCATTGGTGGGGCAAAGAGAACTGGTAGAAGGGACAGAAAGCGATGAATACGCCCAAAACAAGCTCAGAGAGCTCAGGAGAGCTGGGGAGAACACAGGGGGTTTTGAAGAAAGGAACGGGGCGTTGTATTACAGGGGAGCATTGTACATACCAGAGGGGGAATTGAAGAGTAGGGTACTCAAACAACTGCATGACAGCCCCACCGCGGGGCACTTTGGGCAACACAAAACCATGTGGTTAGTTACCAGGCAGTTCTGGTGGCCCAAGGTGAGGGAAGAGGTACGAGAATATGTAAGGGGGTGCGACCACTGCCAGCGAGCAAAGGGGGAGAGGGCGGCGCCGGCGGGGTTGCTGGAACCATTGCCCACACCCGAACGGCCATGGGAGGCAGTGTCCATAGATTTTATGACGGATTTGCCAAATCCAAGGGGAAAACTGCGGTAATGGTAGTGGTGGACCTGTTAACCAAGATGTGCCACTTTATTGCTTGCTCACATGCGGTCACAGCGGAAGAAACCGCCAGGTTGTTTGTAGAACACATTTTTAGGTTGCATGGCGCCCCCTTGAGGGTGGTCTCAGATAGAGGGAAACAATTTACGTCCAGGTTCTGGAGGAAGCTCATGAGCTTACTGCACGTAGAGGTCAATTTCTTGACCGCCAGACACCCAGAAACAAATGGGCAGGCGGAAAGGGCAAATGGTATTCTGCAACAATATCTGAGGTGTTATGTAAATGACAGAGAGAATGATTGGGTAGAGAAATTGGCCCTGGCCGAATTCGCCTACAATAACGCAGAAAATGTGTCCACCGGCATGAGTCCATTCATGGCCAATTATGGGTGTCACCCCAGGGCCTTTCCGGGGGAAGGAGGGGAAAGATGGAGCGTACCGGCAGCGGAACATTTTGTGGAAGAAATGGAAGCAATACATCAACAGCTGAAATTGAGTTTAGATAGGGCTAAGGAAGAATACAAGAGGCAGGCAGATAAGAGCAGAAGGGAAGCAGAGACCATAAGGGTGGGGAACCGGGTGTGGTTGTCCACACAAGGGTTGCCATTCAAGGGGGGTTGCAAGAAATTGAGACCGAAACGACTGGGACCTTTCGAGGTTATACAGCAGGTCAATCCAGTAGCCTTTAAGCTCAGGCTGCCCGACAACATGAAACTGCATCCAGTATTCCATAGGTCATTACTGTCACCATACCGGGAGGGGCGGGAAATTTTGGGACGGGAAAGTGAGGTTCCCGCGGCACCGCAAGTGGAAGAGAGGGAACGCAGCAGTCATGTAGCAGAAATACTCGACTCTCGGTGGAAGGGTAAACAGGTGGAGGACTTAGTAGAATGGGAAGGGGAACCGGAGTCTGAAAATACCCGGGTACCGGCAGAAACGGTCAACGATGAGGTATTAGTAGAAACGTTTCATCGCCGGTTCCCAAGGAAGCCTCAGCCTTTGGCTAGGTTCTGGGAGAAACACTTCGGAACCACTGACGAGGAAGAGGAGTTCGAGGGGTTCCCAGAATCAGGACAGGAAGAGGAAGAAGAATCAGATGTGGAAGAGTATTCGGGCAGAAGGGACAGTAGTAGATGGAGAGCGGTTTTCGAGTCATCCGAAGATGAGGAGGATTCTTTCCGGGGGTTCCCAACCTCACCACCCAGAGAGGAGGGGGAAACGGGGGGTGAGGGGGGTCCTGGAGGGGAGGTGGATGTCAGGGAACTGCCATCGGAGAGTCAGGTGGTGGAAGGGCTCAAGGAGGCTAAGAGACCCTCAGATGCTGAGGAAGGAACCAGCAGGGGGAGAGGGAGAGTTCCTGCAGAAACTCAGGCGGAGGGATGGCTCCAAGATGCTTCCAGTGAGAACAGCGGGGAGGGCTCAGGACCTCCGCTGGGGACGCCTACTCCGCGCAGGAAACTGTCACGCAGAGAATCCAGACGGAGAGTTTCCGTTAAGGAACTCTTATGTTGGCGTAAATTCCGGAAGCGCCCACTGACGGATTCTGCCAGCGATTGAGGTAGCCATGCACCCATGGCTCCGCAGACTGGGAGAGTTTAGAAACTGATTTGCAGAGCCTGGAGGGATTAAACGCTTATGCACGAGTAGCCCCCTTAATCCCATAACAGCAACCAATCATAAACATGTTCTCTAACTTGTTCATATGGTTTTAATTTCCATTTTCCTCCTTCTTTAATTATCAATTCACCATATGTAATCCATTTATCTCTCATATTAATTTTCTTTACAGTCATAACTTCTAACGGAGATAACCAGTGTGGAACTCTTGGTTCTAATAGGTTTTTATACCTATCCCATATTTCTATTAACGAACTTCTGAAGATGTGGTTCCCAAAGCCTTTTTGTACCGTATTTTTCGTTCTATAACACACACCCGACCATAACACACACATAGTTTTTAGAGGAGGAAAATCCGTAGGCATGCCACCCGTAGGCATTCTCTCCATAACACGCACAGACATTTCCCCTTACTTTCTAGGAGGAAAAAAGTGAGTGTTATGGTGCAAAAAATACAATATTTTCTTCTTCTCACACCATAAGTACGCATGTCATCCAAATCTGTTATCAAAGCCTTCTAAATCTAGTAACTCCTTATTTTCTAATTTTATCTATTCTTTGATCCAGCAAAGACATGCTGCTTCATAATATAATTTCAAATCTGGCAGGGCAAAACCACCTCTATCTTTCACATCCGTTAGTAACTTAAATTTAATTCTTGGTTTTTTGCCCTGCCAGATATACCTTGAAATCACTGTTTGCCACTCTTTAAAAATCGTGACCCCCTTTAGTATGGGGATAGTCTGAAATAAAAATAACATCTTTGGAAGAACGCTCATCTTTATCGTAGAAATTCTACCCCAGAAGGACAGTTTCATGCTACCCCACACCTCCAGATCTTTCCTTATTCCATTCCAGACCGGTATATAATTATTCTGAAACAAATCAATATTTTTAGGAGTTAACCAAATTCCTAAATATTTTACCTTTTTCACCACCTCTATCTCTGTTCGTTGTTGCATTATTTCTATCATACTTTGCTCCATATTTTTTGCAATTATTTTAGTTTTCTTCTTATTTAATCTGAACCCTGCCACATTTCCAAATTGTTCAATTTCCTCCAATACTTCTTTTACACTTTCTGTTGGTTCTTCAATCATTATTACCAGATCATCAGCAAAGGCTTTAACTTTATATTCATTCTGGCCAACTGTTACCCCTTTTATTAATTCATTTTGTCTAATCGCATTTAGAAAGACCTCCAGGACCATTATAAATAACAATGGCGAGAGCGGACATCCCTGTCTAGTTCCTTTAGATATTTTTATGTCTTCCGTAGTCACATTATTTACAATCAATTTAGCTCTCTGCTCTGTATATATTGCCTTTATTCCAATATAAAACTCTTTCCCTACCTCCATATGCTCCAGATTCTTCAACATATTCCAAAATGTTAATTATATTCCTTCTATTGTCCTTCATCTGTCTGCCTGGAAGGAAACCCGCTTGGTCTTTATGAATAATTTCTAATAATATCCTTTTCAATCTTCTCGCTAAAATCCCAGCAAATATTTTATAATCTGTATTCAGCAATGAAATAGGCCTATAGTTTTTGACCTGTGTTAAATCTGAGTCCTGTTTGGGGATAAATGTGATATATGCTTATTTCCACGTTTCTGGGACATCTCTTTCTTTCAGAATATTATTCATAACTTCTTTCAATGGGATCGTCAAAACATCTCTCAGTTCTTTATAGTAACTTGATGTAAATCCGTCTGGTCCCAGGGCCTTTCCCCTCTTCAATTCCTTTATAGTCTCTTTTATCTCCTCGTATTCTATAGGGGCATTCAGTTGGTCTTTTTTCTCTGCCGGGATCTTCTGCACCTTTTTTTCTTTTAAAAATCTCTCTATTTTCCTCATGTTCTTCCTTTCTCTGTTATTATATAGTTGTATGTAAAAGTCCAAGAATCCTTTTCTAATTCCTTTTGGATTATCTATCTCTTCGCCATTCACGGTAATTTTACTAATCGTATTCTGTTCCTTTCTCTTTTTGATTTGCCAGGCAAGCCATTTACCTGATTTGTTAGCAAATTCAAAGTTTTTCTGTCTTAACTTTTTGATATTCCATTCCACTTCTCTGTTTATTATCATTGCAAATTGAGTTTGCAAAGTTTTAATTTCTTGTTTTATTTTCAAATTATTTGGTTTTTTAATTAATTTTTGTTTGTTGTCCATTATCTGCTTTAAAATTTCTTTTCCCCCTTTTTCTCTATTTTTATTCCTCAATGAATTCTGCTGAATAAAGAAACTTCTCATCACTGCCTTGCTTGCGTCCCATACTACACTCATCTTTGTACCTTTATTGATGTTATCAACAAAATATTCAGTTAATTTCTTTTGTGCTTTTTCTGCAATTCTTTGGTCGTTTAGAAGATAATCATTAATTTTCCATCTAAAAGTTCTTTCCTCAAAGCCTTTTAGTTCCAATTTTATTGGATTATGATCGTAAATTACTTTAGGATGAATTTCAATTTGTAGAATTCTTGGCGTCAATTCATTTGAAACCCATATTTGATCTATTCTTGACATTGACTGATTTGGTTCGGAAAAGAAAATGAATTGTTTCTCCAATGGGTGTCTAAGTCTCCAAATATCAATCAAATTACAGTTCTTAATCATTGAAAAGAAAGTCTTAGGTAATTTTCCTTCTTTACTCATTCCATCTCTTAGTCTGTCCATTTCCAATGAAACCACACCATTCATATCTCCCATTATTATGATTTTCTGATCCATATACTCAAATAGTTTTTCTTCCAAAGTTTTGTAAAAATCAGTCTTGTTTCCATTAGGTGCATAGATCCTGACAATTATCAAATTTTCCCCTTGCCATCTGATCCGGACTGCTATGATCCTCCCTTCTTCATCTCTGAAGATTTGTTGAGATTCGACTTTGCTTTTAATATATAAAACTACCCCTCTTTTTTCTCTTTATCCGAAGATACAAATTCATTTCCTAATCTTTTGTTAGTCAATATTTTTCTATGTTTTCTTGCCACATGTGTCTCTTGTAAACATATAAAGTCCAAATTTTTCTTTTTTAGAAATTGTTCAATTTTATTCCGTTTTTTCTTCTCATTCATTCCATTTATATTCCAATTCCATAATTTTAACGCCATGGTAATTCCGCTTAAATAAGTTTTGTTTACTTTTCTATAACCTTTCTACCACTTCTTCTTCTTCTTCTTCTTCTTCTTCTTCTTCTTCTTCTTCTTCTTCTTCTTCTTCTTCTTCTTCATCTGTTTTCCTTCCATTCTCTTCTTCCTCTTCCCCCGATTCCAACTCTCCTCTGGCTCCTGCTCCTCCTTCTGCTCCTTTAACTTTTTCCTTCTCTACTTTCAATTCCTTGTACCTTCTCAGAAATTTTCCTGTTTCTTCTGGGCTCGTCAGTCTGTGCTTTTTACTTTTGTAATAAAATGAAATTCCCTCTGGAAATTCCCATTTAAAATCAATGTTATTTTTCTTTAGAATCTGCACCAGTGGCTTGTATGGGTCCCTTCGTTTCAGCAATCTTATTGGTATCTCTTTAAAGATAATTATATAGTTTCTATCTATATTCAATCTTTTCTCTCTGTTCTGCAATATCAGATTTCTCATTTCTCTATCCTTGAAAGTTATTAAGCAGTCACCTGGAAATTTTCTTGCTTTGGTTGTTCTAACTCTCATTCTGAATGAACTTTCTACTGTTTTTGACACCTCTTCTATTGGTAACTCCAGCCACTGTGCTAATTCTGTTATCAATCTTTCTTTGATATTTTCCATCTGAATCTCCGGCACGGCTCTCAGCCTCAGATTAACTTCCCTCTGTCTCAGTTCGTTCATGGTGATCACATCTTTAATTTCTTCCTGTGATTTATTTAGTTCCGACATCTCCACCCTGATCCTCTCTTCCTCTCGCTTCACATCCTTCATTTCCAATTTTGTCTTCTTCATCCCCTCCTCTAAAGATAGTGTTCTCTTAGATACCTCTTTTATTTGCCCTTTAAGTTCATTAACTGTCTCATCAATTTTTTTTGTCCATTTTCCCAATCTTATTATCAACTTGTTCTAATTTAGTTTCTAAATTCTTCTCACTTTGCTTAATTTCAGCAAACATTTTCAAAATTTCTGCTTTGAAATCTGCTTCTTGTT
The DNA here is from genome assembly GCF_964106915.1 of Podarcis gaigeae. NCBI lineage: Eukaryota > Metazoa > Chordata > Lepidosauria > Squamata > Lacertidae > Podarcis > Podarcis gaigeae. Next base: position 77,255,107 of record NC_139685.1, read on the forward strand.
TAGAAGCCCTCCTATCTGTTGTGGACCCCCCTTCCATCCCTTTCTTCTGCTGGTGTGTCATCTTATAAAAATTATCAGACAAATTCTCCACAACACTGTTTTATAACACCACCAGCCACCCTAAAAACAAATCCAACAAATGTCCCAAATTACAGAAATTCAGTTTCTAAATATTGGTCAAGTCCAATTTTATCTTTTGTTCAGGTTTCTGATTTGTAGTTTATAGTTTGTAACTTGTCTATTTTCTATTTTTGGCCCAACCATAAATTTAACTATTGAAAAGCAGTAAAAAAGCAAAACTATTTAAAAAGAGTAGAGGACCAAAACAGGGGCCGGAATATGACCAATCTTCTTGCCACCAATTAGGCTAAATCCTTATTCAGCTAATCTTCTGAAATTCCTTTGTACCGTTTGTAATCCAATTATATTTTAGTTATACGTTTGGCAAGCACAAAAATTCCCTCAAAAAAGAAGAAAAAAGATTTTGGGGATTAAATCCTGCCGTCCAGTCAGCACTTCCCTGAGCAGCTCTGCTGCCAGGGCTTGAGGCTGACCAGGGCAGGAAAACAGAGTTGCAGCAGTCCTGCCGTCCGTGTGAGATAGAGGGATAAATCAAGTCCAGAGACAGTTCGTTGCTATCTCTAAAAGCGTTTATTTACAAGCCATAAATCAGTCTCATTCCATCAGAGCTTTCCAGCATCTTCCGTGCTAAAAGCACACACAGTCTCTCTCCTGCTTCTTTCAGTCAAAAGTGAAAGTAACTCTCACAGACAAAGCCTGTGACGTACGGCCCTGCGTCAGGCCCCTCCCCAGATACAGGACACCAAGGAGTTTTAACCCTGTAAACTCCAAACTCCACAAAACAGAGCAAAGCACTCCTCCAAATTAATCCAGAAAGTCCCAAAACCCAACAGTTAGTCTTCAGTAACAGTGAAATAATAATAAATAATAAAAATAATAAAAACTGGTAATAAACAAATGATCCGAAAGCCAATTCAGAAGTTTAAGTCTGCATTAGATCCATATTCCAAAATCAATCCAAGTATCGAACCAAAATTCCCAGAGCAAAACTCCAAAATCGCCAATGTAGGAAGAAAACAGGAAATTCCAAATGTAAACAGGAGCCAAAGTCTCTTTCCAATTATAATCAGTCTTTCAATGAGAAGATCTTAGAAAATAAATAAATTGTAGTGATGTATTCCATCTACTAGGGGTCATAAATCCAAATCTGAGACACGTTAAAAATACTCCAACTAAAGAGAAGTTTTCCCAAGTCCAAATAACAGTAATTTTGTTTGGCTAGGGTCCCTAATATCTATTTTGTCAATAACACTCAAAGTAAAAAAGAAAGAAAGAAAGAAAAGCCAGATAAACAACTTTTATCCACTACCGTCGCCGTTCTGTCTTTTGTCTTTGTCACTACTTTTAAAAATGCCAATGGCGTCGGAATCTCCTTTTCCGCTACGCAATTCTTTGTCTTTTAAAACCAAAAGTAAGCAGGAGCTTTGATCTTTCTTTTACCCTCCGTTACATCAAAAGACTGCCAATTTTCAAAATAGTATCTCTCTGTTCCCCCTTTAACTTAGTAGTCTTTTATTTCTTTGTAGCTCCTTAAGGAGATTCTTTTAAAAAGAAACTAGTTAAAGGATAGAAAGCAACAGTAACTGCTACCAGCAACTCACTGTCCTTTTCCCAGCTCTGTGTAAAGTGCTGCGTCTGAGCTGATTCCAGATGACAGCTGAACTCCGTAATTTTCTCTCTTTTCCCCCCAAATCCTACCTTTATTAACCACCATCCAATCTGTAATTTTTAGGTCTGGATTTCTTATATTTGAGAGCGGCGCGCTTTCCCTACAAGCTCGGGGCTTCACTATTCGGCTGTAGACAATGGCTTCCCTTAGCCCGCTATCCCCGCTCCACCGTACTCTTTGCTCCTTTTTGGAGTTACCTGACGGCCGGGCGGGTAGCTTTTGGCGTCGCCGGGAACCTGACTCTCTGGACACCCTCCAGAGATTAAATTTAGGGGTTGCTGCGCCCTGTAGCACCCTTTCCTTGTCCGAAATAGCACAGGATTTGCCTCCTGGCAATATCCCCGCTTGCGGGAGGATCGCGCTCCACCGGAAGTTCCGAAACATCAGAGATATTTAGTTCAGTTCTCCTGAACTTTTGAATTTATTTAGTCTCTATGGTTATGAAAGAAAAGACTGTCATTCTTTGCTATAAAAAAAATTCCTTCCAGTAGCACCTTAAAGACCAACTAAGTTAGTTCTTGGTATGAGCTTTCGTGTGCATGCACACTTCTTCAGATACACTGAAATAGAAGTTTCCAGACCCTTCTATATAGTGAGAAGGTGGGGAGGGGTATTACTCAGAAGGGTGGTGGGAATGGGTGATTGGCAGATAGCTGTGATGAGCCTGTTGACGACTCTTAACGACTGCAATAGGTCTTACAGGAAAAAGCAAGGGGTGAGAAGGTGAAAAATGGCTTTGTCGTGTATAATGTATGCATTTGTGTATGCCATCAAATGCCAACAGTGTCCTTCAGCTCTCTATATTGGACAAACAGGCCAGACCTTACGCCAAAGAATAAACGGACATAAAGCGGACATCAGGAATCACAAGACAGAGAAACCAGTAGGAGAACACTTCAATCTCCCAGGACATTCTATACAAGATCTCAAAGTAGCTGTTTTACTACAAAGGAATTTCAGAAATAGACTGGAAAGAGAAGCTGCTGAATTGCAACTTATCACCAAACTTAAAACCATGGAGACACCTGGTCTGAACAAAGACCTTGGATTCTTATCTCATTATACATGACAAAGCCATTTTTCACCTTCTCACCCCTTGCTTTTTCCTGTAAGACCTATTGCCATCGTTAAGAGTCGTCAACAGGCTCATCACAGCTATCTGCCAATCACCCATTCCCACCACCCTTCTGAGTAATACCCCTCCCCACCTTCTCACTATATAGAAGGGTCTGGAAACTTCTATTTCAGTGTATCTGAAGAAGTGTGCATGCACACGAAAGCTCATACCAAGAACTAACTTAGTTGGTCTTTAAGGTGCTACTGGAAGGAATTTTTTTTGTTTTGACTATGGCAGACCAACACGGCTACCTATCTGTAACTGATTCTTTGCTATAATAGAGACAATCAAAACAGATCAGCTAAAAGACATGTCCTCTCAGAAGACATCTAAAGGCAGCCCTGTTCAGGGAAGTTTTATATGGTTGGTGTTCAGTTGTGTTTTAATTTTTTGGATTTCGCCCAGAGTGGTTGGGGGGGAACCCAGTCAGATGGGCAGCATATGAATAACAACAACAACAACAACAACAACAGACAGACAGCATATTATTATTATTATTATTATTATTATTATTATTATTATTATTATTCGGATACTCCAGAGATCAGCCAAAGCTCAGCAGGAGCACCAGTCAGATCAGCTGGAAAATCTCCCAGAGCCATTTGGAAGCCCACTGGATTCATCCCGTCAGCTCAGGCAGGGAGAATGCTTGGCAGCATAGCGGGTGGTAAACCAGCAGAATCCCTCATCTGTCCCAGTTGCCCAATGCCAGCAACACACACACTAGATTCCTGCCCCCTCTTCAACTGAACAGAGAGCTTGTAGAGAGAAAGAGAATTTTGATAAACCACAGCTACTCCCCCTTCCCAACCTTCAAGTCTGCCCTGATGCTGCCCTAAGTATCCAGGTGGAAACAAGTAGGTGAGGTTCTTGACTGCACTCCCTGTTCCAGCTATGCCCACCCAGGTATTTACTGCAGCATCAACATGGGTTGAAGAGTTAATGTTTTTTTGTTTTAAGATTTCTGAGCTTCCCAGATGAATATATGTTACCATGCGGCGACAGAAATGAACTTAACAAAAATAATTGAAATCTGCACAGGCATACAAGGTGGTTCCCATTAAATTCTTGAATTTGAATTTGAATTTTAAGCTGAAATTGACTTCACTATTTTGTTTTCTTTTTCTCTTCTTCCTCCATATCTGGCTTAACTCAAAGACCTCCTTATTGGTAACTTGAATGATGGTTGGTTTATATATCAAAGGACAATGTATTTCCTTTCTCGTGACCAATCTTCATGGGCTGATTCACAAAAAAGATGTGAGAGGGAAGGCGCCAAGCTCATTTCTGTGGAAACAAAGGAAGAACAGGTGAGCATCAAAGCCGATTATTGAAAAGGTAGAGGATCTCCTTGAGTCAAAGGGTTCTTATCATGACTATCCATTTAAGAAGGTTACATCTACCTGTATGCAGCCAAGACAGCAACTCCATCAGTCAAGCCAAGGGTGGGTGGGGCAGGGAGCAGCTGCTACCATCTGGGGCTAACTAAGGTTTCTTGGAGCTGCTGAGCTCTAATAGAATGAAGCTGGCAGTCAGGATGGAGATCGAGGAGGAGGAGGAGGAGGAGGAGGAGGAGATACTTCAGAGGCATCTATCTCTTGGATTCTCTATAAATTCTTCCTCTGCTCTTTGAGATGTATTGAGTACTTAGAAACGAACGTTTCCCTCACCACGGTAACCTTCTGGCAGGAGAGTATCATGGAGATGACTCTAGAGGAGCTTAAAACAAAAACAAAAAGAAGAAGAAGAAGAAGAAGAAGTGTGCATGCACACGAAAGCTCATACCAAGAACTGACTTAGTTGGTCTTTAAGGTGCTACTGGAAGGAATTTTTTTTGTTTTGACTATGGCAGACCAACACGGCTACCTATCTAGAGGAGCTTGCAAGGTATATCCCTCTCCCAGCCCCTTAGCCCTAGCAGAGGGGTTACTGGGGTGCTGCAGGGCACAGACATGTGTGAGACCCCATCGTCATGCCATCAAGCATACCACAACTGGACTGATTCCAGTGTCTCTGGAACCAACCATCAAACATGGATGCAGAAATTGGAGTATTTGACACACAGGTCACTGTCCTGCTAGGTGGTTCCAAGACCAGCTGTTCTATGGCACAATCATTTACACTATCTGGAAATTATAATTCTCTGTCATGACTGAAGAAGAAGAAGAAGAGTTTGGATTTGATATCCCGCCTTTCACTCCCCTTCAGGAGTCTCAAAGTGGCTAACAACCTCCTTTCCCTTCCTCCCCCACAACAAACACTCTGTGAGGTGAGTGGGGCTGAGAGACTTCAGAGAAGTGTGATTGGCCCAAGGTCACCCAGCAGCTGCATGTGGAGGAGCGGAGACACGAACCCGGTTCCCCAGATTATGTGACTGCCGCTCTTAACCACTACACCACACTGGCTCTCTAGGTCACTGTCCTGCTAGGTGGTTCCAAGACCAGCTGTTCTATGGCACAATCATTTACACTATCTGGAAATTATAATTCTCTGTCATGACTGGAACACATATGTAGCCAGTCTCGGTGAGGGCAGGTGAAGTTCCCCTTCACTACAATATTTCCTCTTAGGGATGCTTCCTTGATTCCATCATCATAATCACCATCATAATTTTGTTCAGGGGAACAATACCACATCCGATATAAAAAATACTTATTGGTGATGGGCATACAATGTATAATTTTGATCACTGCTTCCCCCCAAAATTTGTATTGGGTCTTCAACTGTGACACCTGCTTCTTTTAAAATGTGTTTGTTTTATGCCTGTTGAATTTCTGTAAAGTGCTATAGTCTCCCAGAGAAAGGGACATTGTCTTAAAAGATTTTATTTGTTCTTTCTCAACACCCCTACTCTAGCATTTTATAAACAACCAAGTACAAAAGAGTCAGAGGTTTTTTTGGTTTGGAGTCTTTAAAGACAAGGCAACAAAGAAATGGAGATGGCTGGCAGGAATAGAGGCTTTAGTCACGTAAGTTTCTGCAGAAACATTTGTTAATGGCATGCATTCCAAAAAGTTGCAGATTCTGTTTACATAATTGATTCTTTCCATTTCCAAATATATTTTGCCATGCAATTTTCTCTACTACCAAAGATCTACATATGTACTCCTCCACATCATTATCCAGGTGAGTGACTGGTGCTCTTCACTACGTTGGAGAGGCAGGATGCTTCTCTAACCTAGTGAATGCAGTGATTTGGAAGAGGCTGAAGGCATCCTTTTAAATGGTTTGTGCTGCTTAGATCAGCTTCAAAAGGACTTGCAGGAACGTAAAACTGAGCAACATTGTCAGCTGGCAGTTTAAGACAGTTCATGGTTCCCTTTAAGTATCTAAAAACTCTTTTCAGCTAGTGTAGAAAGATGTACGGGTCAGAGTAAGATCTCACTCATCCACAGCTTGGTAGTAGAACAGAAAACTGGACTGGCATATATTACCAAGACTAGATTAACAGAGGGCTGCTTTCAATTTTGCAAGGTCTCCTGGAACAAAATCCAATGACATACATCTCTATTGAGATGCACCCAATACCAACCACAGATCCTTTTTTGGCAAAGGCACTGAGTAAACTTTACAAACCCTGTATGCCAGTGGTTACAGTTAGCTAAGTACTGCAGACCCTCACCCAAACATCTCATGGGAGTAAAAAAAAACTCCTACTACACCATTACTAGTAATATCGATTTAATAGATTCACAGAGAGCTAAAAACGAGGGAGTTATAGAATACATTTATCACAGAATTTCAGTGCTGTGTAGTGGGACTTGATTCAGTATACAATGGACACTGGAGAATGCAAGTGACAATAAGAGTGAGGCTAGGGTGACATGTTTGTCAACTATGGATAATTGATTAAAGTAAACTTAGAATCTGTTACGATATAGAAGCAATGCAGCTGCAAACTGCTAGCTTGAAAGCAAAACATAATGGGAATGTTGGGAGTGTCCGTGGGAAACAGAGGGACAGTCAATTCACAGTGCGAAGCACCGGAATTAGCTCAGAGTGTGATATGAGCTCTTCCGTTTGTTCCTGTACAGGAAGTGCAGGAAGTGTTTGCTCCTAGACTGCTGGAGTTTGAAGAGAGCAGTCATGTTTTTTGCAATGCTGCAAATACAGAAATAAAGGCATGAAAATACGTTTCTGTCTATCTATTTCCCCTGCCCGGGGGGGGGGGCAGGAAAGAGGGGGGTGGGTGTTCTTCTCATGCTGAGAAGGATCGCCTATTGCGACCTAGCCTGGATCTTGCTGGGGAATGTAGCCAGGGAAGTCAACAGGAGATCAAGCCGGGTGCCTGGGAGAGTTGCCAGTTTCTCCTGATATGGGCTTGATTTCCGACAGAATCATCATGTTAGATTCAGATAAGATATATATGTGAGAGATATCATATCATTTCAATCAACCCTGCTCCAGAGAAGCGGACACGGAGCAATGGATCCAAACTACAAGAAAGAAGATTCCACCTAAACATTAGGAAGAACTTCCTGACACTAAGAGCTGTTCGACAGTGGAATTTGCTGCCCAGGAGTGTGGTGGAGTCTCCTTCTTTGGAGGTCTTTAAGCAGAGGCTTGACAATCATATGTCAGGAGTGCTGTGATGGTGTTTCCTGCTTGGCAGGGGGTTGGACTCGATGGCCCTTGTGGTCTCTTCCAACTCTATGATTCTATGATGGCTTTGTGGTTATAGATTATATTTTGTAATTCATTTGAGGACATAGCTATTTTTGTTTCTGTATAGTGTCATTGCTCTTCTCATGCATGGGGTGGGTGATGGATGTGAGAGGAGGTGGATGAAGGCGGATGCAAATCTAACAAGGTTTTAATATGCTCAGAATAATTGCTACTGTGCTAACTCTGCTATGAGAGAGTAAGGATCTCTCAGCACCCACAACTGTCCAGAGCAGATCTGAGGAGGATGGGGGTGCATATGGAAAGGAGAGAGGGCCAGTTCTGTTGCAGAAATGGAAATCCTGGCAATAGCAGAAGTACTGCATTGGATACTTCCCAAACTAAATTGACTGACAGTTCTTGTGTGTACCACAGAGCTTCCAAAGATGACACCTTCACTTTTTTGTAGTTTCCTATGAGAAATCACTTCATGTTTAAAAGAAAAGAGACAATCTTGACCCACAGTTGTTGTTGTTGTTTTCCTTACATGGTCAGAATTCTAAAGCCGGGGAGAAAAATCCATCCCAATTGTGGGTGGATGTTAAGAGAGAAATAGCTGAACATCTTTTTAATGGTAGAAGGCATGGGGAGCACGTGAGGAAGTAGACATCCATTCTTGATTGATGAGTGCTGCTCTTTCTTTTCAGGTACTGGAGAAGAGGTGAGCCTAAACACCCACACCAAAACCACTGTGCTGCAATAGGCCTTGATTGCGGTTTGAATTGCTGGATGGCATTACACTGTGACCAACGCATAGGGTACATATGTAAAAAGGTGCCTGATGATGCTTGGCTCTAAGAAGATGAACAAAACTGGATCTCATGATCACTACACAAAAACAAAACCAAGAGATCACCCCACCTCACTGTTTTAATGCACAATCCACACTCTGTCATCTAGATTATAGGACTCTATGGCATCAGCACTCAAAAACACCTTGAAAAGACCTTATTCTACAAACTCAAATGTAGATGGCTACAAAAATAAAGAATGGAAGCATCCAGTCATAGCCTGTTTTCTGTTGAATGTATTTATTTGCAATGCATACCAATATTTGTTTCCTTACTTTGTGTGTTTGATGTCCCATTGCCTCTTCTTATCTCCATGGTCGCTACCTTACAAGGCACATAAGGACAACCCTGCATGCCAGGCAATGAGAATGGGGGCCACCCAGCACCTGGTGTCCACTTCTAGCAGACTACAGTGTTGCCCCGCAAGACGAATGCCTCGCAAGACGAAAAACCCGCAAGACGAAAGGGTTTTCCGTTTTTTGAGGCACTTTGCAAGACGAATTTCCCTATGGGCTTGCTTCGCAAGAAGAAAGCCCATAGGGAAATCTCCGGGGACCTCTTTTAAATGCTGGCGGTGGGGAGCAAAGCCTTTCCCCCCCCTCCGGCCTTCAGAAGAGGTCCAGGAAGGCCGGCGGGGGCCGAAAGGCTTTGCTCCCCACCGCCAGCATTTTAAAAGCAGTCCGGGATAGCAGGGAAGCGCTTCCCGCTATCCTGGACGGCTTTTGAAGGCAGGCGGGGGGAGCAAAGACTTTTGCTCCCCCGCCGGCCTTCAGAAGAGGTCCAGGACCTCTTCTGAAGGCGGGTGGGGGGTGAAAGTCTTTGCTTCCCCCTGCCTGCCTTCCCGGGAGAGCAGAGAAACGCAGCGTGTTTCTCCGCTGTCCCGGACAGCTTTTGAAGGACCTCTTCTGAAGGCTGGCGGGGGGCAAAAGTCTTTGTCCCCCCTGCCTGCCTTCCCGGGGGCTTTTAAATCGCCCCGGGACAGCGGAGAAGTCCTCCGCTGTCCCGGGGCGATTTTTAAATGCTGGCGGGCGGCAGCGAAGCCTTCGCTGCCGCCCGCCAGCATTTTAAAATGCTGTCCCGGGGTTTTTTAAAATGCTGGGGGTGGGAAGAAAAGCCCTTGTCCCCCCCCCTCAGCCTTCAGAAGAGGTCGGGGGACAGACTGTCCCAGACCTGGTCTGAAGGCGGTTTCCATAGGAACGCATTAATTGATTTTTAATGCATTCCTATGGGAAACCGTGCTTCGCAAGACGATCAACTCGCAAGACGAAAAAACTTGCGGAATGAATTAATTTCGTCTTGCGAGGCACCACTGTAATCACAAATATAATTTTGGCTTTTTCACTGGGAAATTCCAGAGCCATGTTTCTCATATAGGGATAACATTGGGGAACAAACACAATGAATGCTCTTGATTTCTGTCAGATGCTTTATGCTTTCAAGCCGGCATAGATAAAACTCCGGGCTCACGGCCAGTTCCAATCTATTTGATTTATTGACAAAATTCAAAAGTACATCTCAGTCTTGGCTGAGATATTATCTTCAGAGTTACAGGAAGAAACCCGAAACTCCCAGAAAACCCAGACTTCATCTATGGGCTCCCAGACGGAAAACAATGACTGCTATCCTCAGGACTGGCTGCTCTCTATAAATCTGGATCTGGCAGCTATGAAAAAATATTTAACAATAACAAATGGGTTGCTCCTGACACTAGTGGAAAATTATTCCCTCCAAGCTAAAGGCTCAGAATTTCATGGTGCTGATCCACCAACCATCCCTCAAGAGCCAGAACATATAAAGCAACCAGCAACCAGCAAGTGCACACAAGGATCATCAGCGGAAAATCATTTACACCAAGGAAAGGACATAGGGTTGTATGTCTCTGCCCCCAAAACTGAATCTTCTACTCAAGTAAATCAAAAGAAGCGAGGTATCAGCAAGAGATCCCATAAGAAGAAAGCTGAAACTAAAAAGAAACGTAAGAACATAAAAACTGCAAGGAAATCTGTCATAAACCGACGTGCGTGTAAAGTATGTTGGAAAAGACTATATAAGCTGATTCCAACAAAATCAAAAACAAACTCTAATAAACCTGCTACACATGGCAGCAGAGAGAATAACAGTGTGGATCCAGAAAAAAAGATCCAGCTGAAGTCTTTGAAAGAAACACCATTGCTGCCTAACAAAACAAGTGAGGAAACAAAATCACTACTCGGGTGCTCTATGCTGAAACCTCAAGGATCCACAAATATTAAAGAAGACTCACCCCATACCATTGATTATGGCAGATCTCAAGATGAGCCAGTAGCAGGGCAAGATCTGTCCCAGGATAAAGGATGGAAACTGATACTGGCAGATAGGAAGTTGGCTTTTCTAAACTATCCGAAGCCAAAGGGCTTCCTTACACAGAAAGAACGCTCGGTGCATTTTGTGAATACTTTAGATGATATGCTGCCAGGGAAAATAAGATTAAATGACATTACCTCAGTAGATTTCATATTCTATAATGGATACTCTCTGCGAGTGATTGCCTCCTTCAAAGATCAAAACTTGGCCAAATATATATATAGATCAAGACACTTGCTGTTAAAGAAAAGGATAACGGTAACAAGATATTTTGAAAACAGCACATGTTTGAATTTGCTTCCTGATGATATTACGACAGCTGAGATAAGATTCACTTGTAAATCAAAGGAGGAGAGAGGACACTCAAAAGACAAACTGGAACATATTGAGCAAGGGCCCTTGAAACTAAGACAGGAGATGAGACTGCCTAATGAGGGGACTGATAACTTCTATCCAGAAGAAAAGGCATTAATAAATCAGTTTGGATTGTTGCCTTTCCTTGCCCAATCTGAGATCTTGGGAAGATTGGAGACCCTTAGAAATAAGCTAACAGAGATGAATGTTCAGGAAAAAGCAAGAGAGAAAGATCCGGCAACGGACCAATTAAAGAAAGAGAACCTCTCTGAAAAAGCCAAGATAGATCCCATGAAGGACTACTCCTATAATACCTCTGCAACTGCAGAGATAAACCTGTTAACAACAGATCTAACACAGTGCGCAAGGGACAGTAATAAACTACCATCTAAGAAGGAAACCATCCCTATGGCAACCATGAAAGACTACTTTTATAATACCTCTGCAGTTGCAGAGATAAACCTGATAGCAACAGATCTAACACAGTGCGTAAGGGACAGTAACAAATTACCATCTAAGAAGGAAACCATCCCTATGACAACCACAACGTGCTCTTGGACCAGCATGAGATACCTGGATGAGGACGAACTTGGTACTAGACAAATAGAACACCTCAAGGTAGATTCGCCAAAAAAAGGAGTACTGATCACTAATGTTAGCACGTTGCACCCTTCAATCGATTCCATTGAGTACTTGGGCGATAATACATCTATGGACATTGCCAAAATGAACGAAACTCAATCAATAGACAAAAAGATAGGCCCTAAAAATCTTTTAAAGGCAAATTGACTAAGATCAACTTTTGGCAAGACAACGTGCAACCTTACCTTGCTAACTTGGAATATTGCAGGTTGGCAAAAGAGGGCTTCTGACCAATCCTTTACTAAATATATTCAGAGACATGACATTGTGTTTCTCCAGGAGACCTGGAGCACAAGCGAAGTGGAGTTAAATGGCTTTTCTGCGTTCTCCCTCCCAGGTCTTTTAAGTACTAGAGGGGGGCGAGTTAAAGGTGGGTTAGTTACTTTAATCTCAACAAGGCTAAGGGCCATATTTAAAAAACTAGACCCACTAGACCATCTGGCCACAGCTGTGCAGGTACAGTGGAGAACCCACAGCTTGCTGCTGATTAACGTATACCTACCCCCACAAAGAGAGAAAAGACTGATAAGAAATACCTGGGCTCAGTTAGAACAGTATCTTGACAAACTATCAAATCAATTTCCTGATGCCTCTGTAGTGGTGGCTGGCGACCTAAATGCCAGAACTGGACAATCTGATGAGGCTTTGTATGCCCATTTCCATGAAACAGCCCCCATTATAGAGGAAGCCCACTCAATACCAGCTAGAATCTCAAAGGATAAAGGCTGTAATTATGCTGGCTTATGCCTATTACACTTGGTCAATAAGTTGGACTTGGTTATACTGAATGGCCGTACTGAGGGGGAGAAGGTCGGAGAATTCACATTTATATCTAACAATGGCGCCTCCACAATTGATTATATAATCGTGTCGTATGATCTTCAAAACAAAGTTCTGGAATGCAAAGTGGAGGAGCGCTTAGACAGTGACCATCTGCCATTAAGTGCACTTGTAGTTGCGGGAAAGGATTTATCCTGCGCTGAGAAAATCGAATATTCGAGCCCTACAGCTTTGGAGCTCAGATATTCTCGTATTAGATGGACAGATGAACTGCATAAGGAAATTTCAAGTAGGCTATGCTCAAAGGAATTCCTCACTAAGAGAGATAACCTTATAACTTCCTCAAGCCATGAATTAAAAATAAATTTATTTCAGGAGTTAATTTCACTCCTTCAAGATTCCCTGAAGGAAAAAAAGGAACAGGTCAAATAGGCAATCCTCAGTATATAAAAACTCCAAACCCTGGTTTGATCAAGAATGCCAGGACATGAAGCTAAACTTACTGAAAAAATACAAGAATTATAGATCTGCCAATTTACCCCAACTCCCCACGGTCTGGTTTGAAGATAAACGAAATTATAAAATCCTGATTAAAAACAAAAAACTCCTGGCACAGAAAAGAGAATGGAAATGCCTAATAGATGCATCCAGAGAGAGAGACTCGGCCACCTTCTGGAGAATGGTAGCGAATGGAGTGCGATCTACCTCCTCAGAAGTGGAGTATACTATACCTGCAGGGACTTGGGAGGCATTTTTCCAATCATTATATTCAGCTCTGCCTTTGACACAGCCACTAACACAGTGTGCGGCAGGTGATGAGTGGCCTCCGGTGTCGGTTGCGGAGGTCAGGAGGCTTATTCAGGCACTCAAATACAGAAAAGCCCCGGGAGCAGATAATATCTCCCCTGAGCTTCTCAAAGCCAATATTGACTGGTGGGCCCCAGTCCTTGCCACCCTATTCACCAGCATAGATCAAACAGCAATAATACCAGAGGACTGGGGATTGGCAATCATCGTTCCCATATTCAAGAAAGGCTGTAAACTTGATCCAGCCAATTACAGACCAATCAGTCTCTTAAGCATTATTAGCAAACTTTACGCAACTCACTTACGTGAAAAGTTTGCGGACTGGCTGGAATGGGAGCACATCCTTAAGGAAGCCCAGGCTGGTTTCAGGGCACATAGATCAACTTTAGACCAAGGACTGGTATTGCAACATCTAGTGGAGAAATACACCTCAAAGAAAGGAGGCTCCCTCTATGTAGCCTTTATAGATTTCAAATCAGCTTTCGATTTGATACCCCGGCACAGACTTTGGGAAAAATTAAGTGCCACAAACATCGACAGACGTCTTTTGCTTCTTATCCGTAGACTACATGAAAATACTCGGATCCGTGTTAGATGTGACCGTTATGGGAACCTATCAAAGGAAATCCAAAGTTTCCATGGTGTCAAGCAAGGCTGTGTTCTTGCCCCTATTCTATTTAATTTCTACATAAACTCCTTAGTCAGAAAGATGGAGGATGCAAGTACTCATCCCCCAAACCTAAATAATATACCAATCCCAGTCCTTTTGTACGCAGATGATGCGGCACTTATTTCCTTCTCTTGTGTGTGTCTAAGAAAACTTTTACGAGCTCTTACAGAGTATTGCGAAGCTGAACACCTAATAATAAATTACACTAAATCAAAAATTATGGTGTTCTCCAAGAGAAAACTCCGACATAAATGGAAAATTAATAACCAACCTATTGAGCAAGTAACATCCTTTAGATATCTTGGAATAATCTTTGATGAGAAGGGATCCTGGTGCCATCAGATTAAGAATTCCATTGCAAATGCGCAAAGATCTTCCAGAGCTATCATAAGATTCTTCTATAGAAAAGGAGGTCAATATGTTCCTGCTGCCTCCCAGGTCTTTGTCGCAAAAATACTTCCACAACTGATGTATGGCACCCAGATATTTAACTGTCAAAAACTCAAGTCCCTGGAATCTGTACAAACTAAATTTTACCGCTCCCTACTAGGGTTACCTACCTGTGTTTCCAACACAGCCATTAGGCTGGAGGTAGGTCAACTCCCTATCAATGCCAGGATATGGATCCTGAAGATTCACTTCTGGCTAAAACTCATATTTTTCCCAGTGGGAGTGGCTCCATTGACTCTATTAGACCCGTTCCAGTCTAAATGGAGATTGTTGCTCTATGAAAAATTGAAGGGCCTGGGGCTTTCCCCACAAGAACTTATAGCCTCAGGTTTTGAAAAGGCTAAAAGGATGGTGAGCCAGCGAATAGGAGATGTAGAGCTTCAGGACCATATGAGCAAGATAGATAAATATCCAGCCATCCAAGATTATGGAAAAGGGTTCAATCTAACACCATATTTGCTGGATTTACAAATCGCAAAATACAGGCGGGCGTTTACCCTTACCAGATTTGATGTACTGCCATCTGCCTTACTAAAGGGCAGATACGTGGGCAAACCCTATGCTGAACGAGTCTGCCCATGTGGTCTGAAAGAGGTGGAAACGGTTTCACATGTGTTGCTACACTGCGACCTCTATGGGGATATCAGGTCACTGTTTATTTCCCCTATCGTTCAGAAATTCCCAGGTCGATCTGAATCTCAGCGGCTGAAAATCCTACTAGGAGATAAAAACCCAGAAGTAACACTGAAAGTGGCCAAATTTTCTGCGGCTGCGATCAAGCGGAGGGCATTAGCTGTAAAAAAGTAAAACACTTGACCCCTGGACAAGCCCCCTCATTTTTTAAGTCTATACATACATTGTAGTGCGTGTGTGCGTGTGTGTGTGTGTGCATATGTGTATTGCTTTTATGTATAATTTTACAATTTTTAAATTGACACCATTACTCCCCTTGTAAACTATCGTTGTTGTTTTTTCTGGTCTATGACCGTAATAAATTAATTCATTCATTCATTCAAAAGTACATCTCCAGTGTTTCAAATCACGTCCGACCCTTCCGGCACAGTTGCCGCGTCTGCTTTCTTTTTCCTTTTTTTACCCAACATGCAAGTCTGCGGAAACCACGCCCCTGACTTCCTCTGTTTACAGAATGACTGGTTCCAGGCTCATCCTCCTCCCTCCCTGCCTCTGGCTCACTGTCAGACGACAGACTGCTAATGATCTCTTTCGGCTCTCTATAAGTGCTGGTTTCTCCCCTTAAATCTTTCCCCGTTTGCCTCTCCCTGACAATTTCTTCAGAACTTGGCAGGGGGCAGGACTGGGGCCGATACCAGTCGTGTGCTGCTGCTTTCATGGCACTCATGGCAGCAGGGGTGCCAAATTGAATAAAGTTTTGGGGGTGGAGCAGGTAAGCTCCCCCCTGCATAGCTGATCACAAGACAGTGTACACACATCATTTGAATGGCAATGCCCATAAACTTGGGGGAGGCGGCCCCCTGAAATATTTTATTGGGGCCTCTACCTCTAGGGGTTGGCTCTGGCTATTCCTGGCCTTTCTCCATCTGTTTCTGAGCTAAGATTGGTATTTTGTGCATCTCTGCTCTGGCTCCCCCTTCCTTGGTCACTATGCTCAGGGATCAGATTACCATTGCTATCTGCTGCCTGCTCTCTGTTCTCTGAAGTCATGTCCTAGGCTGCCCCTTCTCCCTCTCGCATTCCAGCTCACATTCCAGTGTCCTTATCTCTCTTTGTCTGTTCTCATTCTCAGCCTCTGTCAGCTCCGGAATGAAGCTGACATAACCCCTTCCTCTAAGCCCCCCCCTTCCTCCTCCTCGGCTTCGTTGCCTGTCTCGGAGGGCTCTTTCTGCTCTGGTGCCTACCATGTGCCACTCTCCTCAGCTTCTTCTTCACTAAGGTCGTCCTCTTCCTCCTTGTGGAACCTTGTGGGCTTGTGGGGGAACCGAAGGTGGAACTGCCACTGCAGGTCTGGGGCGTGTAAATTCTGGCTTCCTACCCAGGAGTTTTCTTCAGGTCCATAACCTTTCCATGACCTGAAATACTGTAACTGTCTTCTACACAGTCTCGATTCTAAAATCTGTTGGATCTCAAACTCCTCCTGATCCTCCACCATGACTGGGGGAGGAGGTGTCTGTTAAGGTTCCTGGTAGGGATGTGCAGGAATGGATGGTGACAGGAGAGCCCTGAGGAGATTTCACCCCTCCCATACCCAAGAATCTCCTGATGATCTCCTGATGGTCTCTGCTGACTCTCCAGAGAGGAGGAGGCGTGTCCTGCTATCTACTTATTCTGCCCAGCACCACATCAATGTGTGTGTGAGAGAGTCAGTCAGTGTATTGGAGAGAGAGAGAGTGTTAGAGATCGTGTCTAGAGATAAGGTTGCTGCTAAGAGCAGCTGCAGACTCTCAGTGTAGCATTGATTTATGCTTAGAATATTCAGCTCTGTATATAGTTTTGTATCATAGTTGTAGTTACAGAATAAAAGGAAGATATTCTACAGAGCTGCTCTCTGAGTGGTTTATACTCTGCAAGACTCTGCAAAACTCTGTTGCGCAACGACTGTATTATTGAGACAGTTTCTGTTAATTGATTCTCACGAAAACTTACAGATTCTGGCTTCACACAATTAACTCAAGGCAGTGTCAATTTACTCTTGGAAGAAAGCCAAGGTCTGCTTGACCTAGAAACTACTTACTCTGATTGGTTAACGACCAGCACTCAACTCTGTTATCTAGGAATGCTAGCACAGTTTGTGTTAGGAGAAGAAGTGCTGTGTATGGTTAAGAGAGAGAGAGAAAGAAAGGATTTATTTTGCTTTGTTTTGTATGCAGAAACTCTGCTGGTTTTATTTTTCCTTTTAATAAATCCTGTAAATAGTTATTCTGAGTCTAGCTGACTAGTCATTTCCACCTCAACTAGCTTCTTCGCTGTGCAGGAAAACTCTGCTACGTTTGGGCTAAAGCCATTAGAGCTATGCCTGACACTTCAAAGTTCCAAGAGGTTATGGGTATTGTGCTGCCAGCCTGAGTTGTGGTGGTGTCAGCATCAACGGTGTTGGTTCCAGTAGTTCCAGAAGTTCTTGTTCCTGTTGATGCAGCAGATGGACACTGGTTGGTTCCTGACTGTTGTGAGCTGGTGACGCAGTGGACACAAGGACAACAGTTGCAGCGTGTGAGTGCTGGGTGCTGTGGTTCCTGTTTTCTCTCTCGGTGGCTGTGAGTAGCTGGTTCCGGGTTCCAGGGACATCGCTCTCAAGATGGCCTCTCAACCAGTTCAGATGGCTTTTGAGCGTCTGAATGACTCCAATTACTTGCTGTGGTCGGAACGCATGCAGGCAGTGCTGCAGAGGGATCGTCTCTGGCAAGTGGTGAGTAAGTTTCCTGCGAAGCCTGATGATGAAGACCTCGATAAAGACCAATGAGCAAGGGCCACAATTGTCTTGGGGCTGGAAGATTCCCAGTCGCCGTATGTGAGGGGAATCAAGACAGCTAGAGGTGTGTGGCAAGCACTTAAAGAACTCCATGTGCGTGAGACAGCGGTTTCCAAGCTGTTCATTCACAAGGCATTGTACAAGGCAACGTTGCAGCCTGGGGTTACAATGCAGGAACACCTACACAGTTTACAGTTAAAGTTTACTGCGCTATAGGAAAGAGACTGTGCGTTAGACCAGCAGGAGAAGGTGGCTATTACTTTGAGTTCTCTCCCGGAAAGCTGGGATAATTTAGTTTTGTCTCTAGAAGGCATACAGGAGCGTGATTTATCAGTCAGTTACGTTACTGGGCGTTTGATTGAAGAATGGCAGAAGAGGCAAGAAAGGTTGTTTGCTGCAGAGGCTTCTACAGGCGGGCGGTTTGGAGGGAGTTCTCATGCCGTGCCAGAGGTGAAGCAAAAGCAGCCTACCGGTGAGGAGTCAGCGTTTGCTGTTAGGCGTTGTTTCCGATGTGGGTCTT
This sequence comes from Podarcis gaigeae, assembly GCF_964106915.1. Classification (NCBI taxonomy): domain Eukaryota; kingdom Metazoa; phylum Chordata; class Lepidosauria; order Squamata; family Lacertidae; genus Podarcis; species Podarcis gaigeae. The sequence continues at coordinate 77,273,438 of NC_139685.1, forward strand.
CAGCGCATCTAAAACGACAATGTCCAGAGTTGGTCAAGTCTCAGTGGCCGGTGCAGGAGCAGAGACGAGATCAGCAGCAGCAGCAGCAGCAGCAGCAGTGTAAAAAGAAATTCTTCAAACGAAAACAGTCGGCTCAGCTGGTGTCCGCTGAGGTCAAGATTGCTGATGAGAAACAAGCTGTCTGGGTGGTTGATTCGGGCGCGTCTCGGCACATCGTAAATTCAGATGAATTGTTTGTTTCCAAGAACTCAGCACAGCGCAGCCAGGTAGCCCTAGCAGACGGAAGTACTTCCGAAGTGATTTCGGGGGGTGCAGTTTTTGTTCCTTGTCTTCGTGAATGCCTGCAAAATGTACTTTGTGTGCCTTCATTAAGGAGCAATCTGATGTCTGTAGATTGTTTGCTAAAAGCTGGGTTTAAAGTGTATTTTGAAGGAGACAGTTGTATTATTAAGAAGGCTGGTGAGATTTTAGGCACTGCTAAGTCAGAGGGAGGCTTGTTTTGGCTTAAAGCAGGATCTCAAGTTGCAGCAGTAGTCAGTAAATCTCAGCCTGCAGTGAATAACAAAGCTATACATGACAACTGTGTGCACTTATTGCATAGGAAAATGGGGCATGCTTGCTGGAAAAGTGTACTAAAAATGTCTGAATTGGCTGATGGGGGTAATTTAAAGAGTTGTAACAAGTACCTTGATTGTAATGTTTGTAAAAAGGTTAAAACCCACAGAGTCTCTTACCCCAGAAGTGACAGAGTTAGTGAGTCACCATTACAGCTGGTTCACATGGACGTAATTTTTGCTGTAAGCAGGGGTGGATCGCGTTTTTCATTAACAATTGTGGATGACGCCACACGTTACTCTTGGGTTTTTCCCATGAAGAATAAGGGTGACGTGTTCACTAAGTTTAAAGGCTGGGTGGCATCTGTGGAAAGATTTCTGTCCCTTAAACTCAGAAGGATTCAGACGGACAGAGGTGGCGAATTTATGTCAAATGCTTTTAGAGATTGGTTACAAAAGCGTGGCATTGGGCATAGAAAAACGAACGTTTTTTCCCCAGAGGAGAATGGCGTTGCAGAGTGAAAACACAGATCTTTACAAAATATGATGTTTGCCATGCTTGATGATGCTGATTTGCCCATGTCTTATTGGGGGGAGAGCATGCTCACCGCGTGTTATCTCCAAAATAGGCTCTTTCATCAAACAATAGGTACAACTCCGTACTTTAAATTGTTTCAGAAAAAACCCAAAATTGACCATTTGCATGTGTTTGGATCAAAAGCCTGGGTATTAATTCCAAAACAAATGAGAAAGAAGGGAGTTCCTAAGACCAAACAGTTAGTGTTTGTGGGTTACCAGGAGCTGGGAAAAGGTTTCCGCTTTGCTGAAGGGACAAATGGCATTGTGATCTCCAGGAATGCCAGTTTTTGTGAACATAGTGGCTGGGAGAGACTACATGCCAATACTGAGGTTTGGTTTGAACCTTCCCAGGAGCTTCATGACTCTGAAGGTAAACATAGAGAATCAGAGTCTGAGGGGGAGGAAAGTTCAGATAAGAGCTCTCAGGAAAGTGGAATTAGCCAGAGACCAGTTGCTAAGCAACAAAAGAGAGGTCATAGTTCTGAGGAGGAAAGTGGGTCAGAAGAAAAATTTTCTCCCAGAAGATCTAAAAGACAAAACAAAGGAGTGCCTCCAGTGCGTTTTTCTCCAGATACTGCAAATGTGTTTAGTGTAATTGCAGAGCCCAAGAGTTTTCAGGAGGTGTTAAAGTTACCAAAAGAGGAGGCAGAGCTCTGGAAACAGGCAATGGAAGAAGAGATGTCCTCTCTGAATGAGCACAAGGTCTTTACACCAGTAGCAGCGCCTGAGGGGGCAAAGATTGTAGGCTGCAGGTGGGTGTACAAACTTAAACCTCTGGTGACAGGAAAGTACAAATACAAAGCTCATTTAGTGGCTCAAGGATACTCTCAGAGGCCTGGAAAGGATTATGACGAGACTTTTTCCCCTACTGCTAAGGGGGACAGTGTAAGGCTGATTCTAACGCTTGGGGCAAAGAGAAAACTCCTGTTAAACCATTTTGATATCCAGACTGCATATTTACATGCATCAATATCAGAAGACCTGTATCTAGCCGAACCGCCTGGTTATGAGACAGGTTCCAATAGAGTGTTGAAATTAAACAAAGCTTTATATGGTCTCAAACAGGCGGCAAGATCTTGGAACAAATGTTTCCATGAGGCCTTAGTGTCATTTGGTTTCAAGCAGAGTACAGCTGACAATTGTGTTTATGTACGTGGTACAGGCAGTGATCAAGAGTTTTGTCTGATTTATGTAGATGATGTATTGTATGCTTGCAAAACAGATAAACAAACTAAAAGGTTTGCCAAGCAATTGTCCAGTAAGTTCAAAATGAAGGACTTAGGCCCGGTTAGGACATATCTAGGGTTGGAAGTGTGCTGGGCCCAAGATGGCAGCTGCCTAATTAGTCAGCAGAACAAAGTAAAACAACTACTGACTACATACAGGATGCAGGATTGCAAAGGGGCAGTGGTGCCTATGGATCCAGGTTTCATAAAAACACTTCATACAGATGAGAGTCCTGAATTTGAACATCCTGATATATATCATTCTGTAATTGGAAGTTTATTGTATCTAGCACAGTGGTCCAGACCTGATATTAGCTATGCAGTAGGCATATTGAGTAGATTGGTCTCAAAACCCACACTAAATGCCTGGAAAGGGGTAAAACAAGTTCTGAGATACCTCAAACAGACAATTGGCTATATGTTACAATTAAATTCTTCAGAGGATGAAATGTTGAGTCGCTTCTGTGATAGTGACTGGGGAAATTTGCCAGATAGAAAATCTGTCACAGGACTAGTCATAATGGTCGGTGGAGCTTTAATCAGCTGGCGGTCACGTAAGCAAGACATTGTAAGTGTGTCATCAACGGAATCCGAGTACGCCGCATTGAGTGAATTGTGCAACCAGGTGATTTATTTCAAGCATTTGTTAGCAGATTTAAATGTAAATTGTGGAGAACCAGTACAAGTTTACATTGATAATCAGGCTTGTATAACCTTAAGTAAAACAGAGGGTTTCAAAGCACGTTCCAAACATATCTCTGTAAAATACCAAAATGTACGTTGCTGTGTGCAAGACAATATAATCACACGTACTTATGTATCAAGTGAAGAAAATGTAGCAGATGTATTAACTAAACCATTGGCAAAGATAAAGAACAAGCAAATGTGCAAGGGTTTAGGTTTGCTGGAAAAATAATCTCCTACATAGGTGTTATTTGATGTTAATTGTCCAGCAGAATCTGTGAGGGGGTGTTCAGTTTCTGTTAATTGATTCTCACGAAAACTTACAGATTCTGGCTTCACACAATTAACTCAAGGCAGTGTCAATTTACTCTTGGAAGAAAGCCAAGGTCTGCTTGACCTAGAAACTACTTACTCTGATTGGTTAACGACCAGCACTCAACTCTGTTATCTAGGAATGCTAGCACAGTTTGTGTTAGGTGGGTGTGTTAGGAGAAGAAGTGCTGTGTATGGTTAAGAGAGAGAGAAAGAAAGGATTTATTTTGCTTTGTTTTGTATGCAGAAACTCTGCTGGTTTTATTTTTCCTTTTAATAAATCCTGTAAATAGTTATTCTGAGTCTAGCTGACTAGTCATTTCCACCTCAACTAGCTTCTTCGCTGTGCAGGAAAACTCTGCTACGTTTGGGCTAAAGCCATTAGAGCTATGCCTGACACTTCAAAGTTCCAAGAAATCCGGTGTTCTCAGCTCTAAGCTGTGAGTCCACAGCACTTTGACCTGTTCCTGTGAGAAAGGTAGTCTCAGGCAGTGCTACCCAGCTCGCCTAGCCCAGCCGGGGTTGAGGTGCATGAGTCCGGTTGGTGCCCTGGCTCCAGGGCGATGCTGACAAGCCCTGTGAAATACAGGGTGTATCTTCATCGAGGCATGCAATCTCAGTTTGAACGCTACAGGGTTTACCTGTTCTACCACTTCAAATGGTCCCAACTGCCTTGCTTCTAACTTCTTGCACCTCCCATTTGTTGGTACGTCCTTCTCCAACAACCACACCTTGTCCCCCACCTTGATCTCTTTTCCCTGCTGTCTACGTTCATCAGCATTCCTCTTATATGCGTTTTTAGCTGCGTCCAGCTTTTCTCTCAGTAGTTCATGAAATGCCTGCATCTCTCCTATGAACTGTTCTGCTGCCAGCACCAACAAGGTGTCCTCTGGTTTTGGTAACACCCTCGGATGTCGTCCATAGTTGTCCAGAAACAGTGTTTGTTGGGTAGACACGTGTACCGCTTTGTTATACGCGAATTCTGCTAGTCCCAATTTTCCACCAGTCCTCTTGCTGGTAGTTCATGTAGCAACAAAGGTATTGCTGGAATATAGCATTGGTCCTCTCTGACTCTCCGTTGGTTTGAGGGTGTCTCACTGATGTCAGACATACTTTGACTTCCAAAAGCTGCATCAGCTTCCTCCAAAACTGTGAGGTAAACTGTGTTCCTCTGTCTGAAATCACTCACGACGGCGGCCCATGCAGTTTGAACACGTGGTCTACAAACACCTGGGCCGTTTCCTGTGCCAACGGCAGCTTTGGGCATGGCAAGAAGTGTGCCATTTTCGTGAACAAGTCCACCATGACCCAGTTCATTGTCTGCTTTTGAGAAGATGGCAAGTCTGTGATAAAATCCATCGTGATCGCCTCCCAAGGTCCTTGCGGACTCAGAAGTGGTTGCAGAAGACCCGCTGGTGCTGCTATAGGCGTTTTTTCTTATTGGCAAGTGTCACATGCTCTGACATACTCCTGGGACTAGTTCAGGTGCCCTGGTACATATTGTAAGCAGAAAATGAAGCGAACAAAGAACTGTGACCACCTGATCTGTCTCTGTTTCAGTTGTCTTGCAGTCTGTGTGGTGCAGGTACTCCTCCACGGCAAACATATCCTTGAGCCTCTCAAACACGCACTGAGCATCCTCCATCCAGCCGAACAGCTTCTTGCCCCTCAAGCAGTCAGTGAGAGGTGGGGTGAGTTGTGAGTAGTTAGGCATGAACTTCCTGTAGTAGTTCGCGAAGCCCAAGAACCTCTACAAGTCCTTTTTTGTCTTAGGCTTCTGCCACTCCAACACCGCCTCACCTTCACTGGATCCATATGCACCCAACCAGGAGACACGTGATACCCCCAAAATTCCACCTCTGTCACGTGGAACTGACACTTCTCCAACTTGGCGTAGAGTCGATGCACCCTCAGCCATTGCAACACCTCTCTTACATATCACAAATGCTCTTCAGGACTTTCTGAGTATATCAAAAGATCATCGAGGTAAGATAGTACGTTCCTGTCTAGCAAGTCTGCCAAAACATGATGAAGGCCTGGAAAATGGCTGTGCCCGATTGCAACCCAAACAGCATCAGTAGGTATTCAAAGGTCCCATATCTTGTATTAAAGGCCATCTTCCACTCGCCACCTTCCCTCACATGTATCAGGTTGTAGCCCACCCTCAGGTCCAACTTGGTGAAAATTTTTGCTGATCTCAACCTCTCCAGCAGAGCCCCAATATGTGGCAAGGGGTATCGGCTGGGAATCATGAGCTTGTTAGTCTTCCTATAATCCACAACAAGCCTTTTTTTCTGGGGTGTCCCTCTTGCTTACAAAGAAAACTGGGGCTCCCCCTGGTGCCTTTGTTGGTCAGATGATAATAATAATAATAATAATAATAATAATAATAATAATAATAATAATTTATACCCCTCCCTCCCCAGCCAAGGCCAGGCTCAGAGCAGCTTACAAGCAATAATAGGAGAGGAGGAGGAGAAGGAAAGGAAAAAAGAAAGAGAGGGAGGGAATCAAATTGGCTCCAAGCCAAAGGCCAGGTGGAACAACTCTGTCTTACAGGCCCTGCGGAAAGAAATCAGATCCTGCAGGGCCCTGGTCTCATGAGGCAGAGCATTTCACCAGGCTGGAGCCATAGTTGAAAAGGCCCTGGCTCTGGTTGAAGCCAATCTAACTTCCTTAGGGCCCGGGACCACTAGGGTGTTGCTATTTATGGACCTTGAGGCTCTCCGTGGGGCATACCGGGAGAGGCGGTCTCGTAGGTCCGATGGTCCGAGGTCGTGAAGGGCTTTAAAGGTCAAAAGCAGCACCTTAAATTTGACCCTGTACTCCACTGGGAGCCAGTGCACCTTGAAAAGCACTGGGTGAATATGCTCCCATGGCAGAGACCCCGTGAGGAGCCTCGCTGCAGCATTCTGCACCCACTGGAGTTTCTGGGACAGCTTCAAGGGCAGCCCCGCATAGAGCAAATTACAGTAGTCAAGCCTGGAGATGACCATCACATGGATCCCTGTGGCCAAATAAAACCCCTTGCCAAATTCTTCTGCAAGAACACCCTCATCTCTGCTAGTTCTGTCTCTGACATGGAATAGAGGTGACTGGTGGGTATCTGGGCCCCTGGCACCAACTCTATCTTGCAGTCATAAGGGCAGTGGGGGGGGGGGAGAACTACGCATGCTTGCTCTTGGAACTTTACTAATTAAAAGCCTGAAAAACAAATAACTCTCTACAAACTGACAGCTGCTGCTGCTGCTTGTGTGAGTGTTGGGAAGACCGCTCCCTTTTCTGCCAACTCCATCCGGCCTAGGGGGCGGGGCCTGCACTCACCGCCACAGCATAAGAGGCCTGAGAGAGGCCTCCGGGACACGGCTGCTGCTGCTGCTGCTTGTGTGAGTGTTGGGAGGACCGCTCCCTCTCCTGCCAACTCCATCCGGCCTGCACTACCACTACAGTTTAGAAGCCTGAGCAGCTACCGGCAGCAATGGACAAAATGGTTTTAAATGTTTTAATCACTTTTAATTTGCAGCACTTTAAATGGTGGTGGTGGTTTTTTATAATATTATATTATTTCATTATTTTATTTTTGCTTGGGGTGGGATAAGCATTTAGTCAGCACTATTGTTTCTTTCTTTGTTTTGTTTTGTTTTGTTCTGTTTTGTTTTATTATTATTATTATTCTGTTAAATTATTATATAGTTTGTACTTTGCCTTTTAAGGGGAAGGGTCATGGCTGCCTGGGAGTGGGCCTCAGCCAATAGATTGGGTGGGGCAGGTTCCACAGAGGGGGATGCATTGGGACACCCGATCTCAGTGATCACGGGCAGGAGGAGGAGTTATGCTAAGACCAGACCATGTCATTACCGAGGAGGCAGGTTTAGTTGTTGTTTGAGGACTATCCCTGCCTCCAGGTCTGGTCCTGACCGGAAGGATACAGTAATCAGCAAGGGAAACCCACATGACCTGAAAGTGTTGCTGTGCAATGCCAGGTCAATGATGAATAAAACCACTGCCAACCACGACCTGATTGTGGATGGAGGATTTGACCTGGCATGTGTGACAGAGACCTGGTTGGATGAAGCAGATGGGCCTGTCCTTGCCGCTGCTTGCCCACCAGGTTTCTCTTACGCACAGCAACCCAGGTCATGTGGGCGGGGAGGGGGGGTTGCAGTGATTTTTAGGAAGTCATTAGTCTGCACCAGGCGTCCTATTGGGAAGACCCAGTTTTCTGAGTGCATGTTCTGAAAGTTGGGCAATAGGGGCAGTACAGGATTCCTACTGGTGTACCGACCTCCCCGCTGCACCAAGGATTCCCTGCCCGAGCTGCTTCAGGTCGTGGCGGATATGCTCCTGGAGACACCTAGCTTGGTTGTCCTGGGGGATTTTAACATCCATGCCGACACGACCTTACAAGGGGCCGCCTGGGACTTCGTGGAAAGCATGGCCTCCATGGGGCTGTCCCTGAATAAGTCTGGCCCAACCCATAGCCGTGGGCATGCCTTAGACCTGGTGTTCACCTCTATGGATGTTGGTGATCTGAAACTAACTAAAAGCGAAACAAAAGAAGTGCCATGGTCAGATCACTTCCTGGTGCAACTGGACTTCTCCGCAACCCTTCCCCTCCACAGGGAGGTGGGACCGATTCGGATGGTCCGCCCCCGCCACTTAATGGATCCATTTGGCTTCCAGAGAGTGGTAGGGGATGCTTTATCCCAAGTTGATGGCCTTTCAGCTGATTCCCTGGTGGCACGCTGGAATGCGGAGTTAACCAGGGCTATTGACTGTCTGGCTCCGAAGCGCCCTCTCCGATTGCATGGAGCCTGGACAGCCCCGTGGTTTTCCCCGGAGCTGAGGGTGATGAAACAATCGTTGAGACGGCTAGAGCGCCGGTGGCGGAAAACTCATTCTGAATCAGACCGGACACGGGTTAGAGCTCAACGTCGAGCCTACCAAGTGGCAATGGCGACGGCGAAGAGGGCCTTCTTCGCCGCCTCCATTGCATCTGCAGAAAACAGCAGCAGGAGACTTTTTCAGGTGGTTCGCAATCTATCGGAACCACCTGTTCCACCGGGGCCTGGTAGGGACCCCAAGATCTCCTGCAATGCTTTTGCAAAGTTTTTTGCAGATAAAATCGCTCAGATTCAGAAGGAGGTAGACTCCACAGTGGGAGCAGGGCCAGGGTGGGAGAGTGCTAGAGTTCTGTCTGGTCCTGTTACATGGGATCATTTCCAATCTGTTACCTCCGAGGATGTGGACAGGCTGCTTGGATGAGTGAAACTGACCACCTGTCTCCTTGATCCTTGCCCATCCTGGCTGATAAAAGCGAGCCGGGAAGGGCTGGGCGATGGGCTCTGCGGGGTGGTGAATGCTTCCCTCTGTGAGGGAGCCTTCCCAGACCCGCTGAAAGAGGCGGTCATTACACCGCTTCTTAAAAAAACATCTTTAGACCCAGCCAATTTGGCCAACTATCGCCCAGTCTCAAATCTGCCATTCTTGGGCAAGGTGATTGAGCGGGTGGTTGCTGAACAACTCCAAGCACGCCTGGCGGAAACGAACCATTTGGATCCCTTCCAATCGGGATTCAGGCCTCACTATGGGACTGAAACTGCCTTGGTCGCGCTGGTTGATGATCTCCGGCAGGCTAGGGACAAAAGTGAGAGCTGTTTCCTAGTTCTGCTGGATCTCTCAGCGGCCTTTGACACCATCGACCATAACATCCTTCTGGACCATCTAGAGGGGCTGGGAGCTGGGGGCACTGTCATACAGTGGTTCCGCTCCTTCCTTCTGGGCCATGTCCAGAAAGTTGTGGGGGTGTGAGTGTTCAGACCCCTGGGCTCTCACTTGTGGGGTGCCTCAGGGTTCTGTACTCTCCCTCATGCTTTTTAATATCTATATGAAGCCGCTGGGAGAGATCATTAGGGGGTTTGGACTGGGTGTTCATCAGTATGCAGATGACACCCAGCTCTACCTCTCCTTTAAATCAGAACCAGTGAAGGCGGTGAAGGTCCTGTGTGCCTGGAGGCAGTTGGAGGTTGGATGGTGGTTGAATCCTGACAAGACAGAAGTACTGTTTTGGGGGGACAGGAGGCGTGCTGGTGTGGAGGATTCCCTGGTCCTGAATGGGGTAACTGCCCCTGAAGGACCAGGTGCGCAGCCTGGCAGTCATTTTGGACTCACAGCTGTCCATGGAGGCACAGGTTAACTCTGTGTCCAGGGCAGCTGTCTACCAGCTCCACCTGGTACGCAGGCTAAGACCCTACCTCCCCGCGGACTGTCTCGCCAGAGTGGTGCATGCTCTGGTTATCTCACGCTTGGACTACTGCAACGCGCTCTACGTGGGGCTACCTTTGAAGGTGACCCGGAAACTGCAATTAATCCAGAATGCGGCAGCTAGACTGGTGACTGGGAGTGGCCGCCGGGACCACATAACACCGGTTCTGAGAGATCTGCATTGGCTCACAGTACGTTTCTGAGCACAATTCAAAGTGTTGGTGCTGACCTTTAAAGCCCTAAACGGCCTCGGTACTGTATACCTGAAGGAGCGTCTCCACCCCCATTGTTCAGCCCGGACACTGAGATCCAGCGCCGAGGGCCTTCTGGCGGTTCCCTCATTGCGAGAAGTGAGGCTACAGGGAACCAGACAGAGGGCCTTCTCGGTAGTGGCGCCCGCCCTGTGGAACGCCCTCCCATCAGATGTCAAAGATATAAAGAATTACCTGACATTCAGAAGACATCTTAAGGCAGCCCTGTTCAGGGAAGTTTTTAATATGTAATGCTGTACTGTTTTTAACACTGATTGGGAGCCGCCCAGAGTGGCTGGGGAAACTCAGCCAGATGGGCGGGGTATAAATAATAAATTATTATTATTATTATAGCTGAGATAACTCACCGGAAACTGGGCTTAGGTCCAAGTCCTGGATTGGGGTGAGTTAGTGGTTAAAACGGTGGTTTATCTATTTATTTGGGAAAGACTTGAGAAGGACTTAACAAGATGGCCAACTCTTTGAAGGAGCTGGGTGAAATGATTCAGCGTTCGGAAGCAAATGTCTGCACTGATATGCAAGACTTGAAAGGAGAGATGAGAAGAATGACTGCTACAGTAGAAAAATTTACAAAAATATCAGAACATGCAAAAGAGGTAGCTGATGCAAACATAAACAAAATAGAATCTCTGACAAAAAGAATTTCACAAATGAACGACAGACAGCACAAAGGAATTTAAAATTCTCTGGTATTGCTGAAGACATTGGGAATAAGGACCTGGAAAAGGAGATGTTAGAATGGCTCAAAGAACAAGGAATTGAAATTGAGCAGAATGAAATTGAGAGTGTGCACCAGGTGTTCACATCACGAGGAGGCTCTGGACTTCCCAGGGATGTAATTATGGCATTCACAAGAGAGAAGTTAAGCGATCAAATTTATAAATCACTCCAGCAGAAAACAGACCTGCAGTTTAAACAGCAAAAGGTCATAGTGAGACTTTTCTCAGGAAACGCTTCAAGACAGGAAATGTATGCAGCAGTTTGCACAAGCTCTCTACAATCATGAAATCTTCTTTACCTAGGCCTACCCTGCTACACTGCTGGTTTTTAAAGACGACAGGAAATATTCAGCTAAGAACCCTGGTGAAGCATTTAGGAGTTGGAATACAAGGACAGACTGAGCAAGAAGTCTCAAGTTCGGAAGAATTACAGGTAGACCATCAGGGAAAGTCGAGTGAAGAATCTCAAGAAGCTCCAGTGCAGAGATAAGAGAATAAAAGAAGACAGAAGTCAAGAGAGGAAGGAAACAGCAAGAAATAATATATACTTGTTGTTGTTTAGTCGTTTAGTCGTGTCCGACTCTTCGTGACCCCATGGACCAGAGAACGCCAGGCACCTCTGTCCTCCACTGCCTCTCGCAGTTTGGTCAAACTCATGCTGGTAACCTCGAAAACACTATCCAACCATCTCGTCCTCTGTCGCCCCCTTCTCCTTGTGCCCTCCATCTTTCCCAACATCAGGGTCTTCTCCAGGGAGTCTTCTCTTCTCATGAGGTGGCCAAAGTATTGGAGCCTCAGCTTCACAATCTGTCCTTCCAGTGAGCACTCAGGGCTGATTTCCTTCAGAATGGAGAGGTTTGATCTTCTTGCAGTCCATGGGACTCTCAAGAGTCTCCTCCAGCACCATAATTCAAAAGCATCAATTCTTCGGCGATCAGCCTTCTTTATGGTCCAGCTCTCACTTCCATACATCACTACTGGGAAAACCATAGCTTTAACTATACGAACCTTTGTTGGCAAGGTGATGTCTCTACTTCTCAAGATGCTATCTAGGCCTGTCATTGCCCTTCTCCCAAGAAGCAGGCGTCTTTTAATTTCGTGGCTGCTGTCACCATCTGCAGTGATCATGGAGCCCAAGAAAGTAAAATCTCTCACTACCTCCATTTCTTCCCCTTCTATTTGCCAGGAGGTGATGGGACCAGTGGCCATGATCTTCGTTTTTTTGATGTTGAGCTTCAGACCATATTTTGCGCTCTCCTCTTTCACCCTCATTAAAAGGTTCTTTAATTCCTCCTCACTTTCTGCCATCAAGGTTGTGTCATCTGCATATGTGAGGTTGTTGATATTTAGAAGAGGCAGAGGAACCAGAGACCAAATTGCAAACATGCGCTGGATTATGGAGAAAGCTAGAGAGTTTCAGAAAGACATCTACTTCTGCTTCATTGACTATGCAAAAGCCTTTGACTGTGTCGACCACGGCAAACTATGGCAAGTCCTTAAAGAAATGGGAGTGCCTGATCACCTTATCTGTCTCCTGAGAAATCTCTATGCGGGACAAGAAGCTACAGTTAGAACTGGATATGGAACAACTGATTGGTTCAAAATTGGGAAAGGAATACGAGAAGGCTGTATATTGTCTCCCTGCTTATTCAACATATGCAGAATTCATCATGCGAAAGGCTGGGCTGGATGAATCTGAAGCCGGAATTAAGATTGCCGGAAGAAATATCAACAACCTCAAATATCAATATATACTAGAGACATCTAAAATAGGCTTTTGTAAATATATATATGTTGCTTTTTTCTGATATAAACTTTCCAAGAGCGAAGGGAGAGGAGTGTGGTTCTCCAAGATACCATGAGACAGGGATCTTGGAGATCCCTAACTGAGTCTCAGGGGGGAATGGGGAGGGGGGTTGAATGGGCCAGAATTAAAAATATAATATATGTACACAGTGGGATTCATTAAAATAAACAGTAGTCGGGATAATGGATAGATCTTTAAAGGTTTTATCTTTAAATGTTAACGGGCTGGCCTCAAACACCAAACACTACAGAGTACTGACACTGGCAAAGAAAATGAAAGTGGATATACTATGCCTTCAGGAGACACATAGAGCCAAAGCAAACAATAGACCTTTGTTATGCTCTCAGCAATGGGGCCTAATAACAGAATCAAAAGTGACAAGCAAGGCTAGAGGGGTCGCTATACTATGTAATGCAAATCTTAGGCTGGAGGTTCTGAGCCAGAAAAAAGATAATGATGGTAGATTTATATTCTTAAAAATTAAAGTGTCACAAAAAAATCTTTACAATAGCTAATATATACAGCCATAACACAAGACAGAAAAAAAGTTATAAAGAAAACCTTGAATAGACTGCAGCTTTATGCTGAAGGGGAAGCTATTGTTACAGCAGACTTTAATTGGAATATAAAGAACGACAGTACTTTCAGATTATCTAAATGGGGATTAAAGGATGTTTTTGAGAGGGGAAACCCCAACACCAAACCTACCTTCTTCTCCAACAGACATAAGACTTTCTCTTATATTGACTGTGTGCTAATTAAATAAGGGAATGAAATCAGTGTTAGAACGGCAAAGACTATGGGAATATGGATTTCAGACCATGCTCCACTATTTGTGGAGCTGGGACTAGAAGAGGATGGAAAAAGCAGGAGATGGTGGTACAATAACCTAATAATGGCAAAAGAGATGGACAGGGAATATATCAGAAAACCAATTGGTTGGTTTGGCCGAGATCCCGGTAGTATGGGACACATTCAAAGCTGTTATAAGAGGACATTGTATACTGAAAGAGATTGTGATTAAGAAGGATTGATACTCGGGGAGACAGGAAAAAAATTAAGAGATTGAAATTTTGCAACAGCAACAGGTTCAATTTCTAAGGAGCAGACAGGAGCAGTTAAGAAAGTTAAAACAGGAATTGGATGAGCTGGATATAGTTGCAGTGTGGAAGAGAGATAATATGATCAAAAATGATTTTCAGAGAACCTCAATAGGATCATATAAGAGACTGGTAAACTATTTAAAGAAAAGAAGGGATAAACAGAGGGTGAAGGCCATTAAGACCAGAAGGAAAATACTTACACAAAGCTCTAGAGAATTAAGGAGAAAATTTGCAGAATTCTATCAATCTTTATATAAAGAAGAAAATTAAAATATTAGTAGGGAAAGTTTAGGGTTTAAAATTGAAGAAAGTGATAGATTAAGACTGAAGGAGAAAAATTCTTTGGAAGAAATAGAGAAAGTACCGGTAGTTAAATCATTTAAAAGTAAGAAATCCCCAGGATTAGATGGAATTATGGCAGACTTTTATAAAAAAACAATTGATATCCTGGGCTCAGAACCCATGTTTAATTTAAAAAGACTTCAATTTCTGCAGTTTACTTTGGGATTCATATTGTGTATGCAATAAATATAAATATATTCAATGAAACTCATCATCTGTCAGGCTGTGGAGATTCAGCTCCCTCCTCCTCTTTAGCCATAGATTTGCAGGACAAAAGCCAAAAGAGTCGCTTAGCATTTAAAGAGTCTTTAATGATCAAAGCAAAAGAACAAAGCAGCCATTCTTGGAATGAAGGTGTTCCCAATTTAGGTTTCCACCCACTTCCCCCCTAGTCAATTCCACGTCTAGCAACCTGACCTGGCAACCTGTTTTTTGTGTAGCCACCTTATCGGCTCTACGTGACCTTGGACTGATAGGCTCAACACGAGAGAGAGAGAGAGAGAGAGAGAGAGAGAGAGAGAGAGAGAGAGAGAGTTCTTCTTCACCTTGTTGTTCACCCCAGTTATTCTCAACTTTTGTCTTCAGAACTATGCCCTTCTGCAAACCACTGCTCCAAATCTATACTGCTCCACTGCTCCTGGGTAGGTTCAGATCCTGGTCAGGAGCATCAGAAGGTGGAGGCAGAGGCTCCCACCATTCCTCATCAGAGAAATTCCACAGCCTGGTCTCTGACATCACCCAACAGAGTGGCAGAATGAAGGAAGCAAGAAGAAAAGCAGATAGTTGTGATTTTCACATCTCCCCACTAGAAATGCAGTCTTCCCCAATCACACTGTAATTCACAATGTTTGTGCTACTGCAAGATTTTAGCTGGCACAAGGGATCCTTGCCCCACTGCAATGCCATCACCAAAACTGCTCTCCAGGTTGTGGGAAAACTTCAGAACAGATTGCAGGGAAAGGGGCTGAAAATTGCATCGAACAATGAGAAATTCCTGCACTGACATTATGTCCTACTTAGCTCTATGTGAAATGCAACCCAGAATTCATCCAAAAAAGAGTTTGGGCACCTCTTTTTTAATAGCTCTCACAAAGCATAATTGAAAACTGCAAAGTATTCTTTGTATATTTGGCTTTACTGTGTGACTCAGGGGGGAATTGGTTTTTGACCCTGGGATTCCCAGCAGAAAAGGAGGACATAGGAGGGGAACATAAGAGATACTTCATGAGCCAGTTTTAATAGGAGAATAGGATAGAAGAAGAGTTTGGATTTGATATCCCGCTTTATCACTACACGAAAGAGTCTCAAAGGGGCTCACATTCTCCTTTCCCTTCCTCCCCCACAACAAACACTCTGTGAGGTGAGTGAGGCTGAGAGACTTCAGAGAAGTGTGACTGGCCCAAGGTCACCCAGCAGCTGCATGTGGAGGAGCGGGGAAGCAAACCCAGTTCCCCAGATTACAAGTCTACCGCTCTTAACCACTATACCACACTGGCTGCATGTATTGCATGGGTCTTTGGTCTGATCCAGCTGCAGGATTCTTCTGAGGCTTTTCAGCCAGGCTGATCGTTCACCTTGTCCCTGTGCTCTGGTGTGGTAGCAGTGGCTGGAGCTGGGGCATCAGCCAGGTGGCAGCGCATTTGGACCACATGCCGGTGGTGGACCTGAACTTCCAGTATGTTAGCCTTGTAGGAGACGGGTCCAGTCACCCTGGTAAGAGTGGCGGGAATCCAGGCAGGGCCATCCCCAAAGTTCCAGATGTCCTGACCAATCCGATGATCTTGTCCGCATTCTTGAACCTTACAGACTGAAATACGCTCAACGCAATGGAAACAGACTTTGCTCTGGACACCCTTTGAGATTATCCCATTAAATTGCCTATCTTGTTTTCTTTTTCTATTCTTCCTCCATATCTGGCTTGACTCAAAGACCTCCTTATTGGAAACTTGAATGATGGTTGGGTTATATATGAAAGGACATTCTATTTCTTTTCTCATGAGCAAAACACGTGGGTGGATTTAAAAAAAAAGGTGTGAGAGCCTTTAAAGAGCAATTCTTAACTTAATATTGCCTTTACATTTTCTAACAAATAATTTCTTCCTTTCCATTTTTACAATATTTCTTAAATTACTCCTCACAGAGCCCCTCCTGTGGGCTTTTGCGGGTGATGGGGGAATTCCCCCACCTCCTGCAAAAGCAAGCAAAAGCCGCACAGCCTTTAAAGAGCTCGCCACTCTTGGGGTCTTTTCCCCATGGAGAGAGAAAGGACTGACTGGCCGAGTCAGTCCCTTCTCCCTCCTGTGGGCTTTTGCTGGAGATGGGGGAAATCCCCCACCTCCCGCAATAGCATGGAGAAGGTCTGGAAGAAGTGCATAGGCTGCGTGCAGCCTGTCCGCTGCTCCCAGAGCTAGGGGTGTGTGTGTCATATTTTTTTCCTTGATTCCCCCCTCTGAAAATTAGGTGCGCCCATGGTCAGGTGCGCCCTATAGAGCGAAAAATACGATAGTTTTGTTTTGTAGAGACATGCAGCTAGATTCTGTAGGCTTTCTTTTGTTTTTGTAAGCTTCTAAATAAACAGTTGATAGAATAGACACACGGGTGTCGAGTTATTGAAGACACCACATTGACACAGACAAAGCCATTTTATGCTGCGTATAAACTCTGCTAAAGTCCGACAACCGAGAAGAGAGTGCAGCGTGCAGTGGAAGCTTGTGGGCGCCATAAAAGTGTCAGAGTGCTCGTAAATGAGACTAATTACAGTACCGAGGCAGCAGACTCCGTGGGTCAAAGGATTTACGACCCACAAACTTCAACAGCCAACCACTATGGAAGGAAGAAGCCTTGGCCAAAAAAGATAAAGAAGATTAGCAAAATAAATTACAGAACTATGCAGGACAAAATATTACAAAAAGGGCAATCGTTCAATGAATATTTTTAAAGCTTTGTGTATAGATTCTTACATGAGACAGAATAATTGCCACACACAGGAAGAACAAATATATAGTTTGAGTTACTCACTTGTCCTTTTATTAATCATTTACTGTGTCAACACAACTAGAAGTTATTAATATTGCAGTTGTTTTACAAGGGTCTATTATAATGACCAGAATGTAATGGATATTTAAAAGGTTTTGAAATGCAGAAATAAAACAAATAATCAATCCATCAATTCTGTCAAGTTTTGGCAGACTGCCGGCTTAGAAGAGAAGAGTTTGGATTTGATATCCTGCTTTATCACCACCCAAAGGAGTCTCAAAGCGGCTAACGTTCTCTTTTCCCTTCCTCCCCCACAACAAACACTCTGTGAGGTGAGTGGGGCTGAGAGACTTCAGAGAAGTGTGACTGGCCCAAGGTCACCCAGCAGCTGCATGTGGAGGAGCAGGGAAGCGAACCCGGTTCACCAGATTACGAGTCTACCGCTCTTAACCACTACACCACACTGGCTTAGGTAATCAGCATGTAGTGGCTGTAATTACAAGAAGATTTATTGCATACAGTCATTAACCTCGGAGTCACGCACACTAGTGGCTGCTCCTCAGAGAGTTGACCTTCATCTAGGCCGCTCTCACTGTGCTGATAAGATACATTCTCTTCTCCTGAGAAGGGGCGTTTTAGCCCACTGCTTTCGGATGGCTGTGGAAAATGCAGGTCTTTCTCTGCCTCTTTTGACTGACTGCCCCCCCCCCACACGGACTGCTCATCTTGACTGTGGGAAGTCCAGTCCGTGACAAATTCTAGCACACGGGGGCCATTTTATCTAAATTATATAATTAGGTATTTGAACAATAGGTATTAATAATTGTATTCTAAATTGGTATTGTTATAATGAGGCTATTATTGGATTGTAATTGCAAAGTAATAAAAATTATTAATCAAAGAAAAGAAATATCCCTGAACATATGAGAAAATAAAAACTGGGATACAGCAATGTTTGAGTGTCTACCAAACACAGTAGGTTAATTAGAGGCATTAGAAAAAGACACACCTTCCAAAAATGGAATAAAACAAAGACCATTGGATGTACTTCTAGATAAGTTTTTAAAGGTTCAAAAATAAAACAGTAATAACTTTTGGGGGAAAATAAGTAGTATACAAGATCTGAAATAAACATTTTCCTGGGTTTATGCTTTATGTGGCATGCTGATTGGCTATGATGAGCAGCCAATCAGGAAATGGTATAGCCTAAAGGGGAGGAGTTCTGGAATGCCTGACATCACAAGGGAGGTGGTTCTTAGCCAGTGGGAGGATGAAACAACCTTAAGAAGAAATTAAAGGAGAGAAAAGATTGTTCCATGACAACACCAAGGTATCCAAACAGAAATAAGTCTGATGGGTGAACTACTTTCCTTACAAGCTATGATATTTGCAGGGTCTCATTCCAGGGCCAAAAGGTCACTAAGAGGGAAAATGATAAGCAGGTTTATAAAACTTCAGATAGTTTTTCTCTTTTGAATACTAGAATCCAGGGTCATCCAATGAAACTGAGTGGTGGTATATTCTAGGGCCTTGTACAGGTGCCCTGCTCTGACCCATGGTCCCAGGTTGTAAATCCAGATCCAGATCATGATCCAGAAAATACAGTTCTTGAAAAAACTCATTTCCTAGCATATCAAGGGCTGCTAGATCAGATGGCTTTGAAATGGGATTAGACAACAGTTCTATTCTTTCTTGAAGCCACAGCATCAGATGTCAGGCTGCGTCTTTGCAAAAAACACACAAAATGACACACCTGGAGAGCCTGTGTAACAGTTTCCCTCTGCTTCTTTTCCAGGACCAACACATGATCTCCAAAGTCTTGTTAGATTCAATTGGATTTATATGCGTCCAACTGAGACCGGAGCGAGTACTCCATCTTTTCTGATGACCAGGAGGTAGTTATATAATTAAATGAATATACCTTCTATTAAGGGTGGGGAAGATGTGGCCCTGTGATGGAGGGAGTTGACACCCAGGAACATCTGAAGACCTCATAGGTCCCACACTATCTATTAAATGATGAACATCTTACTGGAGTCCTGTAAGCTAGATGTCCAGGAGTTAAGAGAGAGGAATAGGATACAAAATGAGAATGTGCTATATTACCTAAAACAATTTTTAAAAATGCCTTGGAATCCATATGGAACATCCTTTTGGCTTAAAAACTGAGATTGATCCAGCAAAAGAAAATGAAAGACATTTCAGTTATATTGGACTCAACAACAACTTTATGTTGGATTGTCTTCTACTACTACTACTACTACTACTACTACTACTAATTTTTTATTTATACCTCGCCCTTCCTGGCCAGATCCGGGCTCAGGGCGGCTAGCACCAGTAAAATTACAATAAAAACATAAGGGGGGGACACAAATTTAAAATACAGGTTAAAATACAATCTAACATGCAGCATAACTTTAATAGTAGCCCATAGATCAAAACCATAAGGGGGGGGAACATAAGGGTCAGTCTGAGTCCAGACCAAAGGCCACGCAGAACAGCTCTGTCTTGTAGGCCCTGTGGAAAGATGTCAAGTCCCGCAGGGCCCTAGTCTCTTGTGACAGAGCATTCCAACAAGTTGGGGCCGGTACTGCAACCCCGCGTAGAGTGAGCTACAATAATCAAGCCTGGAGGTGACCGTCGCATGGATCACTGTGGCCAGATCAGGACGAGAAAGTAAGGGACCAACTGCTTAATACGGCGGAGATGGGAAAATGCCACCTTTGCTGTGGCTGCAACCTGCACCTCCATGGAAAGGGAGGCTTCGAAGGTTACACCCAAGCTCTTGACAGAAGGCACTAGCAGTCACTGAGCCCCCACAAAAGATGGGAGTTGGCTCCCCAATCTCATGTCGTCCCAACCCAGCCAGAGGACCTCTGTCTTCAAAGGATTTAACTTCAACCGGCTCCCACACAGCCATCCAGCCACAGCTTCCAAGCATCTGGTCAGTGTGTCCAGGGCTTGGTCAGGGCAACATATTGATGACAACCCAGCCCAAAGCTCCGGACAATCTAGGCAAGGGGGCACATAAAGATATTGAAAAGCATTGGGGAAAAGATTACGCCCTGTGGGACTCCACAACACCCTGCCTAGCGCCACCCTCTGTACCCGACCTGAGATAAAGTAACGCAGCCATTGTTGGACTGTGCCCTGAATCCCCATGTCGGCAAGGCAGTGGTTCAAAAGTTCATGATCGACCATGTCAAAGGCTGCTGACAGATCTAAGAGAATCAGCAGTCCCGACCCGACTGACAGTCACCGCTCTATACCTAACGTGCTCATAGTCTTAATCTCCATTTGTTGTTGTCTCATTCTAGCTTGTTGTTTCACATACAAGACTGAGAGGATGGGGAAGCCAGCGCCCGCAAAGCCCGCAAAGCCCGCAGCGCCTACAAAGGCTGCAGCTCCAGAAGGAGCAGAAAAACCAGAAACTAAAAGTGGTGGTCTGTATACAGCACAGTCATATGCAATGAGGTGTCTCTTAAAGCAGAGGAATGCACAGGAAAGGGAGGTTGGTTGGGGAGACAGGTAGAAAGTGGAACCAGACATGTTGTGCCTGGGAAGAGTGTGTGGAGAGAGGCCTACGCAGCTACTTGGGTGGCAGAGATCCACTAAGCCGCATAGAAACCTCAGGAATCAGCCCACTCTTTGCTGCTGGCTGTTGTGTTCCTTTACTGTGTGCAGTCCAGAATGGCTCTACCATTAGGCAGAATGAGGCAGTTGCCTCAGGTAGCAGGTGCTGGGGTGGGTAGAGATGTGTAGACCACACAAGCTGCACTGCACCTCCTCAGTTAGTCTGCTGCCCCATCAGCAGCATCAAAACAGAGCCCACGGCCAGCCCAGTAAAGCTTCTGTATGTGGAATTATGTGTACAGAGGGAGTATCTTGTCCAGGGCATTGGGTATAGGAGGTGCAAGGGACTTCAGCCATGTAAACATGTTGAGGCCTGGGTCCCATCTCCTGCAGTACTGAGGGGCTAACATCCCCAACCATCACTGGGCACCCTATGTGTGCACCCCAACCCTTGCCGGGAGACAAGGAGCCAGGAGGGGGCTGGGACAAGCGACGGGATCTTCACCTTCTCTCCCCCCAAACTCCCCCTGGCAGTCCAGGAGTCGAGAGGGGCCTGGGGCAAGTGAGAACGATCTTTGCCTTCATTCCTCCCAGCCTCTGCCTGGTATCCTGGCAGCCAGAGGGGGCTGGGATGAGCGAGGGCAAAAATCGGCTTCTTTCCTCTGCCTCCTCCTCCCTGCCCTATGCCACACTTATACAAATCTCCACATTTACAAAAAGAAAACAGCCAAATACATTTATTCTTCAACTTCCTTTCCCCCTTCCAGGGTTCCTTCTAATTATTATCCTCCTGCTACTGCATATTCTAATTACTCCATATAAGTTATACGATATACAATATACAATATCTTTATTGTCATTGTCCCATGCAGAACAATGAAATTGAAAACTACATAAAGCTACTATAAAACTACATAAAAACTACATAAAACTACATAAAAACTACATAAAACATTCAAAAACCCCTAAAAACTCTGAAACCCCATTTTAAAATACACTAGAGACCCCTTTTGTTACTCCATTTAAGTATAACTTAAATTATATAAATTATTTTATCCATATAATTTATAAATTATTTTATCCATATAAATTATTTCTCACTTTCTCCCAACTTAATTATATGCTGCTGAATTTACTTTAATTCTGCTAGCATTTATATTTGCTAGTTATCAGAAAAGTTTCCTCCAGACTTCCTGCTGGATATGGATAATGGAGGATGACAGAGACTGCTCGCTCTGAGCAGCCTGATTGCTGTGAGAATCAAAGAATGGGGCTCTGGCAAAGCACCTTCTCAAAAAGAGCCTGAAGGAAAAGTTCAGGTTCTGAAGGGTCCAGTGGTGTCAAAATATGCTCTCTAGATTCTCCCAAAGCTCCATAGGGAGCTGAAAAGATCCCAGATTGAGCTCAAACACATGGCACAATTGAAGACCCACAGCAAGCTGCCTCTGGTGCCTCCATTGAAGCAGTGACATCTCCAAACAAAGGAATTTGGACCAATTTGACAAGGCAAGAAAAATAATTTAAGGTAGTGTCAATAAAACCATTGGATCCAGACTAGGGTGGCAAAGAGCAGGTCCCCCCCCCCCCCCGGACGTGGGTGTTGATCTGCATGGAAAAAATATGCAGGGACTGAATTCAGAATGAGAAGTACAGTCTAGTGATTATTTTTACAAGCATTCCAGGTGAATCATTTTGATTAACTTGTGATTTCTCTAAATCTCTGGATGCAGAATTTTTGTGACTTTACAAATATCTTCCAGCAAGCGGGTCAAATCACAAAGATCTATAAATGTTGTGGAATGGAAGAGAGGAAAGTGGGACTTTGTGTTTTCCTCCCCCCCCCTTTTTCCTTTTAAAAATACATTGTGTGTGTGTGTGTGTGTGTGTGTGTGTGTGTGTGTGTATGCCTCCTTTTGATAACCCAAAGGAGATGGACATTGTGAGACTGAAATTCATCTGAATTACTTCGTGGATTGCTGATTTTATTATTATTATTATTATTTTGTAATACATAAACTAAGGATTAATTTTTATTTTTATTCACTCTGTGCATTTTTACAATTTTTTTATTGGGATCTGACGGGGTTAGATACTAACTGGTGACAAAGGGTGGAAATATACTGATATAGTGACACAGTGCGGCCCAAAAATTAATTGCAGGGTCTTTTTTATTTCCTTTTAAAGTATTTCCCTATAATAAAGGAAAGATACCATCTAGTGACATTATGATATGGCTATGCTAAAGTCGGCAAGAAACCACCTCCAGGCCCATCACAACACCAAGTCAGAGAAAAGGTTTAATTGTAGAAGGAGACACAAAGTCTGATTTGACATTAGAATTCCATTAGAAATGAGAAAAGATATGGGGGAGGGTATACAGAGACTAGGACAGAAGGCTGATTTTAATGCGCAGGCAGTCCAAAACTTATCAGCAGAAATTGCAGAACTGTCACATAAAACTTCAGAAGTAGAGAAAACCGTACAGGATTTAAAGGTGAAAACACCCAGCTTGGAGGAATCATTTAAGAAAGTAGAAGGGGAGGTAAGAGAAACAAAGAGGAGCAAGAAAGAATGAGGGGGGGGGTGCTGCTGAAGCAATCAAATTGCTTTATGAACAGACTCTGGATGAGACCACAGTTTTGGAAGTACATCTAAAAGATTTGATTCATAGTTTGAGATTTGCCAGAAGATACGGCAGTGGAATTAAATGAAAAAATAATGAAAGAACTTGAGAATTTGAATGAAATGGGTGAAGAAACTGTTAAAGTGGCAGTGGATAGACCTTTTCGTGTAAAATCAAGATATGCTAACACAAAAAATCTGTTGGGTGATTGGTTTTTTTAAAAAATTCAAAGGGATTTAAAGACAGAATAATACAGTAGCACTATCAGAAAAATCTCAGTTTGATGACCAGAGAATAATAATTTTTAAAGAAATCCTGATGGGACTACTTTGGAAAGGAGCAAATTACAAATATCTGATGGACACACCGTGATAAAACAAAATCGCTTTTCATTGGGAATACCCTGAAGGAGTCTCCTTTATATTTAAAGGGTGAAAGCAGAGATGTAGAGATCCCACAGAAGCAGATAAATTCTGGAGAAAATATGGAAAAGAATTAGCAGGAGAAAGAGCATTTGGTTTGGAGCCACAACATGAAGAAGAACCAACAGAGGGGGAGAAGAGAGATAAAAGAATAAAAGACAAAATGGCATTGATAATCTTAATGTGGAATGTAAATGGACTCAATAATAAAACAAAAAGGCATGGGATTGAACATGTGGTAAAAATAAATAAATTTGAACGTGATTTGGTCTCAGGAAATGCATATTGCGATGAAACACAGAAGAATTCTGATCAATAAAAGATTATTGAAAGGACTTTGTGACCTCTGACTATACAAAGAAAAGAGGCATAGTAATGTATACAAAAACCAGAATTAGATGCACAACAATTATTTAAAGATGAGTAAGGAAGAATACTGATAATATAGATAACATCACAAGGAGAGAGGAAAAAAGAATATTAATAGATGTATATGAACGGAATGACAAAAAAATCTGACTTTTAAAAGAGACGAGGAAATCTTATTTGAATATATGAATGAAAAGATAATTTTGATGGTAGATATGTATGGTGTAGCTTCCCTGGAATGGGACAGGACTAGAAGAAGAAGTGATACAAAAGAAGGGAAGCTACCTAAGTCTAATTGATATGTGGAGAGAGAAACACCCACTGGACAGACAATTTACATTTTACTTGTCTGAGAATAATTCAGCGAGTTGAACACACTCTGTATGGACTTCTAGAGATTTATAGACGAAGGTAAAGAAGGTAGAAATTTTACCCAGGACATTATCAGATCACAACTCTATTATTATGGAATTAAGAACAGAGCAAAATTGCTGATTCAGACTAAATGAGAATTTATTAATTTATTAATATTAGAAAAGGGGGGAATATTAAGAGATTATTCTGAAATCAATCTGAATCAGGAGACAATTTGAAAGTGGTATGGAATGCAAGTTGAGGAGTCTAAAGATTTTTTTTTTTTTAGAATAAGCTTTTTAATAATCACCTCTTTCAGTGGGTCTGGGAAGGCTCCCTCACAGAGAGAAGCATTCACCACCCCATGGAGCCAATCACCCAGCCCTTCCTGGCTCACTTTTAAAGATCAAGGAGACAGGTGGTTGGTTTCACTCGTCCAAGCAGCCTGTCCACATCCTCGGAGGCAACAGATTGGATGAGCAACTAAAATCCTCAGTGATACACTGGACAACTGATATCAGCCATAATAATAATAATAATAATAATAATAATAATAATAATAATAATTTTTATTTATACCCCGCCCCCCCAGCCAAGGCCAGGCTCAGAGTGGCTTACAAGCAATAATAAAAACAAGCTGAATGATTACAACTTAAAAACAACATTAAAATACAACATTAAAATATTAAAATGTAGCCTTATCGCAGGAGGAGGAAAAGAAAAAAGAAATTGAGGGAGGGAATCAAATTGGCTCCAAGCCAAAGGCCAGGTGGAACAACTCTGTCTTACAGGCCCTGCGGAAAGAAATCAGATCCTGCAGGGCCCTGGTCTCATGAGGCAGAGCATTCCACCAGAGCCAGAGTTGAAAAGGCCCTGGCTCTGGTTGAAGCTAATCTAACTTCCTTAGGGCCCGGGACCACTAGGGTGTTGCTATTTATGGACCTTGAGGCTCTCCGTGGGGCATACCGGGAGAGGCGGTCTCATAGGTATGAGGGTCCTAGGTCGTGAAGGGCTTTAAAGGTCAAAAGCAGCACCTTAAATCTGACCCTGTACTCCACCGGGAGCCAGTGCAGCTTGAAAAGCACTGGGTGAATATGCTCCCATGGCAGAGACAACGTGAGGAGCCTCGCTGCAGCATTCTGCACCCGCTGGAGTTTCTGGGACAGCTTCAAGGGCAGCCCCGCGTAGAGCTCCAGTAGTCAAGCCTGGAGGTGACCGTCACATGGATCACTGTGGCCAGGTCAGGGCGGGAAAGGTAAGGGACCAACTGCTTGATGCGGTGAAGGTGGAAAAATATTGCCTTGGCTGTTGCTGTAACTTGCGCTTCCATGGAAAGGGAGGCATCAAGGATTACACCCAAACTCTTAACGGAAGGCAATATAGACATGGAAGCATGGGAATGATTGCGGAGTATGGATATAAAATTCATAGCATGCTATGGTTTAATAGAAAATTATATGAAAATGATATCTTGTTGGTATTTAACAGCGAGTAAACTGGCAAAAATGTATAAATCTAAATCAAACAAGTGTTGGCATTGTAACGAGAATGAAGGTTCTTATTATCATATGTGGTGGTCTTGCAGTAAGGTTAAAACTTACTGGGAAATGATCTACATTTAATGTTCAAAATAACTTTTGTAAAAAAAACCCAGAAGAGCTTTTCTTTCCTTCCTTCCTTCCTTCCTTCCTTCCTTCCTTCCTTCCTTCCTTCCTTTCTTTCTTTCTTTCTTTCTTTCTTTCTTTCCTTCTTTCTTTCCAAATATACTTTCCTTAAAGATTTCTTACATTTTCTACAGATTAGTTTCATTTGTTGAGACATTAGTGTTGTATTAGGGAGAAAAGGGGGTAAGAGGTGAAGGGGGAAATGGTGAGTCAGGTGGTGTCGGGTGCCAATGTTTCACCTCAGATCATACAAATCTTTCGCCTTTTGAAGCTTTTCTTTTGGGAATTATAGGGACAGAACTACCCAAATTGTATAGAAATACATTTATTAGAAATACATTAAGTAATTATTGGCAACCTGCAACGTTATACAATGTGAGAATGAGACATTACGATACTGACAATATGCAGAAATGGCAAAAGTTACGGGAAGAATAAGAAATCGAGATAACAAACGTTTTATAAAGGAATAGAAACGGTTTATTGAATATTTACAGATATGTTGAGATAAAAACATTAGGAGGATTATGATAATAATGTGCAGTTTCATAAGAATATATACAGGTATTTAAAGAATATATACAGGTATTTAAAGAATATATACAGGATAATTAAATAAACAGGTTAAATAAATTGGGATATGCAGAAGCTATTAAAAATAAATTTAAGGAACCACAGAAAGAGGGGGAAGTCAAACTTTGAAATGTTAAAATGATTGTAAAACTAATGAAATCTATAAACATGAAAAGTATAGATTAAAACTGTTTTAAAAAGGAAAAAGATAGAGAAGTTTCCTCAAGCAGCAAGGCATCTCGCCTTGCTTCCTCCATCTCCTTACCTTCCCAAGGATCCACCCCCTGAACCACTGAATATCTCTGGCTGATGCCTACCACAGTGTATGAAAATCCTTTTATCTGGGGTGGCAATGATATGTTGGCTACCGATGGCTAAAGCAGAATTTTCTTTCTTCAAGAATCTGGTTTTCAGAAGTTTGTAACCTTCATGAAATCTCCCACGGGTGAATACATTGTCGTATTTATGATAATCCTCTTTACTGCGTTGACACTGCTGCTTTTCCTGCTATGTAAGTACATAATTGGCGTACTTTGCTACTACTGTCCTGGGCTTTGCTTGAATGCCAATATCATTTCCAAAAAGAGATGGTAGGATCCAGTTTCCATTTACCCTCTCTCTTTGATATCAGGGAGGGAGTTACAGCTGTCACCCATTGAAAGCAATGTCACTGTTTTGTTCTCCCTGAATAAGTGAGTTCCAGCACTTGGAACAAACACATAGACTAACATAGAGCTTGCCATTCTCTGCTCCTTTCCCAACTAATCCTCATTTGCTGAGGGAGATCCCCCATTCCTGATCCTCTCCACCCTGCCCTCTGCTAGGGCTCCAGTCCCTTGAAGGAAAATGCTTGGGGGAAACAGGCTGCAGAGGAAAAGGTCATGGCCAAAGTGGGCGTGTCCAGAGCCTACCTAAATATCTAGATATATGCAGGGCCTTTTTCAGCCGGAATTCATCAGTTCCAGGCCCTCTCAGGTGGGCGCCATTGCCATTTTAAGAGAAGAATTCATGCTGAGTTCCAGCACCTCTTTTTGTAGAAAATAGCACTGGATAGATGAGCCCTTGACCTATTTGCACACCTAATTCATTTTTAAAGGGTACTCAAAAGTAAGCAAATCTCAGGTGGAGGGAATCAAATGATCCAAGAATTTGCATATTTTAAGCACGTGGCAGAGCATGAGGCAGCCTGGCAAATGCAAGACTGTAGGACAAAGAGGAAATGTCTATCTAGACAACCAAAAATCTAAAGCTCTTGAGGCATCTAATCATAAGCCTGCATTTTTATCAAAGCTTATATGTTTGATCAGGGCTTGTATTTTAAAATGAGCTTAAAGATTTTCAAATGTTTATGCCAGGCAAAAGACCAAATGCCTAAGAACCTTGACAATGTTTTTCCTCCTAGACAAGGGGGCCCCCTGATTTATAGCAGAAAACATTTCTCAAAGTCGTAAAAAGGGAATTACAGGCTGAGAGCAGGACACTGACCTTGCATGTTACAGAGTACAATTAAGCTGTAAGAGTGGTCAAAATTAAGAGTGGGTAAATAGTAAAATAACACCATGTGCCTCCCATTAATCTTGAGCCATATTTTCCTAAGGTTAAAAGGTCAAGAGCAGTGAAAAAGGCAACTGGCTTGGCTGGAGAAGATAGGTTTCTTCCTATCTTATTTTGAGGCTGGAAACTGTTCCTTCCTTTTTTACTTTGAGAAGATTTCTTTTCCTTTTAAAAGGTTATTTATGTATTAAATATATTGGCTTAAATGTAATTATGCAAAGGATTTAAGAAATGCTAGATTCTTATTTCATATAGTTGTAAGAGTTGTAACTATCCTGAAATTAAGTCAGCCACCAGCCCAGCCCCCCTGCCAAGCAGGAAACATCATTAGATATATGGTTGTCAGGCCTTTTGTTTAGAGACCTCCAAATGAAGGATATCTTTCAATGATGATGTGAACTCAAGATCCTTGAAGATAAAAAGTTAAGATTAACCATCTGTTTTGGAAGGCAATAGGGCAAGGAGGGCAAGAGGTGAGCTGGTAATTAAGATTCCTTGTTGAGACACATGTAAGATATATTACTACTTATTTGTCATTTATAGATATAAGAATATATAGCTTTTTGTGTCCCATAAAAGGGCGAAAGGAAATGGGTGTATCTTTTGTGATTGGTTCTAGCAAACAGCCAATAGGAATTTCAACCAGGCTGATTGGACAGAGGCAGCCACAGGAGGAGCAAGGGGGCTGGATTAAGGAAATATAAGTGCTGGCCAGAATGGCAGGAGGCCAGGCCAGAGCTTGGTAACCTTATACCACTGTGCCTCTCATTTATTTGTCTGACAAATAAATTACTATTTTAATTTCTCTATTGCTGCGTTGAATATTTCATTCCAGCTAAGCGTTAACCACAAGCAGGGTGCTACACTCTCAAAGGAAGACCAAACCATCTGATGACAGAAGTAACAGGCCAAATTGAAACAGCGGCTGCCCTGCTGGTCTGAAGACCTACCAAGGGCTGAGAGCAGGAAATATTAATAAAAGTCATAGCCATGGTTTTGTTGATTTGATTTCTTATCTGCCTTAGAAGTCAGCAATTTAAATTCAATATTAAAAGCAGTATCCCCTCCCCCAGACAGCCAGACATTTTAATCATTTCTTTTCTACCTACCTCCTCCTCAGATCAAAAGGAAGTAAAAAAAAGAGACGAGTTTCAAATGGCAATTGATATGATTCGGACCTTTGTTGTTGGGCTTGATTCAATCCATGAAGACAAGGATGGTAAGCATTTTTTATGCACATCCTCACTTTTGCTAGACCCTGATTAATTTAAACAGGCTTCAATTCCTGTAGCTCACTTTGGGATTCATATTGTGTAAGCAATACATATATTCAATGAAACTCATCACCCAATAGAGTTTATCACATTTCATTGCTCAGCAGGAAGAAAAGCAGATGGTTGTGATTCTCACATCCCCCCACTAGAAATGCTGTCCTTCCCTATCAAACTGTAATTCACAGTGTTTATACTACTGCAAGATTTTAGCACTAGCACAAGGGAACTTTGCCCCCACTTCTCCCTGCATGCCATCACCAGAGCTGCTCTTCAAGGTGGGGAACAGATTGGAGGGAAAGGGGCGGAAGATTGCATTGCACAAGGAGAAATTCCTGCACTGACATAATGTCCTCCTTAGAATTATGTGGAATGCAACACAATATTCATCAGAAAAAGAGTTTTGGTGCCTCTATTTTCTTAGATCTCACAAAGCATAACAGAAAACTGCAAAGTATTCTTTGGATATTTGGCTTTACTGTGGGACTCGAGGTGGGAATTGTTTTGTGACCCAGTGATTCCCAGCAGAAAAGGAGGACATAGGAGAGGAAGATTAGTGATACTTCATGAGCCAGTTTTAATATGAGAATAGGATAGTGGGTTGCATGGGTCTTTGGTCTGATCCAGCTGCAGGATTCTTCTGAGGCTTTTCATTGGTGATCTCAGCCACAGAGAATCAAGTCTGTCCTCATATTCATAAGAACCCGATCCTTGAGCTGTGCTTCTTGTTTCAAGCTAGAGATTTTGAAAATGTTTGAAAATGGTTTCTTAATATTTGCAGATTGTTATTTCAGATACTCTTTTGCCTTAAACTATTTCAAATCTTTTAGACTTCGGAATACTTGCTGTAGCTCAAAACAAATCAGAGGAAATGCGGTATCTTGCCAACAAAAATGATGAACTACAAAAAGTAATTGGTAAGCTACCCTATGATGCTGAAGAATTGTAGTGCAGTGGGAACCTGCCCTGATTCTGCCCCAGCTGAAAGCCCCTCCACTAGCTGAATACTCTTAGAGCCAGAGCAGAGTGCTGCTCTCCTTTGCATCCAGCCACCCTAGGGAAACATCAGAGATATTCAGTTCAGTTCTCTTGAACTTTCGAATTGATTTAGCCTATATGGTTAGGAAAGAAAAGACTTTGCCATTCTTTGCTATAACAGAGACAATCAAAACAGGTAAGGTAAAAGGCCTGTCCTTTATTATTTTCACCCATGAGAGTCCTGCCTCTGCAGAGACAATCAAAAGAGGTCAACTGAAAGAGAGAGATTCATGAGCAGCACTTCAAAGGCAACTTCCGCCAACTTGGTCAGAGAGACTGCTGGGCAGTGGGGTGATTCGTGCAACAGCAAAATCTCTCTCCTGTTTCACAAGCCCATTATCAGAAAGTGTAAAGTGATTATAAAATTGTCTATAAAGCTTTAGATGCGAAAGCAAAGAATGGGAATGAATGCATATTATATCACTTGTACATAAAAAGCAAGCTAAAGATGTCCAGCACCAAAACACATTTTGTGAGAATCGTATAATGCCATTTCCCCTCTTTCTCTTTGACCTTTGGAAATATGATTGCTTTTAAAGACATTGTTCCAAAACCAGGTCTAAATCCTGATTGACATGGATTTCATAGAATCATAGAATCATAGGACAAATAACCCCCCCCCCACAGGACACATAACCCCCCCAAAAAACCTAGGTCTCCCCCAACAAACGTTTGAGACTAGCTCCCCTAAATCTAAAAGATGGATCAAACTGCGGTGCCGCTGCCCTGCAAGCTCTGATAAGCTCCTCCCACAGCTAATCACCTGACTCAACAGAAACCCTGCCCCCCTTGACCTGAAAACTGAGTGGTTTTCTCCAAGAGCATCTGGATCTGGTCCACAACCACCCTCTCAAGAACCTTGCACAGGAATGGGAGATTAGCAACCGGCAGGCAGTTACTTAGATTTTCTGAGCACAAGGAAGATTTCTTAAGAAGTTGTTTTACCACTCCTGCCTTCAAGCAGGCTGGGACCAGCCCCTCTTCTAAAGAGGCATTAATCACCTTTCTAGTCCAGCCAGCTGTCCCCTCCCTGCTAGTTTGTATCAGCCACAAGGGGCAGGGTCCAGTGTGCAAGTGGTTGCCCTGACCGATCCAAGGACCTTGTTCACATTCTTGAACCTTGTTGGATAACTGCCCGGGTCCGGCACGTTTCCCTGCGCCAGAAATCCCAGCCAGCAGCAGAGCGGCAGCGTGTGCATGATGTGTGAGTGAAGAGAGCGTCCAAACGCTGTTTTTGCCTAATCTAAACAGCTTCATTTACAAAGACAGATAAAACAAACGATCCCATCAGAGACCGGAGCCATAGCATTTATCTCTGACTCTTCTCCGGTGAGAAGTGAAAGTAACTTCACAGGCAAAGAACTCAGCTCCTGGATGTAGGAAGCTCCTCCCCAGATGCAGGACACATAGAGGTTAACCCTATAACCACCAAACCTCACAAACCTTACTGACTGAAACATGCCCAACACAATGGAAACAGACTCTGCTCTGGACATTCTTTGAGATTTGTCTGCTGTAATAGCAGGGTGGGTCAAGATGCCAGGGGATGCAAGCAATTTTATCCACAAATGCTTTGCAAGCAAGTCACAGAAAGCTGCTTTCAGTTGTGTCATCTCCTTTGGGCCAGACTGTAGCAGGCCCCACACTACCTGGGAAGGAAACTCTGCTGGATAGTACAATGGAGGAGGCAAAGCAAGGCTTCTTTGTATCCTTCACTGCCACTTGGAAGGTTCAAGGATGAACCCTCACCAGTAGTTGAATGCATTCAATCAGATTTTTCCTCCACTTGCGTTCAAGCCATCTCCCAAATTCTTTTTTCGCCCTCTCCTCTGCAGTATACTAGGGGGCAAAACAGGCTGTATGAAGTGGGAGAGGGTACTCAGGGCCAATTGTGTCCATGGCCCAAGCCAAGGCAGGGGGTCTTCTGGGTAGTTGTGCCCACCTTGTGGCACTCCCTCCCCCCAGATGTCAAGGGAAAAAAACCTACTATCTGACTCTCAGAAGACATCTGTTCAGGGACGTTTTAAATAGTTGATTGTGTTTTAATTTTTTGTAAGTAGCCCAGAATGGTTGGGGGGGGGGACCCAGTCAGATGGGCAGCATATACTTTGTTGTTGTTGTTGTTGTTGTTGTTGTTATTTGGTTGTTCCAGAGATCAGCCAAAACTCAGCAGGAGCACCTGTCAGATCAGCTGGAAAATCCCCCAGAGCCATTTGGAAGCCCACTGGATTTGGAAGCCCACTAGATCCATCCTGTCAGCTCCAGCAGGGAGAATGCTTGGCAGCAAACTGGGTGGTAAACCAGCAGAATCCCTCATCTGTCCCAGCTGCCCAATGCCAGGAACCTACTTTCTAGATTCCCCTCCCCCCCCCCACAACTCAACAGAGGGCCTGGAAAGAGAAAGAGAATTTTGATAAACCACAACTACTCCCCCTTCCCAACCTTCACGTCTGCCCTGATTCTGCCCTGAGTATCCAGGTGGAAACAAGTAGGTGAGGTTCTTGACTGTGCTCCCTGTTCCAGCTATGCCCACCCAGGTATTTATTGCATCATCAACATGGGTTGAAGAGTTAATGTTTTTCTTGTTTTAAGATTTCTGAGCTTCCCAGATGAATATATGTTATGACGTGGAGACGGAAATCAACTTAATAAAAATAATTGAAATCTGCACAGACATACAAGGTGGTTCCCATTAAATTCCCTATCTTGTTTTCTTTTTCTGATCTCCCTGCATATCTGGCTTGACTCGGAAGAGCACCTTACTGAAAACTTGAATGAGGGTTGGTTTGTATATCAAAGGACAATGTATTTGCTTTCTCGTGACCAAGACTCATGGGCAGATTCCAAAAAAAAATGTGAGAGGGAAGGTGCCCAGCTCATGTCTGTAGAAACATGGGAAGAACAGGTGAGCATCAAAGCTAAGTATAGGAAATGTAGGTGATCTTCTTGAGCCAAAGGGCTCCTATCCTCACTATCCATTTAGGAAGGTTACATGTGTCTGTATGCAGCCAAGACAGCAATTCCATCAGTCAAGCCAAGGGGTGGGATGGCCAGGGAGAGCTGCTACCATCTGGAACTCAATAAGGTTTCTTGGAGCTGCTGAGCTCTAATAGAATGAAGCTGGCAGTCAGGAAGGAGATCTTCAAGGAGGAGGAGGAGGAGGAGGAGATACTTCAGAGGCATCTATCTCTTGGATTCTCTGTAAATTCTTCCTCTGCTCTTTGAGATGTATTGAGTGCTTAGAAACAAACGTTTCCCTCACCACGCTAACCTTCTGGCAGGAGAGTATCATGGAGATGACTCTAGAGGAGCTTGCAAGGTATATCCTTTTCCCAGTGCTTTAGCTCCAGCACAGGGGCTACTGCGGTGCTGCAAGGCACAGACATGGGTGAGATCCCATCATCATGCCATCAAGCATACCACAACAGGACTGATTCCAGTGTCTCTGGAACCAACCATCAAACATGGTTGCAGAAATTGGAGTATTTGACACACAGGTCACTGTGCTGCTAGGTGGTTCCAAGAACAACTGTTCTATGGCACAGTCATTTACAGTATCTGGAAATTATAACTCTGTGTCATGACTGGAACACATATGTAGCCAGTCTCGGTGAGGGCAGGTGAAATTACCCTGCACTACAATATTTCCTCTTTGGGATGCTTCC
The DNA here is from genome assembly GCF_964106915.1 of Podarcis gaigeae. Lineage (NCBI taxonomy): Eukaryota > Metazoa > Chordata > Lepidosauria > Squamata > Lacertidae > Podarcis > Podarcis gaigeae. Next base: position 77,307,382 of record NC_139685.1, read on the forward strand.
TTGATTCCATCACCATCATCTTCGTCATTCATCATCATCATCATCATCACCATAAGCATCATAATTTTGATCAGGGGGACAATACCACATCCAGTATATGAAATTATTATTGGAGATGGGAATACAATGTATAGTTTTGATCACTTTCCCCCCAAAATTTGGATTGCGTCTTCAAATCTGATACCTTCTGCTTTTAAAATGTGTTTGTTTTATGCCTGTTGAATTTCTGTAAAGGGCTATAGTCTCCCAGAGAAAGGGACATTGTCTTAAAAGATTTCATTTGTTCTTTCTCAACACCCCTCCTCTAGAATTTTATAAACAGCCAAGTACAAAAGCGTAACAAGTTTTTTTGGTTTGGAGTCTTTAAAGACAAGGCAAAGAAATGGAGATGGCTGGCAGGAATAGAGGCTATAATCACGTAAGTTTCTGCAGAAACATTTGTTAATGGCATGCATTCCAAAAAGTTACAGATTCTGTTTACTTAATTCATTCTTTCCCTTTCCAAATATATTTTGCCATGCAATTTTCTCTACTACCAAAGATCTACATATGTACTTCTCCACATCATCGTCCAGGTGAGCGGCTGCTGCTTCTCACTAGGTTGGAGAGGCAGGAAGGCTACTCTTCCTGCTTCTCTAACCTAATGAATGTGGTGATTCGGAAGAGGATGAAGGCATGCTTTTAAATGGTTTCTGCTCCTTAGTTCAGCTTCAAAAGGACTTGCAGAAACCTAAAGCCAAGCAACACTGTCAGCTAGCAGTTTAAGACAGTTCATGGTTCCTATTAAGTATCTAACAACTCTTTTCAGCTTGTGTTGATGGATGTACAAGATCAGAGTAAGATCTCACTCATCCACAGCTTGGTAGTAGAACAGAGAACTGGACTGGCATTTATTACCAAGGCTGCATTAACAGAGGGCTGCTTTCAATTTTGCAAAGTCTCCTGGAACAAAATACAATGACATTCATCTTCATTGATGCACCCAATACCAACCACTAATCCTTTTTGGCAAAGGTATTGAGTAAACTTTACAAACAGCCAGTGGGGTTGTATAATACTAGCTGGGAACTTAAACCCTGTATGCCAGCAGTTCCCAGTTAGCTAAGTACTGCAGACCCCTTCATTTTCAAAAGCCATGCCATGGGCCACCGTACCTTTGAACATTTTGATATCTCTGTGGCAGTTTTAGTGAATGACACCATGGAACCCCTGGGTGGGTGGTCCGTGGACCATCAATTGGGAGCCACTACTGTATGTGATCTTAGACTTGATCACCCAAACATCTCGTGGGAGTAAAAAACATCTACTATTACTAGTAATATAAATTTAATAGATTTACAGAAAGCTAAAAATGAGGAAGTCACAGAATGAGTTTATCACAAAATTTTAGTGCTGTGTAGTGGGGCTTGATTCAGGATACAATGGACACTGGAGAATGCAAGTGACAATAAGAGTGAGGCTAGGGTGATACCTTTGTCAACTATGGATAATTGACTAAACTTAGAACCATCATGTTAGATTTAGATAAGATATATATGTGAGAGATATATTATTTCAATCAACCCTATAATGGCTTTGTGGTTATAGATTATATTTTGTAATTCATTTGAGGACATAGCTATTTTTGTTTCTGTATAGTGTCATTGCTCTCCTCATTCATGGGGTGGGTGATGGATGTGAGATGAGGTGGATGAAGACGGATGCAAATCTAGCATTGTTTTAATATGCTCAGAACAATCACTACTGTGCTAACTCTGCTATGAGAGAGTAAGGATCTCTCAACACTCACAACTGTCCAGAGCAGATCTGAGGAGGATGTGGGTGCATATGGAAAGGAGAGAGGGCCAGTTCTGTTGCAGAAATGGAAATCCTGGCAATAGCAGAAGTACTGCATTGGATACTTCCCAAACTAAATTGACTGACAGTTCTTGTGTGTACCACTGAGCCTTCCAAAGTGACACCCTCACTTTTTGTAGTTTCCTATGAGAAACCACTTCATGTGAAAAGAAAAGAGACAGTCTTGACCCACAGTTGTTTTCTTTACATGGTTAGAATTCTAAAATCTGGGTAGAAAAATCCATCCCAATTGTGGGTGGATGTTAAGAGAGAAAGAGCTGAACATGTTTTTAATGGTAGAAGGCATGGGGAGCACGTGAGGAAGTAGACATCCAATCTTGATTACTCAGTGCTGCTTTTTTCTTTTCAGGTACTGGAAACCAGGTGAGCCTAAAAACGAAGACAGAAACCATTGTGCTGCAATAGGCCTTGATTGTGGAACGCATTGCTGGATGGCATTACACTGTGAGCAACGCATAGGGTACATTTGTAAGAAGGTGCCTGATGATGCTTGGCTCTAAGAAGACACTTTAGAATGAAAGAAACTGGATCACATGATCACTATACAAAAACAAATCCAAGAGATCACCCCACCTCACTGTTTTAATGCACAATCCACACTCTGCCATCTAGATTATGGGACTCTTTGGCATCAGCCCTCAAAAACACCTTGAAAAGACCTTATTCTGCAAGCTCAAACGTAGATGGCTACGAAAATAAAGAATGGAAGGGTCCAGTTATAGCCTGTTTTCTTTTTAATGTATTTATTTGCAATGCATACTAATATTTGTTTCCTTATTCTGTGTGTTTGATGCCCCATTGCCTCTTCTGATCTCCATGGTCGCTACCTTACAAGGCACATAAGGACAACCATGCATGCCAGGCAATGAGAATGGGGGTCACCCAGCGTTTGGTGTCCCCTTGTAACATGATTGATGGCTGGAAGCGGTTGTGGTTGCTTCAATCTGTCCTTTATACCCAGCCAAGGAAAACTGATATTTTAATTCTTTATTGTCGGGGAATGAACTGAACAGGAAGACTCGGAAGTGTCCACTCAGTGTGTTCGGCTCCTCTCAGAAAAGGAGGGGGAGTGGGAAGGTTTGCCCCCCTTATCTCCTGTAGTTTCAAGAAGAAGATCCCAGAATGTACTGAAGGGTGCAAAATGAAATATTGTGCTAAGTTTCTTGAGTGCAGAGGATGTAAGCACGCAAAGGTGAAAACGTGCCGATACCCAAGGTCTGAAAGTGTGACCACTAGGCTTTTTCAGCTAGTGCATGCAGATTTGTGTGGCCCCATGTCAGTAACCAGTATGGGCAGGGCTAAATATGCGTTGGTGCTGATTGATGATTTTTCGAAGAATGGCTGGCTGTTCATACTTCAACACAAGAGTGAGGCTGCGCTGCTAATTAAAGACTGCATTGTGGCAGTGGAACTGCAGTTTTCCACATGTGTGTGAAACTTTCAGAGCGACCACGATGGGGAGTTCACCGGGTCTGCACTGCAAAGTTTCTTCGGCAAGAAGGGGATTCGACACAGGTTGACAATTCCACACAGTCCCCAGCAGAATGGCGTTGCAGAACGTTGGAACAGAATGCTGCAGGAGATGTCCACAGTGTTGCTGCTCCCACAGCGCTTTTGGGGGGAGTCTTGGCGGATAGCCAATTTTACCTTGAACAGTGTGGAGTTTGGTGGTTATAGAGTTAAAATTCCTTGGTGTCCTGTATCTGGGGGAGGGGCCTTTACATTAGGCCGTGCGTCACAGGCTTTGTCCGTCTTTGTCTGTGAGAGCTGCTTTCGATTTAGACTGTGTGTGTTTCTAGCATGGGAAAGCTCCGACGGTGTGGAATGATTTACTGCTTGTAAATTAAATGCTTTAGAGATAGAAAGGAACTGTCTCTGGACTTGATTTATCCCTCTTTCTCACACGGATGGCAGGACCATTGCAACTCTGCATTTTCTGCCCAGGTCAACCCCAGCAGATGTTGCACAGGGGAGCGTGACTGGACGGCAGATTAATAGCTTCAAACAGGTCGTTCAATTCAGTGGTAGGGGACACACCCTATTTTCTGCTGCACGGCAAGAAGCCCAAGGTGCATTTCTTCCGTGTTTTTGGCTGTGACGCTTGGGTCCTCATACCAAAGGCTAAACGCAAAAAGGGTGGCCCCAGATCCCAAAAGATGATTTTCTGTGGGTACGAGCCAGGGACCAAGGGATGGAGGTTCGCTTATCCATCAGGGAATCAGTCCAGAATTCTGCTCAGCAGCAGTGCTGAATTCTGTGAGCAGAGTGGGTGGACACGGATACATGGGAACCCTGATATTCTTTTAGAGAGTCTGCTTGACTCTGCTGATGAAGAAGAGGAAGAGGTTGAATATGCTGCTGAGGAACAGAGTCCCGACCCTGAGCAGGTAGAGGGGAGAACTTCTCCTAAAGCTGTGAAGCTTGAGCACAGCAGTGCTCCTCCTTCTCCCACAGGTTCAGCTGAGTATTCTAGAAGGTGCAGTAAGTCAGAGGGGGAGCACTCTGATGCCAAGGATGTTCTGGCTGGCCCTAGTGGGTCAGAGGGGGCACCTGAAATTGTGTTGCGCCGTTCAACTCAGACAACAAAAGGGAAACCTCCTGACAGGTTTGCAGTCACTAGTGTGTGGGTTGGTATGGCACAGTGTGAACCTGAGAGTTTTGAGGATGTTCAGAAACTGCCTCAGGAAGAAACCAGGAAATGGCATGAGGCAATGCAGAAGGAGATGAGCTCAATGGAGTCTCTAGGTGTGGGCAAACAGGCCATGAGTAGCCACTGGGTTTACCGTCTTAAACCCACAGCAACTGGAGAACCACAGTACAAGGCTAGGCTGGTAGCCAGAGGGTTCACGCAGCGGAAGGGGCTGCATTATACTGAAGTTTATGCTCCTATTTCCAGAAGTGAAACTCTGTGCATGCTCTTAGCCATTGCTGCACAAAGAGGTTTGCTGGTGCATCACTTTGATATGGATGTAGCCTACTTGAACTCAGACCTCCAGGAGGATCTGTACATGCTTCTTCCTCCAGGGTTTGAGGGCAATGAGCAAGGTACTGTATGGAGACTTCACAAGTCAATTTACGGTTTGAAACAATCGGCCAGGAATTGGAACTTGTGCCTGAATGAAGCTTTAGAGAAGCTAGGTTTCAGGAAGAGTCTTGCTGACAGTTGCCTGTCCCTTAAAGGGTCAGGAGAGTCACAGGAAATGGTGTTAATCTTCGTTGATGACATAATTTACACTGCAAGGGCAGACAAACAGGTACAGAAGTTTGCCAAAGAGCTTGGGAAGTGGTTTCAGCTCAAGAACGTGGGTGCAGTAAAGATGTACCTGGGCATGGAGATAGCTAGAACTGAGGATGGTAGCTTCTTGCTCAGTCAGAAAGGCAAGATTGAGCAGTTGCTTGAAAAGTTCAGAATGTCTGATTGTGCAGGGGTTAGGACACCCATGGAGACAAGCTACGTGAAAGACAGTCAGCAAGCAGAACGTGCTGAGTTTGAGAATGCTGAGCTCTTTCAGTCAGCTCTGGATAGTCTGTTGTATCTGTCCGAATGGAGCAGACCAGACATTGCTTTTGCTACCAATCTGCTCAGTAGGGAAGCTTCAAAGCCCAGTGTAAGTGCCTGCCACGGTATCAAGCGGTTACTGCGTTACCTGCAGGATACCAAAGACTTCAGTCTCAAACTGTTGGCTGCAGATGAGACAAAGCTTACATGCTTTGCAGACAGCGACTGGGCGAATCTGAAGGACAGGAAGTCCATATCCGGGTTGGTGATAAAGTTTGGGCAATCTCTTGTTGGGTGGAAGTCCCGGAAACAAAGTCTCATTGTGCTGTCCTCTACTGAGGTTGAGTTCAGTGCACTGTCAGATTTGTGCCGGGAACTGGAGTTCTATAGAGGCTTGGTGCAAGAGATCTGTGGGGATTGTAGCTTGCCTATCACTGTTTGGGAAGACAATCAACCCTGTCTGGAGCTAGCAGAATCTGGGCAATTTAAGGCCAGAACCAAGCATCTAGACATACTTTTCCAGAATGTGTGTCAAAGTGTTCAGTCAGGTTTGATACGGCTGGAATATTGTGCCAGTCACGATAACGTGGCTGATGGTTTTACCAAACCATTGTGCTTCCAGCGTCATGGGGAGTTCTGTGGTGGTTTGGAGTTGGGGTAAGTGGTGATACTTGCTTGCCCCACAGTAGTGCAGGGCAAGAGGGGTGTGAGGAGAACCTGAGCTTACAGGGTTAAACAGCTCAGAGTGTACGTCCTGCCTACTGTGGGGCAGAGAGACTCTGCGTCACTTCCGAGAGTCTCAGTCCTTTGTTCTATTCTGCTTTCGGTTTTCGTACGGAACAGACATGCTTGTATGATGTTCCGTACTCTGCTAGATAATGGATAGTTTCTGCTGTAAATAAAGTGCTTTAGCTTTTAGTAACTCTGTATGAGTCTCTGTTTATGCACACTGACGCACAGGAGACAGAGGCTGATTTTTCTGACAGCTGCTAGACTCTGCTTTTGCTCAGAGCTTTGGAATGCGAGGCCTGGCACAGCGATGGAAGTGGGCTGGATGCCAAACTTATCTATCTGAGCAATAAATGACCTAAGAATTTTAGCTCATTTCACTGGTGTAATATACCATCTATGCATCATTTTCATCATGTTCTCTTTCAAAGCATTACAGGCTGTGAATTTTATCCTTTCATTCCACAACCTTTCCCATTCTTTAAGCTGTATATTATATCTAAAGTCTTTTGCCCAATGTATCATTACCGTCTTATTATTAAATTTCTATAACACGCTTCACTCAAAGATCTCTCAAATATCAGTGTGATAGCTTGCATTTTTTTAGGTACAGAAAGCGTTAATCTAAGTGTAGAGATCATTTCTTACCTATTCATTCAAGTAGAAGGTTCTGGTATTTTCTCTGTGTGACACAAGCTAGAAGTTGGTGCCTTCTCTAGCTGGTGCAACCTGGAACATTTTAACTGACAAGTAAGTTTCTATTCTGCTGAGAGCAGGTGCTGTTTTGGGTTAAGCTGGTTTAAGAAGAATGAACTGGTCCTGTAATCTTTCTCCCAAGGTCATAGGCCAGAGGGAGCCTGGTTTAATTCTCTCTTTTTCTTTCTAGGTTCTCTTTCTACTTTGTTTCTGTGTGTTTTTTCTCATTTGAGTGGTGATTTGTATGTGGTATATTTAACGTAGGGTTGCCATATTTCAAGTAGAAATACGTCAAAGTTTTGAGATAACCCAAGTTGTTTAACTTCTTGTCCTTTTAGCAGTATTCAATTCAGTTCACAGATAATAGAGAATAGGGAGGTGTGTTTTTTGTGTGTGAGGTAACCCAGATTGTCGAACTTTTTGTGTGTGGGGGGGGGCCATAAAAATACAGGGCAAAACACTGCTTTCCCCCCTGGACATCACTTCTGCCATTGAAATCCCTGTAATATCCCAAAATGCCTGGACAAAAACATTAGAGGAATCATGGTAGGAAAAACAACATATAAACTGAAAACATATGCTGATGACCTTGTGATTACAGTTGAAGATCCCAAGAATGACCGCTCCCACATCAAAAGGGGGCGCCTTTTGTGTGGTCGTGTGCAGCCCCCCAGATCCCAGTGCAGCCCCTGGTAGTTCAGGCTGGCTTCATCCTCCCCAGGCTGGATACCAGGAGGTCTCCACCTACCTCTGCCAATCGCCCAATCCCGCCTGGGGAGGCATTGCCAGGGGATTGGCCAGGTTAGGGGAGGGACCATCCTGCCGAAAGTCTTTACCACTTTTGAGGATTGGCATTACACCGTCAAGCAAGTGGAGAGTCATGAGTTGGAAACCACTGGGTTTGGAACTGTGTTTCTTTAGAGTCCCCAAATCACCATTAACAATGTTTATTTTATTCCAGGTTTAAAGTACAACCTGTTGAGTGTGTCACAGCTGACTGAGCAGGGTTTTGAGATATCCTGCAACAAGAAGAGATGTGTAATCTCCAGAGATGGGACACCACTTCTTATGCTACAAGGAGATGGGCTTTATTTGCTTGCCTTTGATAGTACTGATTGTTGTCATGGTGTTGCTGTGTCCCAAAAGCAGGTCCCAAAAGCAAAACAGGTCCCAAAAGCAAGAAGCCCAAGAAAGTCACCAGAGTTTCCCAGTGAGTGTATGCTGATGTGATTGGACCTCTACCACTTTCCAGAGGCAAAGCTAAGTACTACCTGATAATGGATGGTTGTTTTTCTCAATATGTCTGGGTGTACATGTTGCAGAAACCGCAACAAACCTTAACAAAGTTCAGAGAATTTTGTGATAAGGCGACGTTTGCTCATGATGCTAATGTTGAAAGTCTTTTTACTGATGAAAAGCAGGTTTTTGTTTCACAGGAATTTCAAGATTTCCTAGGTGAACAGGAGATTGAGCACAAGGTTGCTTTCTCAGAAGCTGCATGGAGCAAGAGTGTATGTGTCAAGGTGAACACAGAGTTGCAACAAGGCCTGAAAGCACAACTGCTAAGTGCATGTTTGCCCCAGACGTTTTGGGCTGAGTCGCTGAATGCTATTTCTTACATGTGGGTAGGAAAGGTTTCAGCTGGCATGGAAAGTTCTCCTTTTGAGAAACTGTTCCAGAGAAAACATTCTGTCAAGCACTTACAGGTTTTCAGGTCTCACATGTGGATAGAAACACCACAAGGTGCAAAAAGTACACGGGGCATTTTCATGGGTTATGAGAAAGGTCAATACAGAGTTTCATTGCCTGATTCTGACACAGTGGTTCTTACTACAGTTTCCCCATCAATGCCAACACAGATGTAGATTCTGACATTGAGAGTGACACTGAAAGCACCACCGAGAATTCTAGTACAGATGACAGTCATTGAGAGAGGTACACAAGCAATGTCCAGGCCATCATCTGAGGCTGAACTGGAATTGCCAGAGACACTGTTTACTGTTGGTCGTGGTTCTCCCAAAAGTCCTAAGGAAGAACCAGCCAGCAAGGAGGATCTGCACCTGATATGTAGATCTGAGAGAGTCACAAAGGGACTGCCACCCAAGAGGTACTCCTGGGAGTTTGCTAACGCAGCTGTGACATGTAACTAGCAGCTCAAACCAGGTTTCAGATGCACAAGGTAGATCAAAAGCTCTAGTCCCATGGAAGACAGGTAACCAGAGGTTTGAACTGGTCAATCCAGTTGCAGGTAGTTCCAAATGTGGAACCAGTACAGCAGGGGTATACTATTTGTATGACAACTGTTTGTTTATGTCTCTTGATGCTGCACTAGCTTTCGCAGCCAGGGTTACCTAAAAATGGGGGAGTGATGTTAGGATTTTTATCCACCCAAGCTGCTCAGTAGTAGCACTATGGTTGTTTATGCCATGTGAGTGTCTGAGAGTATGAGACAGGAAGTCTCAGTACTATTGGAGTTTGGTTGAGAAGTTAGTTTCACGGACTTCCGGGTTAGCGCGATCGGCTAATGGCGGATTCCCTCCGAGCTCCGGAGGGAATCGGCTCCGCTGGGGACGGGTCCTACCGCAACGGCGACGCAGGGACCCTTAGAAACCGCAGGCGTGGAAGCCTGTGGACTTGGTGACTCGGTGGGCACCTTAAGCGCCCCCCCGACCCATGAAGAGCCTTTTTAAAGGCTACGGAGAGGGTACGGAGAGTGGCGTGGTGCTGAGAGTAGACCGCTACTTCAGTGGAGCGAAGCCGCGAGCCATGGCCGGAGAGCGCTGACTTTCTTCCCAGAATTCGGACTCGAAAAGAAATAACCTGTGAGTAGAACGGAATCTGGACTTTAAAATTTATACCTTTGAATTCAGTACAACCGGGGGATGTGCTAAAGGGAAGTCCGCACCCCCCCTACCTACAAACGATCTAAAGCAAGGATCGGAGAACTAAGGTGGAGATTACTGTTTTTTTTGGTGTCAGATAAAAGATACCTCCATGAATTTGACAGAAGAAGTCTTTGTGCTGGAGAGAAAGTGAGGAATTTTGGAAGCTTTTTGTGTAACCCCCCCCCCCCGAACCCGGGAGCGTCCTGTGTGTGAGCCGGAGGAAAAAGAATAAGGAGTTTGACAGCTGTCAAAGGAGCTGTCAAACGGGTGGATAAAGTTAAGAACTTTGTTACTTAATAACTCTCTGAATTAAAAGTGTTGCATTTGAATTGAGGTGGTTGGAAACAACGTAGTTATAAACAACAAAGTAACAGATTGTTGGAAAAGGACTATTAAACAATTGGAATCCCCCTAGGGGGAACTAGAGACATTACAATGGCTGCAGAGGGAAAATTACTGGCAGAGATAGAAAAAATGTTTTTTCTTGTGGGAATCCTGCAAGAGCAGAGTACGGCTATGAACAAAGAACTTATGACCTTGAACTCTAAAACAAACAACTCTGCTGATTGTATAAAGGATTTGACTGATAAAAAATCTGCAGCTGAACCAGAAGTGACATCTGTGGAACTGGTGGTGAGGAAAGAAGGAGTTGGGAAAGTACAGGAAAATATCAAACAGAAGCTTATATTGTCAGGAAATAAAGAAGAAGATCTTCGGATTACAAATCTGCGAAAGATGAGAAAGATGAAGGAGGGAGTCCCTGGAATACCTGCTACACTGGAATTTAAAAGAATAAAGAAATATGATTGGGACTTCCTCTTTGAGTATGGGAGATCAGCTGACTTTTTGCAGCAACTGCTTTTAAGTATCAGGGACGGAAGAAAATTTGATGTGACTGTGATAGAACTCCTTCGAGATCTGAGGACCAACAAAAAGGGATACCAACAAAATCGGCAGAGAGAGACTGACAGAGACTTAAAGGCCTCGGATGTGAGGAATCCAGGCTAGGAACTGTTTTTTGTGGACATTTGCTTGGGAAGGGATGGAAACCAGGGCAGGGAGGGAGGGGAGAATAGAATTTCAAAACTTTATGATTTCTGTATTTGGCCATTATGACATATAACTAATTAATATATAAAGGGAGATTTGTGGAAGGGAAATTAGGTCGACCTTAGAAAAAGGATTAAATCTTTATAAGAGAATTGGATAAGTTAAATGTGGATAAGTAAAATGAGCGAATTTTAAAAATAACAATAATATGTTAAGGATGAGAGACAAGAACCTGCTGAATTAATTATGGGAATTGGGATGTATGAAGAGGGGGTGGGGGGAAGTCAGGGAAAGAGGGTAAAGAAAGTAAGAGTATGAAACTATACATGTTTTGTTTTTGTTTTTGTTTTGTGTGTATAAAATGTGAAAATTTAATAAAAATTTTATTTAAAAAAAAAGAAAAAAAGAGAAGTTAGTTTCACTTCTGTATGTTATGCTGCTCTGTACTGGGGCTGAGACATGCTGATGGATTCTCTGCATATAAGACTGTAAATAAAGTAGGTTTAGAACTATGATTGACTCTTCTGCTATGAGATGCCAGAAGAGGAGCGTGCTCCTCTCAGGAGGGAGGGGTCGCTTATCACCAGTCTCTCTGGACTGATGAAGATTTACAGCCAGAGAGTGACCACCAGAGAAACGCCCCAGTGTCTTGGGGAGGTGGTAGCCTTCCCAGGTGTTTTTCCAACAGTAGATTCTTATCTGCTCCAGCCTTCCTCTGCCTTCACAGCCATTGTATTTTTTTTTTTATGTTTACAATTTTTATTTTTTACCAACAACCAAAACACAGTGAAACCCCCCAGGTGGCTGATACATTGGGTTTACATAATCAATAATAACATATTCAAATCAACCATATGTACAATTTTATATACATTAACACTCCTCCATCCACAAGGTTTATTTAACTTTTAACATTTTGATTGCCCCAAATTGTTCAAATCTACCCTTCACAGCCACTGTAACATACCACTTGTTATCGTCCACCTGTCCTGCCATTGAGAACTTCTTGGATCATTCTTTGTCTAGCTCCTCTCCTTTGACCTTACTGCCTTGGTGACCCTGCTGGGAGTATGAGACTCCCGGCAGCTTCACTCACAAGGGTCATAGGAATTGCAAGCCCACTCACCACAACAAGGGGATGATCCAGTGAGTGAGCTATAAATAATACAACAGCGGCATCAAATGGTGGGAAACTAGCAACAAGTGCTTGGAAATTGAGAGATAAATTGAAGTATAAATGATACAACACTGTTAGAGGGGGTTTTTCTTCTGGTGGCAGATGACAGAAACTACGACACCATGAGACCGGTGTAAAACCAAATCAAATAAAGGTTTTATTACAAAACAACAAAGCTTGTGGGTGTTTCTCCCTGAAGGCAAAGTTCAAACTGCAACTTTTCCTCCTTTTGTAGTCATGACCAGCTGTACCCAATCTGCCCAGAGCTCACAGAAACAGTTCTTAAAGGTACTGTTAATGGAAAAATCCGAGAGCTCTCTTGGACAAAAACAAAGACACTAACCAGGATTACTTGGAGCAAAACAGCAGCCTGTAGGCTTGGCCTTTATTGATCTGTTGCAACAGGGTGCTCCCCCCACATGCAGGAGAGGAGGAGGACCCAGAAAAATGGTGTGCAAGGCCTTATAAAGACTTTTGAAATTGCCACCCTGTAGATCAAGACCACCCCCAGAAACATCATACATACATCACAGAAGGGGTGTAACCTAAGACCACCCCTCAGATACATCATACCTACATCACAAAAAAGGCGGTCTAAACAGAAATTTGAATGTTGTTTTTCTCCTGTCCTTGTTTATCTCCTGTCTGGCAGGCTACTTGATTGGATTGCCTGGGGAGCCTGGCCAATCTTTTGTAATGATAAATACTTAGTTCCTGGGCCAGGTCACAGGCTCACACCCTATTCAAACACAGACATACCCTTAAGACGGGATTTGTGAAGGAAAAGACAATGGGGAGGCTTTTCCAGTTTGACCTTGCAGAGAAAACATTTGCTCAGTTAGGAATCAAAATGGTTCCAGGTTGGCCTTCCTGTGCTGATCTATGTATGTGCTTATGAACATTTAACATATATCTAAGTCCATAAAATTCCTATCACAGTACAAACATCTTTACTGTTTCTTTGCAGAATGACTCCCAACAAACACTGACACACAGGGGTAAATGTACAAAATGGCAGTAACAGGATATAAAAAACCAACTACAACAAGAAGGAGATTTAAGTGATATTTTGACAGTAATGAGAGTATCACTAAGCCAGCAACACTTGCAGAAGTTGCAAGGGATTTAAGGGATTGCTCCAAAGAAACAAGTGATCTGTCTTAAAGACCTAGCTCTCTGGAAGAAACTGAAAACAACAACAACACACTACTGGTCAATGAAATCAGAGACATGAAATCAAGCGAAAGAGATGCAGTAACAAATCACATAAACTCAAGAACAGATGACTGGAATACAGCAGAACACAGAAATACTGGATGAACCGGTCGCTCTCCAAGAGATGCAGCACAAGGAAATGTATTTGAGATGTCGATGTTGGTTTCTGCTTCCTTCACTGAGCAGCGAAGTGCTTGTCACAAGACAATGTTTACATTCCGCAGTCAAGTGCTGTTGGGTTTTCTCACGGGAAAGGAGACTGGATGTGACGTACACTGGTTTCCTGTTTTTCACTGTTCTTTGCAGTTCAGTGTGATTCTCTCCGTGCTTTAGAGGAGAGAGGATGCCTTTCTCTGCTCCGGCAGAGGGAAAATGTTTTTCTGTAAATTACCAGCTTTGAAGTGTAAATAAAGTAATATAGAGCATGTTGGCACGTACTTTTCATCATTCCGCTGTGCACTGGACACTGCTTATCTCCAACATTTGGTTCCGGGCCCAGAAAAACGCAGTGTTTTGAGAATGGACTCCAGAAGTCGGGCTCCTGGCAAAGGAACAAAGGAGCAAAGAATTGGAGTGCCGGCAAAGGATCGGAATGCAGAGGGCCGGATCGGACGATATCTCTGCGCGTCAAGATGATTTGATGAGGTATGTGCTACAGCTCCGGGCAGCCTGCCAGCTTCTAATTAATGGCTTTATGGCTGGACTTTGAACTTTTATAGCCGGTTTTGCCGTGGCACAGGCAAAAGGCTAGAAGGATAAATTTTTCCTATGCTGGGGGAAATCGAAAGTAAAGCAGCTGCAGCAGTGTCGCAGCATGAATTTAAGACAGCAGAGAGAACTTTCACTTTTGAACTTGCCTTTGGAATGCGGTTTGAAGCAGCTGCAGATAAGCAAAGCAGTTAAGCAGAAAGGCACAGGTTCACAAAGCAGAGGCTGTTTTTGAATTTGCTTTTGGATTGAAGCAGCTGTACACAGACGCAGCTTGTATAAAGCAGCTTGATTTAAAGCAGCAGAGATGACGCAGAAGGCTAATGCCAGAGTCATGATGGCTAGCTGCAGAAGGCTGGATGAGGCAAGTGGGGAATTTGATGCCAATCAGCCAAATGCTCAACTCACAGTAGCCTGTGATACTGCCATGATTCAGAATGGAGCAGACCGCCAGGGTGATAGCTGCATGGGCAAGGGGGAGACTTCACAGACGTCATCCCAGAGTGCAGTGGAACCACCAGATGGCGCCAAAGCTTTGAAGGCAGTGAAATGCTACTCGTGTGGACGTCTAGGCCATATGAAGAGGGAATGCAGATATCCCAGGGCCAAGACAGAGCAGCGCAGCGAAAGCTCATCGCGTGGAAAAGGCCGAGGCAAAGGCAAAGGTCCGGTGTCCAGGACAACGCAGCACAAGGCAATGGTCTCACGCTTCACTCCAAAGGTTGCAGAGGTCCAGAAGACGTCTAGATCTTTCTTCGTTATTGATTCAGCGGCGACCCACCACATGTGCAACGATAAGCGACTGTTCGTGTCTTTTACACCGCAGGAAGGTGCGATTCACCAGGCGGATGACCACACAATTCCCAGTAAAGGCTACGGAACTGTTGTTCTTCACAGTTTGGACTTATCGATACAGGATGTGCTTTATGTGCCAGAAGCTAAGCATAATCTGCTCAGCGTTGGACAGCTGAATGAGCGGAAAATTGACGTTTCCTTTAAGAACAAAAGGTGCATCATCACAAAGAAAAATGATTATGTATTGCATGCTGAATATGTTGATCGTTTGTATGTTTTGTATTTTGATGATGTTGTGCAGGATGACACTTGTTGCATTGCAGGTTCTAACAAAAGTTTGCATGCAGAATGTATTCACGATTTTCATCGAAAATTTGGTCATTTGCATTTTGAGGCAGTATCTAAAATGCCTGCCTTGGTTGAAGGTATGACTATTAAACCCTGCAGGTACCACATGAAGTGCAAGGCATGCGCAGCAAACAAGGTAAAAATGGCTGCGAAAGGTAAGGTGTCTAATAGGCAAGCTACAGAACCATACCAGATTGTTCATGCTGATTTGGTTGGACCACTAGCGCCCTCTTTGGGTGGAAACAAGTACTTCATGGTTCTCATTGATGCATTTTCCAGGTATATTTATGTGTACAATCTCAAGCAGAAATCAGAGGCTTTTCCAAGGTTCAAGGAATTCTGTGCTTGGTTGGGAAATGTGCATGGTAAGAAGGTAAAGACTCTTTTCAGTGATCGCGGGGGAGAATTCACTTCTCAGCAGTTTGAAGCTTTTCTGACTGAGAAAGGAATTCAACACGATTTGTCTAGTCCTCGCTCGCCATGGCAGAATGGACTTGCGGAACGAGCAAATCAGACATTGCTTCAAGGGTTAAAAACCTTGCTGCATGATGCAAATCTTCCAGAGAGTTATTGGGCCGAAGCTCTCTCATGTTTCACTTACAGTTACAATCGCAGGTTATCTTCAGCGATTGGTTGTACCCCCTATGAGAAGATGTTTGGCAAGAAGCCATACATCAAACACATGAAAATTTTTGGTTCTGACATGTGGGTTCACTCACCACAAAGCTCCAAGTTAGACAAGCGTGGATTGCATGGTATCTTTCTAGGTTATCAGAAAGGGTCTTACAGAATAATGATGACTGACTCTAAGACAATTAAGCTCACAAGAAGTGTTGAGTACAATGCCAAGTGGGGGGAGAATGTGGGAATTTTCCAATGTTATCCTGATGACAGTGATGAAACTGAGGATAGTCAAAAGCAACCGCAACAACCCACACCCACTGATGAAGGTTCTGATTCTGAGTCTGAAACTGAATCGGGTGATTCAGAGGATTTCAAGAGTGCGAAAGCCTCTATGCGACCCTCTGAAAGCTCTGATCAAGAATTGGAGGAACCATTGTTCACAATAGGTCACTTTTCTCCTAAGAAGGAAGAGGAGAGTGTTGAAGACTTAAGGCTAATTCGCAGGTCACAGAGAGCGACAAAAGGCAGACCTCCAAAGAGATTTGCTGATGAGTTTGCTAAGATAGCAGTAACAGCTGTTAAAAGCTCCAAGAAGGTGTTTGAACCTTCAAGTTTCCAAGAAATCCAGGATTTGGATTCAAAGGAAGCTGAGCCATGGTTAAATGCCATGAAGGCTGAGCTTGATTCCTTGGAAAGGAACAAAACATGGGACCTTGTTCCAGTAGTTCCAGGAATGAAACTGCTTGGAAGCAAATGGGTCTTCAAAGCGAAGACTGATCAAAATGGCAAGATAGTCAGACACAAAGCCAGATTGGTAGCCAGAGGTTTTGCACAGGTACCAGGTGAAGACTATCACGAGACCTACTCACCCACCGTGAGGTATGAGAGCATTAGGCTTATGCTCAAGCTAGCTGCAGAAGATAATCTACACATTAGTCACCATGATGTGAATACAGCTTTTCTGTACGGATCTCTAGATGAATCACTTTATATGCTTCCACCTGATGGCGTACAGGTAAAACAGGGATTTGTTTATGCTCTGAAGAAGTCCCTTTATGGTCTCAAACAAAGTGCACGGTGTTGGCACACAAAACTCACTGAAGTATTGTTTTCTCTAGGTTTTAAGCAAGGGAAAGCTGATCCATGTGTATTTGTCAAAGAGGAGGGGCAAAAGAAACTGTATTGTTTGTTTTATGTTGATGATCTTTTATTCTTTTGGAAGGATGTCACAATGTACAATAATGCCCTAGCTCAATTGAAAGAGCACTTTGACATGAAAGATCTTGGTGAGGTAAACAACTACCTATCTCTGGAAATAGAGAGAGATCAAGATGGTAACATTCTAATACACCAGTCACGTAAAATTGCTGATGTGTTAAGCAAACTAAACCTGATGGATGCTAACCCTGTAGACACACCGATGACAACAGGTTATCAGGTAGATGACACTGAAGAAGCATTTTCTGACACTACACTGTACAGAAGTGTGCTAGGCAAGCTAAACTTCATTGCCAGATGTTCAAGACCAGACATTGCTGTTAGCTGTAATTTGCTAAGCAGACAAGTCAACAATCCTACTGTTAAGGATTGGAAAGCTCTGAAACGCATAGCGCGGTATTTGAAAGGCACTATGCATTACAGACTGAGATTTAACAATCAGAAGTCTGGTGGTCTTGAGATATTTGCAGATGCAAGTTTTGGAAGTGACACTACAGACAGGAAAAGTACGTCTGGAGTTTGCTATAAGTACAATCAGGGTCTATTTGATTGGTCATGCAAGAAGCAAACAACAGTTAGCTTAAGTACTTGTGAAGCTGAACTGAATGCACTGTCTTATTCACTTAAGGATTGTGAATGGTTGTTACAATTGTGCAAAGACATAAAAATTCCTGTCAAATGTCCAATCCAGGTTTACCAGGACAACAAAGCATGTTTGGCTTTGCTGAATTCTGAAGGTTGTAAGCAAAGCACGAAGCACTTGCAATTAAAGTTGCAACATGCTAGGGAACGTATTCAAAAGGGACTCGTAACGGTGTCCTATATGCCAGGTAATGAAATTCCTGCTGATGTATTGTCCAAGATTGTATCAAGGGATCAACACTGTACCTATGTGCAGAAGTTGGGTTTGTACTAATATTGTACGAACACGCTGCCCAGTGATGTTCACAGAAAGGGGGAGGATGTTGGTTTCTGCTTCCTTCACTGAGCAGCGAAGTGCTTGTCACAAGACAATGTTTACATTCCGCAGTCAAGTGCTGTTGGGTTTTCTCACGGGAAAGGAGACTGGATGTGACGTACACTGGTTTCCTGTTTTTCACTGTTCTTTGCAGTTCAGTGTGATTCTCTCCGTGCTTTAGAGGAGAGAGGATGCCTTTCTCTGCTCCGGCAGAGGGAAAATGTTTTTCTGTAAATTACCAGCTTTGAAGTGTAAATAAAGTAATATAGAGCATGTTGGCACGTACTTTTCATCATTCCGCTGTGCACTGGACACTGCTTATCTCCAACAGTCGATCGATTCCAGAATAAAGAGAGGAAGGTTTTTAACAACTGCTGATTAAAGAATTGGAGAAATTTCTGGAAATTAAGGAAGATGAGAAGGAGAAACAAATTGAGTGGGCACACAGCACTAAATCAGCATCTGCAAGAGCAAGGAAAGTACCAGGAGACTGCTTAGTTCATCCCACAACCCTACCAGAACCATCTCTCTCTCTACGGGCTCCCTTGGACCTGACAAGGGAACCGAGCAAGGGGAGACTTCCGGTTGGCGCCAGCGCTAATGGCGGCTCTCTCTCTGATCTCCGGAGAGAGGGCTGCTCCACAAGTTCGGGTCTGACCGCTACGGCGAAGCGGGGACCCCTAAAATCACAGGCGCGGAAGCCTGTGAACAAGGAGACTCGGTGGGACCTTTTGCAAAAGAGCCTTTTTAAAGGCTCCGGAGGAGCATCGGGGGATCGCGCGGTGCTGAGAGTCGTTACCCAGCCCGTGGAGTGAAGCCGCATCGTCATTGACAGAGAGCGCCAATTCCTTCCTGAAATTTGGACTGAAAAGTAATTCCTGTAAGTAGGATTGGAAACCATACTGGGATTTTAAATTAAAGCTCTTGAATTTCGGCCGAAAGCGGGGACGGTAAATAAAGGAAGTCTGCCTCCCCCGGACTGCATGATCACTAAAGCAACGGAACTAGGAAGCTGCAATTGATAATTTATGGTGAACTTTTGAGTGGTCTAACCCTAGCATTGAAGTTTAACTCCCCCCCTAGTAAGCAGGAACAGGGGGGAAGAAGAAAAGGTAACCTGCATGAGAAAATTCTTAAATGACAATTTGCTGCAGTCTCTGATCCTGGGAACGGACTGCCTGGGTGAAACACTTTGACAGGGAACTGTCAGATTTGTTGCAAAGTGGGGACTTTATTGGATACAATTATTTGAGATTCTGCAGAAATAATATTGTTGCAACTAAAAGACTGAAAGATATTCTTAGTAACTTTTTCCCTCTGAGGGTTTTCGGATTCTTTGTTTCCTTTGCTTATGGGACATTTGGCTCCCTCTAGAGGGTTGAAGGTAACAGTTGCAACATTGACTGTTAAAAGCAAAGTCACTGGATTTTTCCATTCAAGACCTGTTCCTGTGGGAACGACCTTGGGACATGAGTGGCCCTGCAGAAGAAATTGCAACAAGATCTAAGGCTAAAGCTGCACAAAAGAAAAGGGGCTCTTTATCAGGATTACCGCCAACAGGCCCAGCTGGACAGGATAAAGGAATAAGTGCATTCATGGAGTCAGTGACGCAGGCACTATTGAAAATAAATGAATCTTTAGAAAAGTTGAATAAACAGAGTACAGAAAATACCAAGCAACTGGCAGATCTTACGGCAAAATTAGATTTAAATACCAAAAGCGTTACATCTAATACAGAGACTATAAATAAATTGGTGCAAGAAAACGCCACAATTAGGAAAATTGCGGAAGAAGCTAAATCCACTGTGGAATCTACACAGGGAAATTTAGTACCGGTTTGTAGGAGGCTTGATCAACATGAGGCGACCCTGTCTTTGTGGGACATGCAATGGAAGGAGAAAAATCTGAGACTTAGGCTCGTTCCAGAAAGTGAAGGGGACAGCCTTGTGGACTTTCTCACAAAAGAAATCTCAGAATTCTGGCAGGTAAACCTAGAGGAAGAAGAATTTGAGATAACAACTGCCTTCAGATTGGGTAGAAGGCAAGGCAGAAAGATTCCAAGGGATTGCCTGATAACATTGAGATCTAAAGAGGAAAGAGACAAGATATTAAGTCTGCATTACCAGAAGACTCTTCAGATCGAAAACGTCTCTGTGCAAATCTATAGGGATATCCCAAAATACATTCTGGAGGTAAGAACCTACTTTAAGAACCTGGTTGACCTGCTGAAGAAGAACAACATACCTTTTAGGTGGGAGTATCCACAAGGCTTGTCCTTTAACTTTAGAGGAAAGAAAGTTAAAATAAGAACAGTACAAGATAAGGAACAATTTTTGGACAAATACGAGGAAGATTTGGTGAAAGGAGTGCTAAATTCGACATCAGACACAGACTTGGGGAACATGACATTTGGACTTAAATCACCAACGGAAGAAGAACAGCCGCAGGGTGCGACTGGAGGGAACTAACCAACAATGTCTCTGCGGTTTTTAACGTGGAATTGTAACGGACTGAACCTTCCCAGAAAAAGGCGTGAGGTTTTTCATATTTTGAAAAAAGAACAATTGGATTTGATTTGTTTACAAGAAACCCACGTGACAAGGGCACATAGAAGATTACTTATAAATAAAAGATTGGGACAAGAATTTATTTCATCAGATAAAGTTAAGAAAAGAGGTGTGGTGATTTATGTAAAAGAGAAATTGGCTCCAAAATTGATTTTTAAAGATGAACATGGAAGAATTTTGGGAATTCAAGATACAAATTCAAGGAGAAAAAATTTTGATATTTGGAATTTATGCACCGAATGAAGGGAAGGCAGAATTTTATAAGAAACTGCATGAGACATTAATGGACTATTTGGATTATAAGGTGATTCTTTTAGGAGATATGAACGGCGGCGTCTCTACAAATATGGACAAAGCACAAAGACAGGTGATTTCCAAGGATGGGAGATTACCTAAGACTTTCTTTGAAATGACTGATAATATGGACTTGATTGATATTTGGAGAACAAGAAACCCTCTCGAGAGAGAGGGAACATTCTTTTCGGAATCACAGATGACTTGGACGAGAATAGATCAAATATGGATTACTAGTGGAATGGCTCCAAAGATAAAAAAAGTGGAAATCTGCCCAAAGACATGCTCCGACCATAATGCGGTAAAGATGGAAATGAAAACAACAACAGCTGGTTCCTTCAGATGGAGAATGAATGACACCCTATTTAGAGACCCAGAGGTTTACCAAAAGGCCCAAAAAACTTTAAAGGATTATTTTGAGATAAATCTGAGGACAGAAGTGGAGAAAAGAGTGATCTGGGATGCAAGTAAGGCCGTGATGCGGGGTTTCCTGATACAACAGAACTCTTTAAAAAGGAGGAAACAAAATGAGAAGAAAGATAAGATTTTGGAAAAGATAAAAGAAAGTGAAAAGAAATTGAGATCTAAACCAAAGTCTCATGAGATTTTGAGAGAGATTAAACTTTATCAGAAGCAATATATGGAACTGATGAACCAGGAGATTGAATGGAAAATCAAGCAAAGGAGACAAAGGACATTTGAATCGGCAGACAAATGTGGGAAACTCCTATCATGGCAATTGAAGAAGAGACAGAAATTGAATACAGTTACTAGCTTGGAGGTGGACGGAAAGAACATTTCTAGACCAAATGAGATCAGTAACTGCTTTCAGAGTTATTTCAGAAGATTATACACACAAGGGCCGGAAAACGAAGAAGAAATGGAAGAGTTCCTTAAGAAATACGGATTACAAAAAATTTCGCAACAAAGTATGTTGGCTTTGAATGAGAAAATAACTGAGCAAGAAATAGAGGGTGCCATTCAAAATATGCAATTGGGGAAATCCCCAGGACCAGATGGATTAACCTCCAGATACTACAAAGCTTTGAAGGACTGGTTAATGCAGCCGCTTAAGGAGGTATGCAATGAAATATTAGAGGGGGAAAAGGCACCTGAATCGTGGAAAGAAGCTTTCATTACACTTATACCAAAGACTGAAGTTGATAGAAAACAAATTAAGAACTACCGCCCTATATCATTACTCAATGTGGATTACAAAATATTTGCAGACATTTTGGCAAAAAGATTGAAGAGGGTGTTGCTGGAGGAGATTCATAAGATCAGGCAGGCTTTCTCCCGGGTAGACATTTATTAACTAATGTAAGGAATATAATTGATATCATAGAAATGCTGACAGTGAACAAGAACACAAAAGCAGTTTTAATTTTTGGAGATGCGGAGAAAGCCTTTGACAATATCTCTTGGAAATTTATGAAGAAGAATCTCCATGGGATGGGGGTAGGCCAAAAGTTTGAAAATGGTATAAGTGCAATTTACTCTGAACAAAAGGCAAAGTTAATTGTAAATAATGTGGTTACCGATGGATTACCTATTGAAAAAGGGACACGGCAGGGGTGCCCAATATCCCCATTACTATTTATATCGGTCCTGGAGGTTTTATTAAATATGATCAGGGGGGACCAGCTGGTGAAAGGAGTTCAGGTCGGAGCCAGACATTATAAACTGAAGGCTTTTGCAGATGATTTAGTACTGACTTTGCAAGAGCCAGACACTAGTACAAAAAGAGTCCTAGAATTAATTCGAACCTTTGGTCAGGTCGCAGGATTCAAGCTGAATAAACAAAAAACTAAGGTACTGGAAAAAAATCTAACAGATGGTGAAAGAGAGAGATTCCAAGAGGAAACTGGGTTAAAAGTGGCTAAAAAAGTAAAATACCTGGGGGTTAATATGACATCTAAGAATGTAAACTTATTTAAAGACAACTATGACAAGTGCTGGACAGAGATAAAGAAAGATCTAGAAATATGGTCGAACCTGAAGCTTTCCTTGTTAGGTCAAATTGCAGTGATTAAAATGAATGTATTGCCTAGAATGTTATTTTTGTTTCAGACATTACAAATTGTGGATAAACTGGACTGTTTCAAGAAGTGGCAGAAAGATATATCCAAATTTGTCTGGCAGGGCAAAAAGCCCAGAATAAATTTTAAGATACTTACTGACTCTAAAGAACGAGGGGGGTTTGCCCTGCCGGACTTGAAACTGTACTATGAAGTGGCAGCTTTCTGCTGGTTGAAAGACTGGCTACTTCTTGAAAATGCAGACATTCTAGATTTGGAAGGATTTGATAATAGGTTCGGTTGGCATGCATATATTTGGTATGACAAGGTCAAAGCGCACAAGGGTTTTAAAAATCATATTGTCAGGAAAGCACTGTTTAATGTTTGGATTCGGTATAAGGATTTATTGGAAAATAAAACTCCCAGGTGGCTCTCACCAATGGAGGCTAAGGAGGTGAAGAAACTTAATATGAAAACTAATTGGCCAAAATATTGGGAAATTTTAGAACAAGAAAGTGGTGAACTTAAATTACAAAGTTTTGAGAAAATAAAGTCCAAGGTACGAGATTGGCTCCATTATTTTCAAATAATGGAGGTTTATAAACAAGACAGGAAAATTGGTTTCCAGGTGGAAAAATCGAAATTAGAAACAGAATTGTTAGAACCCAATACTAAGAATTTATCAAGGATGTATAACTTGCTGCTGAAGTGGAGCACAATAGATGAGACAGTGAAATCAGCCATGATTAGATGGGCACAGGACATAGGTCATGACATTATGTTTGCTGACTGGGAGCAGTTATGGACCACAGATATTAAATTTACGGCATGTAATGCCTTAAGAGAAAACATTATGAAAATGATTTACAGGTGGTACATGACCCCAGTCAACCTTGCGAAGATTTATCATCTGCCCAATAATAAATGTTGGAAATGTAAAGAGACTGAAGGTACCTTCTTCCACCTTTGGTGGACCTGCCCAAAGATTAAGGCCTTCTGGGAAATGATTTATAATGAGATTAAGAAAGTACTTAGATGCACCTTTCATAAAAAGCCAGAGGCTTTTCTCTTGGGTATGGTCGGCCAATTGGTGCCGAGGAAGGACAAGATTATTTTTTTTGTATGCTGCTACGGCAGCAAGGATCCTTCTAGCAAAGTATTGGAAGACACAAGAGCTACCCACGCTGGAGGAGTGGCAGGCGAAAGTGATTGACTTCATGGGACTGGCAGAAATGACCGGCAGAATCCGCGACCAAGAGAAAGAGACTGTGGAGGAAGATTGGAAGAAGTTTAAAATATATCTTAAGAACTGCTATAAAATTGAAGAGTGCTAAAATGTTAAGGGAAAGGAAGAGGTATAATTGCAGCGGCAAATTTTTTATGATTTAGGGTGAAATTGAAAAGGAGAACAAATTTAAAATTTAATTGATTAAAAGGGTTGCTGAATAATTGTAAAATAAGGATGCAAAAAGGGGAAGGTACAGGGAAGTCTGAGAAAAGAGGCTTATGAAAATGAGGTTACGAAAATATGATTTTATGTGTTTGTTTGTTTGTTGTTGTTGTTTTGTCTTTTAAAGATGGAAAATTTAATAAAAAATTTTTTAAAAAAGGTAACCGAGCAAGGGCTGAAGCACAGCCAGTTGCAATCTTTTGTTTTATGTTTCCACCCTCCTACGTTTCTCAGCAGCTGCAAGCGAAGAAGTTAAGGGAGCTCTTTTTCTACCAGTGCCCAATAGCGAAGGCTGTTTCAGGGGAGTCTTGCCCACCACACATTAACTTGCAGTGTTTGTTTGGGGAAGGGGTATTTGATTCACCCCCAGTGGAGCCTGCTGCTGTGCAAAAGCCCTAGCTACCATTGGTGCAGCAGTGTGCCCAAGTACACACAAAGAGGCTCCAGGCAGAGGAGGCATCCAGTACACCGGGGAAAGGAGGAGGGCTGGAGCAGCAGCAGCCACTGTGCTTTCAAAGAAAGCGGCAACCATGCTGACGCCCCCACTGGCAGGCTGGGCAGGGCAGGGCAGGGCTGGCCAGGAGGATTGCAGGTGGAGCAGTCCCACTGCGCTCAGAATCCTGCCTCCTTTGCCAACTCACTGGCCACCCCACTCGGGCTTTCTATCACCACAATTACTCCTTCACAACACCCATCTCTCTCTCTCTCTCTCTCTCTCTCTCTCTCTCTCTCTCTCTCTCGGATAGAGCAAATGAGTGATGAGTGTCTCATGAAACACAGGAGGGCAATTAAAGGCATAACACAAAGAGACACCTTCCAAGAAATATAGATCCCTTTCTTTAATTACTTTAATGTCCAAAATCAAGACCCTGTTATAGCCAGGGCCATCTTTACTTGGGTGTGAAAGGTGTGCTGTGCACCCGGGCGCCGAATTCTGGGGGGCACCAGGTGCCCGCCACTGGAACCACCTTAGCTCTTAACTATCATCTGTTATGGAATAATAAATACCATATTTTTCCAGGTATTATTTAGAAGGACAGGATTTAAATGACAGAAAACATTTTAGAACAATATTTTTATTGGTACTGACATATAAACATACAAAAACATAATAAACAATAAGAGAAACAAGTATACATGAGGGGTTTCTAGCATATGAGACTGATTCAGAGTTTGTGCAGATCTATCTTTCTTTCCAAGTACAGTTCTCGATGAGTTGCCATTGGTTGAAGGTCAGTTGCATGCAGGGCTTTTTTGCATCTGGAACTCACTCGACCTCAGTTCTGACACCTCTCAGGTGGACACCATCATAAGAGAGCAAGGGAGGTGTTCATGGTGAGTTCTGGTACCCTTTTTTCTGGAACAATAGCACTGGTGGCATATATGTTTTGATGATGATACATTCAATAAAGGTAGACCAAAAATGTTGAAATTTGACTGTTTCTGTTCCTTTTCTTTGTGCTTTAACTTTGCAAATGAAGATTTACACTAATGCACTTTGCCATATTTCCTGGTACAAGTGTTGAGATAGGAAGCTTTCCAATATTACTAGCAGAGTTTATGAGGAGTAAGGATTCTTCTGGGGAATATGCTTTGAAGGTAAAGTATGTACCTGGCCTAAATAAAAAAAAAAACTAATAACTTTTTGGGGGGAAAGTAGGATATCAACTCTGAAACCAACATTTGCCTGGGTTTATGCTTTATGTGGAATGCTGATTGGATAAAATGAGCAGCCAATCAGGAAATGGTATAGCCTAAAGGGGAGGAGTTCTGGAATGCCTGACATCACAAGGGAGGTGGTTCGTAGCCAGTGGAAGGATGAAACAACCTTAAGAAGAAATTAGAGAAAAGGTTGTTTCATGACAACACCAAGGTATCCAAACAGAACAGAAAGAGGTCTGAGGGGTGTAACACTTTCCTTACAAGCTATGATATTTGCAGGGAATCATTCCAGGGCCGAAAGGTCACCAAGAGGGAAAATGATAGGGAGCTTTTATAAACTGCAGATGGTTTTTCTTTTTCAAATACTAGACCTCAGGGTCATCCAATGAAACTGAGTGGTGGTACATTATAAGGATGTGCACAGGTGCTGTCTTGCCAGTGTCCCCTTACTGGCTGTTTGGCCAATAGCAACCACCAGGCAAGCAACAGGTTCTTTGGATTCCACTGAACAGAGAATTGACAGAGTCTTAGTTAGAGATAAACTCTTATTAATTGGTAAACATCAGGAAAGAAATTGATCAGCAACCTAGAATGGAGTCTAATATAAAGCCAACAGCAACTGGACTAAACTACAAAGCTAGCAATATAACCAATAAGCAAAATACCTTAGAATAGGCTTAGTTCTTTTTTTTTTTAAAAAGGAATATTTATTAAAGTTTTCAATAGTAATACAATAAAAGTCAAAAAGAAAAAAAAGAAAAAATAACAAAAATACAAAAATGAAAATAATTAAAAACACACAAAGTTTCCATTACTTATTTTCCATTAACTTATTTCCCAGACCTCTTCGTACCTCCCTTTTTTGTATTCCAATTCAAACTGTTAGTTCAGCAAATCCTTATCAATAAATTTTAACCTTTTTCTAAACCTTTTTTTCCATATTCTCTTAAAGCATTACAGCTGGAAACCACTTAATTTCTATCCGACATCATTCTAACATTCATTAATTTTGCAATATTTCTGTAAATAGTCTTTAAATTTCTTCCAATCTTCTTCCGCCGACTCTTCTCCCTGGTCTCGGATTCTGCCAGTCATTTCTGCCAATCCCATATAGTCCATCACCTTCATCTGCCATTCTTCCAGAGTGGGTAGATCCTGTGTCTTCCAGTACTTTGCAATGAGCATTCTTGCTGCTGTTGTAGCATACATAAAGAAAGTTCTATCCTTCTTTGGCACCAATTGGCCGACCATGCCCAGGAGAAAGGCCTCTGGTTTCTTCAGGAAGGTATATTTAAATACCTTTTTCATTTCATTATAAATCATTTCCCAGAAAGCCTTAATCCTTGGGCACGTCCACCAAAGTTGAAAGAATGTACCTTCATTTTCTTTGCATTTCCAACATTTATTATTGGGCAAATGATAAATTTTTGCAAGCTTGACTGGTGTCATGTACCACCTGTAAATCATTTTCATAATATTCTCTCTTAAGGCATTACATGCCGTAAACCTCATACCTGTGGTCCATAACTGTTCCCAGTCAGCAAACATAATATTATGTCCAACATCTTGTGCCCATTTAATCATAGCAGATTTCACCGTTTCAACAGCAAGTTATACATCTTTGACAAAATCTTAGTTTTAGGTTCTAACAGTTCTGTTTCTAATTTTGATTTTTCCACCTGGAAGCCAATTTTCTTGTCCAAATTATATGCCTCCATTATCTGGTAATAATGAAGCCAATCTTGCACTTTGTTTTTTAATTTCTCAAAACTCTGCAGTTTCAATCTATCGCCTTCTTATTCCAAAATTTCCCAATATTTCGGCCATTTGGCCTCCATGTTGAGCTTTTTCTGAGCTTTTGCTTCCATTGGTGACAACCACCTTGGGGCTTTATTTTCCAATAAATCCTTATATCTTATCCAAACATTAAACAATGCTTTCCTGACAATATGGTTTTTGAATGCTTTATGTGCTTTAACCTTGTCGTATCACAAATATGCATGCCATCCAAAAACATTGTTAAAACCTTCTAAATCCAAAATGTCTGTGTTCTCAAGAAGCAGCCAGTCTTTCAACCAGCAGAATGCTGCTGATTCATCAAAAGTTTAAAGTCTGGCAGGGCAAATCCACCCCTTTCCTTTACATCATTTAATATCTTGAATTTTATTCTGGGCTTCTTGCCCTGCCAGACAAATCTAGAAATATCTTTCTGCCACTTCTTGAAACGATCCATCTTGTCCACAATTTGTAACGTTTGAAACAAAAACAACATTCTAGGCAATACATTCATTTTTATAGCTGCAATTCGACCCAACAAGGAAAGCTTTAAATTTGGCCAGATTTCTAAATCTTTTTTTCACTTCCATCCAGCATTTTTCGAGTTATCTTTAAATAAGTTCCCATTTTTAGCTGTCATATTTATCCCCAGGTATTTCACTTTCTTAACCACGGTCAAGAATAGGTTTAGTTCTTCATGTCTCTCCAGCCGATGGAGATCTCGAAGGCTTATCTGGGACACTTCAGACTGGCAGGTGGTTGTCTCTTCACATTCTGGAATGGAGCATAGAACAATGTATCAAGATCTCCCTGTCTCCTTCAGCTGCTGGCCCTTATATAGTCCAGGGTGTAGGTCTCATGCCAAGCTGGCAACAGATGTAATTCATGATGTAATTCAATTCCGATCCTTTGATCTGACCTAGGAGTCGACACATGTGGGCGTGAGCCTTCATTTGCATTCTTTATCTATGCAGTTCAGTCAATGTAAGGTTACTTTCCTTGTTCCCAGTCAACTGCTTCCTCCTTGCTTCCCCCATGCAGTCAGGTGTTTGATAGGTGTGGTGTAATGGTTAAGAGCGGTGGACTCGTAATCTGGTGAACCGGGTTTGCATCCCCGCTCCTCCACTTGCAGCAGCTGGGTGACCTTGGGCTAGTCACACTTCTCTGAAGTCTCTCAGCCTCACTCACCTCACAGAGTGTTTGTTGTGGGGGAGGAAGAGAAAGGGGATTGTTAGCCACTTTGAGACTCCTTAAGGGGAGTGAAAGGCGGGATATCAAGTCCAAACTCCTCCTCCTCCTCCTCCTCTTCTTTAATGATGATCAGGAGATAGAGATATAATTAAATGCATATACTTTCCATCAAGGGGGGGGGGGACAAATGGCCCTCCAGATGTTATTGGTCTGCAATTCCCGTGACCCCCAAACGTTGACCATGAGGCCTGTGATGGAGGAATTTGGCACCCAGGAACATCTGAAGACCTCATAGGTCCCACATTATCTATTAAATGGTGAACATCTTACTGGAGTCCTGTAAACTAGATGCCCAGGAGTTTAGAGAGGAATAGGATGCAAAATGAGAATGTGCTATATTACCTAAAAAATTTAAAAATGCCTTGGAATCCATGTGGAACATCTCTTTTGGTTTAAACTGAGATTTATCCAGCAAAAGAAAAAGAAAGACGTTTCAGTTATATTGGACTCAACAATTTCTTTACGGGAAAGGATGGTCTAATACTGATGCCACTTCACAATAATCTTGTTTTCCATTTGTTGTTGTCTTATTCTAGCTGAGAGGATGGAGGAGAGGATGGAGGAGCCAGCGCCCGCAGAGCCAGCGCCCGCAGAGCCTACAACACTATCGGCAGCAGCACCATCAGCAACTATAACTGATGGTCTGTATACAGCACAGTCATATGGGATGAGGTTTCTCATAAAGTAGAGGAATGTGCAAGAAATGCACAGCTTCCGTCTGCTTCTTTTCCAGGTCCAACTTGTGGTCTCCAAAGTTTATTTTCTGTTTCTTTTGTAAATTTATTTATTTGGTTTTTCAAAGTAAAATTTTACAATCACATATCAACATACAATATAGAAACAAGATTCCAAAGAATCTCCTGGACTTCCCTCCTCCCCTTTGTGGGTCATTTCCTCCTGCATCTTTTATAATAATCAAAATATTTTACATTTCTATTATGTCCAAAATTCTCCATTAAACTACAAGTGGTATTCCAACCACACTAAGAATTTTAGCTGTTTACAATGGTTTTAAAGATAGGTTATAAACTTTCCCCATTCCTTAAAATTTTCCTGATTTCTGATTCTTTTGTTCTTTTTTGCCATTTCGGCATAATCCACCAAATTTATCTGCCATTCTTCTCTGGTAGGGACTTCATCTTCTTTCCATCTCTCGGCCAATAACATCTGTGCAGCCGTGGTCATGTACATAGTCTTTTCTGCTCCTTTGGAATTTTGGCGCCTAGAATTCCTAACAGAAAGTATTTGAGGGTTTTTTAGGGGGGGGAATTAAACTCCCCCCCAATTCATTAACTATAATTTCCCAAAATTCTTTTACTACCTTACATGTCCACCACATTTGATAAAAGGTGCCTTCTTTTTCCTTACATTTCCAGCATATATTTGACCCTGATTTATACATCTTTGCTAATTGACTGGGAGTTAAATACCAACAATATATCATTTTTGTATAAAACAAAAAAAGTTCCTTCCAGTAGCACCTTAAAGACCAACTAAGTCAGTTCTTGGTATGAGCTTTCGTGTGCATGCACACTTCTTCAGATACACAGATACTTCATTTTTGTATAATTTCCTTTCAGCGTGCAACATGCTGTGAATTTTAAATTCCAATTCCCTAAGTTCTCCCATGCTGCAAGTTGTATATTATACCCAAAATCTTTCACCCAGTGTATCATTGCTGATTTATCCTGATCATCTTTTGTATACCATTCTAGTATTAATTTATACGTTCTTGAGAGTAAATTTGTTTTGTTCTCCAACAGCTCTTTTTCAATTTTAGAGGTTCCATTAGAAAAGCCATTCTTTTTGTCCATCTTGAATATATAATTTAGTTGATGGTGTTGAAATCAGTCAGTTAGTAATTCTCTTATGTCCTCAAACATCTTCAATTTCAATTGGAATTCTACTTCCATTAACAGCTCTTTATACGTTCCCCAGTCATTTCTCATATTTAATTTTTTAAGGGTATCACTTCTAGTGGTGAGAGCCACCATGGTGTTTTTTGTTCTGGTAGATTTCTATATTTTTCCCATACCTCATAAACCGATTTTCTTACGACATGATTTAAGAAAGCTCTATGTATTTTAACCTTCTCATACCAC
Organism: Podarcis gaigeae; assembly: GCF_964106915.1. Taxonomy (NCBI): domain Eukaryota; kingdom Metazoa; phylum Chordata; class Lepidosauria; order Squamata; family Lacertidae; genus Podarcis; species Podarcis gaigeae. Next base: position 77,338,261 of record NC_139685.1, read on the forward strand.
AGATATGCATGCCAAAAATACCTCGTAGGGTTGTGTTAAAGCTGTGAGCACTCTCAACTGCACTCCCCCCCCCCCAACTGCCTTCTGGCAAGGTTTCCAGGAGGGCAGCAGGAGATTGGTGCTTCTGCCAGAGTGAGGCTTTCAGGGCGGGGTGCCTAGCCCTGGCATTCTCCCCTCTTACCCCTGCCAGCCTCAGACCGATAGTCCCTTTCAGAGCAATCGAATCCGCACTGCCATTTCCAAGACCAGCCTATAATTTTTGACACATAATAAATCTGTGTCTTGTTTCGGAATCAGTGTAATGTAAGCATCTTTCCAAGAACATGGCACTTTCCCCTATATTTAATATCTCATTAGTTACATCTTTAGTGGTTGTGCTAGATAATCTTGTAGTTTCTTATAGTACTTTGCTGGTAACCCATCTGGCCTCTGTGTTTTGCCCATTTTGGCTTGATGAATTGCCTGTTGTAACTCCATCATAAGTATAGGTGCATTAAATGAATTAGGTTTCTCTTTTGGAATTTTTGGCAAGTTATTCTGCTTTAAATATTCTTCAATATTATTTATGCCGGCTCAGTACAGTTCTGAATTATACCTTACAAATTGCTTTCTTATGTGTTTTGTGTTATCTAAAACTTTCCCTTCTATATTTCATTTATTTATTAAGTTCATGTCTTGTTTTTTCTTTAGCTGCCATGCCAGCAGGTTGTGTGGCTGGCTGGCAAAATAAAAAAATTTCCGCCATAGCATTTTAATCTTCTATTCAATTTCTTGATTTACTAACATCAAATATTGTGTTTATAACATTTTTATGGTTTGCTTTACTGAATCTTTTCTTGGTTTTTTGATCAATTCTTTTTTATTTTTAATCAATTCTTCCAGCAGTTCTCATTTGTTTGTTTGTTTTTGTTCTCTCATCTTTTTTTGGAAAGCATTTTGTTGGATCAAAACCCCCACATTACCGCTTTACTTGAATCCCAGACAACCTTCAGATCCACTCCTTGATTTAAGTTTAACTCAAAATAGTCTTTCAAAGCTTTTTCAGCTTTGTGTAAAATTGTTTGGCTATCAAGAAGTCCATCATTTAATCTCCACCTAAATGTGTGTGGTTTTTTTCACCTTTCAATTTCTCTAATACTGGTTTGTGATCCGAACATGTCCTTGATGGTATCTCTCCTTTTTTCTTCTCAATGATAGTTCATTAGATATCCATATCAAGTTGGTTTGTCCAGCAGATTGCTTTGGTTCTGAAAAAAAGTAAGTTCTCTATCCAGTGGGTGTTTAAATCTCCATATATCAAGCAAGTTAAAGTTTCCCACCATTTTAAAATAAGTTACGGGTAGTCTCCCCTCCTTAGAATCTATTAAGTGGTGAACATCTGGTAATGTATTGTGGGGAAGCCACTTTCAGCCTGAGGGCTGGTATCTTAATGAAAACAGCTCTGGTTGCTGCTGGAAAAGAGACAAACACAAAAATGAAAGGCATTTGGACCTTTAGGCATGGTAATTTGGCACAGTAAGTAATAGTGACATCATATGACATTGATTGACAGACAGGCGGGGCAAATGGAGAGACCTGGAAGGCCCCTGCTTTCAATTGATTTTTGGAATCATAAGAAGAGTCTGAGTGCTAGATCATGTGAAAAGTCCATCCAGTACTGTATCCTGACCACTCCATGGCCAACCAGATATCTATGGGAAAATCGTATTATTTCCTCCAGATATTCAATAGATACCAAAGCACTCAAAGCAGATAGTCTATAAATAGACACCAATAAATGTTATGAAGCAAGATATTTCTTTTCAGCACACACCAAGTAACTGAGATTTCAGCTCCAATATAAACAGAACCAAGAATTCTCCATCTGATCTTATCAGCTGATTTAATGTACAGATATCACAATCAACCCATTTCTTCCACAAAGAAGATTGTCCCAAATTTGGTTTACCCCCTAAAATAAATATAGAGAGAACATATGAATCAAACCCATAACTGTTCTTTGTAAATGCTTGCTGAAGTTCCATAAACTAGATATCCAGGAGCTTAGAGAAGAATATAATGAGAATGCTATATTATCTAAAACATTTTTGCAATACCTTTGAATCCATATGGAACATCTTTTGGGTATAAGATGGAGACTGATCCAGCAAAAGAAAAAGAAAGACATTTCAGTTATATTGGACTCAACAATGTCTTTACAGGAAATGATTGTCTAATACTGATAGATGCCAAAGTTTAATGTTGGAAATGCCTCATTGAGACATATTTTTGGCCTGATGTTGTTGTCCATTTCAACTTAGTACTGATGAAATCCTTGACATTTGTAGATGTGCATCTATTTTAAAAATTATATTCCTGTAATAGGGAGATTAAGTGCAGGAGAATAAAAGCAAATTTTGTGAGATTTCATGCTTTTTAAAAAAATTTATTTATTTATACAACAAGGAAAAAAACACACAAAAAAACACGAATACCAAATTACACACAAATTACAAAAATAACCATAGACACATAATTTTCTTGGCAAACAATAAAACATCTATTGGTCTTAACACTAAAGACCCAACTTCCCGTCTGTTCCATATTTCAAATTCATATTACTTATTGCCAATACACTTTTTTAAAATAATTAAAATTATTTTCAATAAATCTAATTTCTTCATGCTTGACAAGAGACTTGGAAGGGAAAATACCCACCATCCAACCAATGTGTTCATAGTCGTTATAATAGCTTATTGTTTCACAGATGCAACTGAGAGGATGGAAAAGTCTGGAATTGATGAAGCATCCAGAAAGGATTCAGCAGCAGCAGCAGCAACACCACCAACAACTGAAACTCATGGTCTGTATACAGCACAGTCATATGGGATGAGGTTTCTCATAAAGTAGAGGAATGCATGGGAAAGGGAAGTTGATGGAGAGACAGGCAGGGAGTGGAACCAGTCAGGTTGTGCTAGGGAGGAGTGCAGAGAAAAGCACACAGAGCTCTTTGGGTGCCAGAGATCCACTAAGCCCCATAGAAACCCCAGGATTCAGCACACTTTTTGCTGCTGACTGTGGTGTTCCTTTACTGTGTGCAGCCAGAAATGGCTCTACCATTAGGAAGAATGAGGCAGTTGCCTCAGGTAGCAGGTGCTGTGGTGGGTAGAGATGGGTAGACCACACAAGCTGCACTGCACCTCCTCAGTTAGTCTGCTGCCCCATCAGCAGCATCAAAATATCAGCCAATGGCCAGTCCAGCCCAGCTTCTGTATGTGGAATTATGTGTTTGGAGGGAGCATCTTGTCATTTGCCTAGTGGGCAGAAAGTCCTTTAGTATCAAAGGCTACGGTCTTCTGATCCAGACATTGGTCAGAAAAGTTTCCTCAAGCAGCAAGGTATCTCCCCTTCCTCCCTCCACCTGCTCAACCACCCAGATTACCACCTCTTGAACAGTTGACTGTCTCTGCCTGATGGCTACCACAGCATATGGAAACCCTTTTTCCTGGAGTGGCAATGGTATGTTGGCTTATTGCTGTTTAGTCGTTTAGTCGTGTCTGACTCTTTGTAACCCCATGGACCAGAGCACGCCAGGCACTCCTGTCTCCCACTGCCTCCCGCAGTTTGGTCAAACTCATGTTGGTAGCTTCAAGAACACTGTTGGCTACTGATGGCTAAATCATAATTTTCTTTCTTCAAGCATCTGTTTTTCAAGACATGGTTACCTTCTTAGAATCTCCAACGGGTGAAAGATATATAATACTTGAGATTTTCATCCTCACTGCCATGACACTGCTGCTTTTCCTTCTATGTAAGTACATAATTAGCATACTTTGCAACTAATGTCATGTGCTTTGCTTAAATGTCAATAGCATTTCCAAAACGAGATGGCAGGATCCATCTTTCATTTACCCCTTTCATCTCTCTTTGATTTCTGGGGGTGAGTTACAGCTGTCACCCACTGAGAGCAATGGCACTGTTTTGATCTCCCTGAATAAGTGAGTTCCAGCACTTGGAACAGAAGCACAGGATAACACAAGTCCCTGGGACACCCTGGACAATTCCCTTTCCCAACTAATCCTCATTTGCTTGTGGGAAAGTCCTGTGATGGAAACGTTTCTTTTCTGAGCAGGTTGAGTCATCTAGTGTCCCCCCCCACCTGCCAGCAAACACTTAACTAACAACAGCACCTGATTGGCCAGCAATCCAAGGGAGGCAATTGGAGTGGAGTGGAGTGAGGGAGTGGGAGAGAGGAATTCAGTCTGTGAGTTGGATTCTGTTAGGAGAGTTTGTTCTGACAGGTGGTAGAGCTGAAGAGAGCTGAGAACTCTCAGTATAAGCTCTAAGGTTCTGAATTGCAGAACTCTGTTAAAATAGACAAGACACAGTCACACAAGCTGTTTACAGGAAAAAAGGGTCCTCAGAGGGGATACTCTGACTGGAAAGGGCAATAGTGATTCCAAGGCTAAGGAGGATTTGAGGGTCTGTAAGGAAACAGTCCAGTTAAAATCCTAATTTCCTGAAATGTGTGTGGAGAAGTCTGATCTATGAAAGATGTGTAAAAGGAAGTAACCTTAAGCCTGCATAGCATACAGCCTATAACTTGAAACAGTATATGTTTTAATAAAAAGCATCAGCATCACGCAGTTAATAACCTCACTGTTTGTTACATTTCTGTGGAAGAAGAACCAAAACTCCTTGTTTACATCTGTTGTAATAAAGTTTGTTTGCAACCTGTTTTCCCAAAAGTAAAAGCCACAGTTGCTCGTGATTCATTCTCCATTAGGGGAATTCACCTAAGGGAAGGGAAACTGAGTCTGGCACAGCGGTGCCAGGGGGAGAAAGAGTGCCATTGCGTCGCCGCAGGACCAATTCCTGATCCTCTCCACCCTGCCCTCTGCTAGGGCTCCAGTCCCCTGAAGGAAAGTGCTGGGGGCAACAGGCTGCAAAGGAAAAGGCCATGGCCAAAGTGGGTGGGTCCAGAGCCTACCTAAATATCTAGATATATGCAGGGCCTTTTTCAGCCGGAACTCATCAGGACTCAGTTCCAGGCCCTCTCAGGTGGGCTCCGTCCCAATCTAAGAGAAGAAGGGAGGCATTCATGCTGAGCTCCAGTGCCTCTTTTTCTAGAAAAATAGCATTGGATAGATGAGCCCTTGACCTATTTGAACACCTAATTCATTTTTAAAGGGCACTTTAAAGTAAGCAAAGCTCGGGGGGGGGGGGAATCAAATGATCCAAGAATTTGCATATTTTAAGCATGTGGCAGAGCATGAGGCAGCCTGGCAAATGCAAGACTGTAGGGAAAAGAGGACAGATGTATCTAGACAACCAAAAATCCAAAGCTCTCAAAGGGAGGCCAAACCATCTAATGACAGAAGAAACAGGCCAAATTGAAACAGGACTTCAGATCAGCAGGGCAGCCGCTGTCAAGGGCTGAGAGCAGAAAATAATAATAAATGTCATAGCCATGGTTTTGTTGATTTGATTTCTTATCTGCGTTACAAGTCAGCAATTTAAATTGAATATTAAAAGCAGTTTGAAACCAAGTATCCCCTCCCCCAGTTAATCAGACAATTTAATCATTTCTTTTCTACCTACTTCATCCTTAGATCAAAAGGAACTAAAAAGAAAAGCGGAGTTTCGAATGGCAATGGATATCATTCGGACCTTTGTTGTTGGGCTTGATACAATCCATGAAGACAAGGATGGTAAGCATTTTTTTATGCACATCCTCATTTTTGCTAGACCCTGTTTAATTTAAACAGGCTTCAATTCCTGTAGTTCACTTTGGGATTCATATTGTGTAAGCAATACATTTATTCAATGAAACTCATCACCCAACAGAGTTTATCACGTTTCATTGCTCAGCAGGAATTCTCACATCCCCCCACTAGAAATGCTGTCCTTCCCCATCAAACTGTAATTCACAATGTTTGTTCTATTGCAAGATTTGTGCTACTGCAAGCTTTTAGCACTAGCACAAGGGAACTTTGCCCCCCCCCCATCTCCCTGCATGCCATCACGAAAGCTGCTCTGCAGGGTGGGGAACAGATTGGAGGGAAAGGGGCTGAAGATTGCATTGCACAAGGAGAAATTCCTGCACTGACATAATGTCCTCCTTAGAATTATGTGGAATGCAACCCAGTATTCATCAGAAAAAGAGTTTTGGCACCTCTCTTTTCTTAGATCTCACAAAGCATAATGTTGTTGTTGTTGTTTAGTCGTTTAGTCATGTCTGAATCTTCATGACCCCATGGACCAGAACACGCCAGGCACTCCTATCTTTCACTGCCTCCCGCAGTTTGGTCAAACCCATGTTTGTAGCTTCAAGAACACTGTCCAGCCATCTCGTACACTGTCGTCCCCTTCTCCTTGTGCCCTCCATCTTTCCCAACCTCAGGGTCTTTTCCAGGGAGTCTTCTCTTCTCATGAGGTGGCCAAAGTATTGGAGTCTAAGCTTCAGGATCTGTCCTTCAAGTGAGCACTGCACTCAGGGCTGATTTCCTTAAGAATGGATTGGTTTGATCTTCTTGCAGTCCATGGGACTCTCAAGAGTCTTCGGCGATCAGCCTTCTTGATGGTCCAGCTCTCACTTCCATACATCACTACTGGGAAAACCATAGCTTTTACTATGGCAAGGTGATGTCTCTGCTTTTTAAGATGCTGTCTAGGTTTGTCATTGCTTTTCTCCCAAGAAGCAGGCTTCTTTTAATTTCGTAACTGCTGTCACCATCTGCAGTGATCATGGAGCCCAAGAAAGTAAAATCTCTCACTGCTTCCATTTCTTCCCCTTCTATTTGCCAGTAGGTGATGGGCCCAGTGGCCATGATCCTCGTTTTTTTGATGCTGAGCTTCAGACCATATTTTGTGCTCTCCTCTTTCACCCTCATTAAAAGGTTCTTTAATTCCTCCTCACTTTCTGCCATCAAGGTTGTGTCATCTGCATATCTGAGATCTTAATTCTGGTTTGGGATTCATCCAGCCCAGCCTTTCGCATGATGATTTCTGCATATAAGTTAAATAAGCAGGGAGACAATATACAGCCTTGTTGTACTCCTTTCCCAATTTTGAACCAATCAGTTGTTCCATATCCAGTTCTAACTGTAGCTTCTTGTCCCACATAGAGATTTCTCAGGAGACAGATGAGGTGATCAGGCACTCCCATTTCTTTAAGAACTTGCCATAGTTTGCTGTGGTCGACACAGTCAAAGACTTTTGCATAGTCTATGAAGCAGAAGTAGATGTCTTTCTGGAACTCTCTAGCTTTCTCCATAATCCAGCGCATGTTTGCAATTTGGTCTCTGGTTCCTCTGTCCCTTCAAAATCCAGCTTGCAATTCTGGGAGTTCTCTGTCCACATACAGCTTAAGCCTGTCTTGTAGAATTTTAAGCATAACCTTGCTAGCGTGTGAAATGAGTGCAATTGTCCTGTAGCTGGAGCATTCTTTGGCACTGCCCTTCTTTAGGATGGGGATATAGACTGATCTTCTCCAATCCTCTGGCCACTGCTGAGTTTTCCAATCTTGCTGGCATATTGAGTATAGCACCTTAACAGCATCATCTTTTAAAATTTTAAATAGTTCAGCTGGAGTATCATCACTTCCACTGGCCTTATTATTAGCAGTGTTTTCTTCTTTTTAAAAAAATGATATTTATTCAGAATTTCAATAATAAAAGAAAAAAGACAAAAAATAAGAAAAAAACAAATACATAAAAGAAAGAATAAACAGCAGTATAACAACATCACAACAAGAAAAAAACACAAAAAACACAAAAAACAAATCCCATATTACATCTTTTCATTTGCTTATTTCTTGACCTCCTCACACCTCCCTTTTTGTATTCTGACTTAATTCGTTGTTTCAGCAAATTCTTTCCATCTTTCTCAATTCTTATTTAGATAGTTTATCTTGATAGTCTAACCTATTAGTTAACTCAACAAATCCTTTCCATCTTTTACCATAATCTGTTATTCAATTTACCTTAATTTATTTAACCTTATCTTACCATAAAAAGAAAACCTTAAAGTTCAAATTCTAAAACATATTTATACATAACTCCTTATATCCTTTCTACTAAAGCCAGATAATTCCATTCCAACATTTCCCCTAATATTTCATTAGTTTTACACTAATTCCAAAAATAAAAAGAAAATTTTCCTTTTATAGACTTTTTTCTAATTTTTATCCAACGTCCCTTCTTTCTGGTCTCGGGTTATGTCAGTCCTTACTGTCCATTCCATCCAGTCCATCAACCTGGTGATCTTATGTCCGAGGCCCTTAAGTCTCTTCTATGCCCTTTCTGCAGATTTCCTTCTTGTTGTTTATGCTTACACTTTTCCTTATCTTTTGAGGGTTCCTTCTTAATTTCTTCCCTTTCTCCTTGAGGAGTAGGTTTCTGGGGGATTCCAACCGATAGTTATCTCCGTCTTCCTTCATCAGACTAGCCCATTCCCCACAGTCCCACTCCCCGCCATCATCATTGTAATCCAGAAAGTAGCTATCCAAAAAATAGTTATCAGCATGTTTCCAAGTCCCACCAAAGTTAAGAGCCTCCTTAACTCCAGGCTCTCCCAGGCCCACTCCAAATTCAATCTTCCAAAACAGCGGCTTATGCTCCTGCAGGGCTTCGGATCTCTCCATTTGTGTTGCTTGGGGTGCGATCACAGCCTCCTCCATCTTCATCTGCCCTTGCACTTGCCCAGTCAAACCAGTTTCCTGAGTTGGTCGCTGTATAATTTCTATGCCCGTATTTCCTGTTAATCCGTATTCACTGACTACAGCAGTCATCAAATCCAGCTTCTCATCCATCAAATCCATCTTCTCATGCAACTGCTCCAGCAAAGCATTTGTCTTGCTGTCAGGGGTTCAGAAGGAGAGACACAGGAGGGGGAGCAAATGGAGAGTGAGGAGGAGGAGTACGAGGGGGGCGCAGGCAGTGACAGTGGCCAGAGTTATTCCACAAGCCTCTCTAGCGAATCGGAGGACTCACAGAAGGGAGCGCCGGTGGCCAGAGCAAGGGAGATTCCAAGGGAGAAACCTCAAGAGGGAGGGGCCAGCGGGGAGTCCCTGAACAGCAGCTGGAGATCAGGGCCAGCGTCTCCACCAGAGCGCAGTGGGGAGGGGGAGTCCCAGGAGTCGGGACCAGTGTCCTCACCACCAGAGGGAGGAGAGGAGTCAGGTTTGGCAACACCCACATCAGGAAGCGGGGAAACGGTCAGAAGGAAAGTCACCGGCTGGGCGCGTGCGCCAAGTTCAAATGTACAGGAGCGCGGCACAGCGGGGAGCCCGGGAAGGGAGCCAGGTCCTAAAGCCCGCCGGAGGGAGGGGCAAGACTCAGGAGGCTCCGCGTCAGAGGAGTCCAGGAAGGAGGGAACCCCAGAGGGCAGAAGGACCCAACGCAGGAAAGAGCAGCGCAAGAGGTGGAGCCGGGCTAGAATCTTAAACTGGTGTGGGTGGAGCAGTGAGTCAGAGGGGACTTAGCCGGTCTAGCGTTAAGACGTGGGGCTGCGCGCCCAGAGCTTGGAAATGGAAACTAAACTTCAATAAAGACTTTTGTATATAATATCCACTGGGCGTTGGTCCTCTGTGAGCTGGGACCTAGCGGCAGTCCTGACACTTGCAAAAAGCAGACACCAAAACTTCCTCCCAACACATTTCTATTCAAGGTCAAACGACTGGTCCCACGATCCCAATCTCGCAGCTGTGAGGTCTCCAAGTAAACTGCAGCAACAAGTTGACAAGCTCCCTCTAGGGGACACAATTTCTATTTGTATCCATCTTTTTGAAACATGTCCAACAAAAGAAAGTTACTTTCAATTTTCAAATACTTTGTTTCTTTAGAATGCAGAAGGCAGCATTGAAGTCAGTTTGTTTCTCTTTTTTAACTATCTGTCAAAATGCTCCACTTACAATCAATGGACGTCTCCAGCAATTTCTGTCCTGACACCCCGTTCCCAGGTTTGAGACGATGGAAACTTATTTTCCTTTACTCCCTCTCCTGCAGGCTTAAACAGTCAATCCCCCCCTTTTCTCCTGCTTCCAAGGGGGTTTTATTAGTTGTAAATGCAGGAAATTTCAACCTTTACAACAACTTTCCAGGCTATTAGATTGCAAGGTTTTTGCTTCAGTCTATTTACAAAAAGCAGGAGGCGGACTTCCTGTTTTGAACCTTCCCGCTTCGGAGCCTAATTCGAGTATTTCTTGATCCAATTTTCCGTTTTTACTCACGGGTACTTGTTTAGAGTCCAATTGTCAACAGGAAAAAGTCAGCGCTCTCCGACGATGGCTGTGCGGCTTCCCTCCGTGAAAGTAGCAGTCAGTTCGCAGCACCGCGCTGCTCACCCCACTTTGCTCCGGAGCCCCAAAATGGGGTTCCCCGTGAGTAGGGGAGGCGCTCCAGGTGCTCTGCCGAACCCCACATTCCCAGGCTCCCTCCGCCTGGGATTTCTAGCGGGTCCCCACCTTCGCCAATTCCACGGAGACCCAATTTCCACGGAGCCCATTCCCCCGATCGGAGGAACTCCGCCATTCACCGATGGCGCTAACCCGGGTGTCTATTAGCAGTGCTTTCTAAGGCCCATTTGACTTCACTCTCCAGGATGTCTGGCTCAAGGTCAGCAACCACACTACCTGGGGTGTACGAGACAGCCATATCTTTCTGGTGTAATTTCTCTGTGTATTCTTGCCACCTCTTGATGTCTTCTGCTTCTGTTAGGTCCTTACCACTTTTGTCCTTTATTATGGTCATTTTTGTACGAAATGTTCCTTTCATATCTCCAATTTTCTTGAACAGATCTCTGGTTTTTCCCATTCTATTGTTTCCCTCTATTTCTTTGCATTGGTCATTTAAGAAGGCCTTCTTGTCTCTCCTTGCTATTTTTTTTTGAAATCTGCATTCAATTTCCTGTATCTTTCACTATCTCCCTTGCATTTTGCTTGCCTTCTCTCCCCCGCTATTTGTAAGGCCTCGGACAGCCACTTTGCTTTCTTGCATTTCCTTTTCATTGGGATGGTTTTCGTTGCTGCCTCCTGTATGATGTTATGAGCCTCCATCCATAGTTCTTCAGGCACTCTGTCCACCAAATCTAAATCCTTAAACCTGTTCCTCACTTCCACTATGTATTCATAAGGGATTTGATTTAGGATTGTATCTTACTGGCGCAATGGTTTTTCCTACTTTCTTCAGTTTAAGCTTGAGTTTTGCTACAAGAAGCTGATGATCTGAGCCACAGTCAGCTCCAGGTCTTGTTTTTGCGGAGTATATAAAGCTTCTCCATCTTTGGCTACAGAGAATATAATCAATCTGATTTCGATGCTAACCATCTGGTGATGTCCATGTGTAGAGTTGTCTCTTGTGTTGTTGGAAAAGAGTGTTTGTGATGACCAACTTATTCTCTTGGCAGAACTCTATTAGCCTTTGCCCTGCTTCATTTTGAACTCCAAGGCCAAACTTGCCAGTTGTTCCTTTTAGCTCTTGACTCCCTACTTTAGCATTCCAACCCCCTATAATGAGAAGAACATCCTTCTTTGGTGTCATTTCTAGCAGGTGTTGTAAGTCTTCATAGAATTGATCAATTTCAGTTTCTTCAGTAGCAGTAGTTGGTGCATAAACTTGGATTACTGTTATGTTAAAAGGTCTGTCTTGGATTTGTATCGAGATCATTCTATCATTTTTGAGATTGCATCCCAGTACAGCTTTTGCCACTCTTTTGTTGACTATGAGGGCCACTCCATTTCTTTTGTGGGTTTCTTGCCCACAGTAGTAGATATGATGGTCATCCGAACTGAATTTGCCCATTCCCATCCATTTTAGTTCACTCATGCCCAGGATGTCAATATTTATTCTTGCCATCTCACTTTTGACCACATCCAACTTACCCAGGTTCATGGTTCTTACATTCCAGGTTCCTATGCAATATTTTTCTTTACAGCATTGGACTTTCCTTTCACTTCCAGGCATATCCGCAACTGAATGTCCTTTCGGCTTTAGCCCAGCCGCTTCATCAGCTCTGGATCTACTTGTACTTGTCCTCCGCTCTTCCCCAGTGGCATGTTCGACGCCTTCCGACCTGAGGGGCTCATCTTCCAGCGTCATAACTTTTATATGCCTGTTGTCTTTTTCCATGGGGTTTTCTTGGCAGGGATACTAGAGTGGCTTGCCAGTTTCTGCTCCAGGTGGATCGTGTTTGGTCAAAACACTCCACTATGATCTGTCCATCAGGGTGGCCCCGCATGGCATAGCTCATAGCTTCTCTGAGTTATTCAAGCCTCTTCGCCACAGCAAGGCACTGATCCATGAAGGGGACAAAGCATAATAGAAAACTGCAAAGTAATCGTTGTATATTTGGCTTTACTGTGTGACTCAGTGGGGAATTGGTTTGTGACCCTGTGATTCCCTGCAGAAAATGAGAACATAGGAGGGGAACATTAGAGATACTTCATGAGCCTCTTTTAATATGAGAATAGGATAGTGGATTGCATGGGTCTTAAAATGTTTTAAAATGTTTTAAAATGGTTTCTTAATATTTGCAGATTGTTATTTCAGATACTCTTATGCCTTAAACTATTTCAAATCTTTTAGACTTCGGAATACTCGCTGTAGCTCAAAACGTATCAGAGGAATTGTTGTATCTTGCCAACAAAAATGATGAACTGCAAAAAGAAATTGGTAAGCTACCCTACGATGCTGAAGAATTGTAGTGCAGTGGAACCTGCTCTGAGTCTGCGCCAGCTGAAAGCCCCTCCTCTAGCTGAAAACTCTTAGAGCCAGAGCAGAGTGCTGCGCTCCTTTGCATGGGGCCTCCCTAGAGAAACATCAGAGATATTTAGTTCAGCTCTCCTGAACCTTTGAATTAACTTAGCCTCTATGGTTAGGAAAGAAAAGACTTTTCCATTCTTTGCTGTAACAGAGACAATCAAAACAGGTAAGGTAAAAGACCTGTCCTTTATTATTTTCGCCCATGAGAGCCCTGCCTCTGCAGAGACAATCAAAAGAGGACAACTGAAAGAGAGAGATTCATGAGCAGCACTTTGAAGGCAACTTCCACCAACTTGGTCAGAGAGACTGCTGGGCAGTGGGGTGATTCGTGCAACAGCAAAATCTCTCTCCTGTTTCACAAACCCATCATCAGACAGAAACCCTCAAGCCCACTCACATAGTGAATTGACCCCTTGGCCACTGAACACATAATAGGTAAAGTGATTATAAAATTGTCTATAAAGCTTTAGATGCGAGAGCAAAGAATGGGAATGAACGCATTGTCAGGGAGAGGCAAACGGGGAAAGAGCTAAGGGGAGAGACCAGCACTTATAGAGAGCCGAAAGAGATCATTAGTAGTCTGTCGTCTGACAGCGAAGAGGAGGCAGAGAGTGGGGTGGATGAGCCCACAACTAGTCATTCTGTAAACAGAGGAAATCAGAGGCGTGGTTTCCGCAGACTTGCATGTTGGGCAAGAAAAAGTAAAAAGAAACCAGACGCGGCATCTTTGCCGACAGGGTCGGACATGCTCTGAAGCACTGGAGATGTTTCTTTGAACTTTGTAAATAAATCAAAGAGATTGTAACTGGTATTAAGCCTGTAGTTTTTATCTATGCCGGCTTGGCAGCACACACCTCTTACAGCATGCCGCGTCCCCAATTTGCTGCTTGAAAGCTGCTGGAATAAGGAATAAGCCTCAGAATGGAGAGGGAGGTCTTGGAGCTGAGAAAGTGAAATGTCGCTCTGGAACAGAGATCGTCCGACTTGCAGGCCCGTCTGGAAGAAGCCAGGGCTGCTCAGAGATAACCCACAGGTGGGCTATCGGCAGATGGGGGCAAGTCAGTGTGGGTGGAACGGTTCCATGGCGACCCGGAAAGTTACTTGGATTTCAAAACCGAGATGAGATATTTTTTAGAGCTTGAATTGGCCAAGTTTGGGAACGATGCCCAGAAAGTTGCTCACATAATTAGACACCTGGCGGGAGGGGCTAGAAGTTGGATCCGGCCGTTAATAGCCTCAAATAATGAAGCCCTCAGAAATGTGGCCAAGTTTTGGCAAGCTATGGAATTTATCTATGCAGATCAAAGTTTAATTGACAAAACGCAGGAGGAGCTTTTGGCTTTGAAACAAGGCAGATCCACGGTACGCAGTTACTGGTCCGAATTTGCTATGCTCGTGCAGAAACTGGGTTGGGATTTAGAGACTGAACCTGTACAAGCGTTGTTTAAAAATGGACTTAACCCAGAAATTAAGGACGAGCTTGCAAGGGGGCCACAACATAAAAATATGGATGAATTAACAAAGGCTGCTCTTGGGGTGGGTTTGAGACAGGAAGCCAGATGGCGGGAAAGGAAGCAAGGCAGAGAGTGGAGTTTCCATGGTGACCGCATTCTTGAGATGCCTGCAGCTGCCTCAGAACGTCAACAAGAGCAGGAGCCTATGGAGATAGGCACAGCCCATGCTCAGGAGAGTTTTAAAGGGCAACGTTCGTTTGTGAAGGAGAAAAAAGACTGGCAAAAAGATGTTTTGTGTGTCAGAAGACTGGACACTTTGCCAGAGTGTGTCCAGAGCATCGTAACTGGCAGGGAATGGTGGGGACCACCCAACAGGCAGAGGCAGAGGAAGCCCAGCCTTCGGGAAACGAAGAAGCCTGGCTGGTGGTGGACCGGGGCAATAGCCAGACGGGAGCAACACAGAAAGTCCTCGGCTTGCGCACCCCGAAACAAGCATAGTGTTGAAGGTGGTCCTAGAACTCCCAAATGGCCAGGAGGTGGAGGAGTTGGTGCTAGTTGATTCTGGTGCTTCAGCGTCCTTTTTTAGCAAGGAGTTTGCAGCGCAGCACCAACTGAACCTGAGGCCTTTGGATTTTCCGCTGCAAGTGACCACAATTGATGGAAGAGAACTGCTGGGAGGTGAAGTGATGCATCGAACACTTCCAATGCGAATGTGGGTGGCTACCCACTCCGAGGTCATCGTCTTTCATGTGGCCACACTGGCGGGTCCGCCTATCATATTGGGCATGAGCTGGTTGGCTTTGCATGATCCAGTGGTTTCCTGGCACCAACGGTCCCTGACGTTCGGTTCGACACACTACATGGAGAACTGACTGGCTCAAGGGCAACCTCAACAAAGGGAGGGCAGGAGGGCAGCAGCATGAAGAGAGGGGATAACCGAGATCCCGTCGTGTTACAGGGATCTACAGGAGGTGTTCAGCGAGAAAGAGGCTGACGCGTTGCCGCCACATCGACCATATGATTGTCAGATCAACCTGGTCCCGGGGGCCACGTTGCCGGTGGGAAAGACCTATTCCATGTCGGAGGGAGAGCTCAAGGACCTAAAGGAGTTTATTGAGAAAAATCTAAGAAGGGGGTTCATCAGGGAATCCAAGGCGGCAGGGGGGAGCCCCGTGTTCTTCGTGGACAAGAAATCGATTAAAGAAAGGAGGTGTGTACTGGACTTTAGAATCCTGAACAGCCTGACGGAACCGGTGGCTTTCCCAATGCCGAAGATCGACGATGTTCTGGCCCGGGTGCGGAAAGGGAAGATTTTCACCAAACTGGACCTCCGGGGGGCATACAACCTCATCCGAGTGCGAGAGGGGGATGAGTGGAAGACCACCATGTTCACTCCGATGGGGGCGTTTGAGTATCTAGTCATGCTCTTCGGTTTGCAGTGCAGAAGTCACTGTTTCCAAGCCTTCATGCACCACGTACTAGGACCTTTGCTGTACAAGAACTGCGTTTGCTTTTTGGACGACTTGCTCGTGTACTCCGAAGACGAGAAACAGCATGTGAAGGACGTGTGTCAGGTCCTGAGCAAACTTAAGGAGCATCGCTTGTGGGTCAAGCTGGGGAAATGTCAGTTCCACGCAAAGGAAGTTGAATTCCTGGGGTACCGGCTGTTGGACCAGGGTTTGTCCATGGATCCGGAGAAAGTGAAGGCGGTGGTGGAATGGGAGAGCCCCAAGACCAGGAAAGGTGTTCAGCATTTCCTGGGTTTCAGCAATTTCTACAGGAAATTCATCAAAGATTTCGCAAAACTGACGGCGCCCATAACGGACCGTCTCAGTGTCAAGAAGAGGTTTCAGTGGACGCAGGAGGCCCAAGAGGGGTTGGAGAAGCTTAAGAGGGCTTTCGCTTCAGAGGAGCAACTGATCCACGTCAACCCTGCTCAAGCACTACTGGTGGAGACAGATGCGTTGGATGGGCGATAGGGGCGGAGCTGCTGCAGCTAGATCGAAAGGGGGAGTGGTGGCCATGTGCTTTTTTTGCGGAAACTGAACAAATCGGAGCAGAACTACACCATCTATGATAAGGAATTGCTTTCGATCGTCGCTGCTTTCAAACAATGGAGGCACTTCCTGATTGGGGCAAAGCACCAAATTTTGGTGTGCACTGACCACAAAAATTTGGAGTGCAGGCGTACGGCACGGGTGTTGTGCCAGAGACAGATAAGATGGGCAGAGTTCTTTGCCAACTTCAACTTTAAGATCCAATATGTGCCGGGAGAGCAGAATGCGAGGGCGGATGCGCTCTCCCGGAAACCCGAGTATATGATGGGGAAGGACCTCCGGTGGCAAGATTGATGTTCCCTGAGAGCAAATGGATGTGTGGGGGGACGTTAGTCAAGGACGACGAACTAATGCAACTGCTCAGAGATGATGACTTTGCCAGACAAAAGATGGGGGAGTTAAGAGAAAAAGGGGGTGCCGAGGGGGGGTTTGAAGTGAAAGGGGGGCTTCTGTACCATAGGCGGGCCTTGTACGTTCCAGGAGAAAACCTTTGGGGCAGAATTCTCAAGCAACTCCATGACAGCTGCAGGGCATTTTGGACAGCATAAGACCATGCTACTGGTCACACGGGAATTTTGGTGGCCAAGGGTGAGAGAGGATGTAAAGGAATATGTGCGAGGGTGTGACACATGCCAGAGGGCCAAAGGGGAAAGGGTGGCACCAGCGGGGTTGCTGGAACCGTTGCCGACACCCGGAAAGCCGTGGGAGGTGGTAGGGGTGGATTTTATCACTGATCTGCTCAGATGTAAGGGTAAGACCGCTATCATGGTGGTGGTGGATCTCCTGACCAAAATGTGCCACTTCGTGCCCTGTTCGCACACCGTGACGGCAGAATAAACAGCCAAGCTGTTCGTAGAGCATGTGTTTAGGTTACATGGGGTACCTGCACGGGTGGTTTCAGATCGGGGGGCTCAATTCACCTCACAATTTTGGCGTAAACTCATGGGGTTGCTCCAGGTGGAAGTGAGTTTCACTACGGCTAGGCACCCCAAGACCAATGGGCAAGTGGAGAGGGCGAATGCTGTTTTACAACAGTATTTGCAGTGTTATGTAATTCAAAAACAGAACGATTGGGTGGACAAACTAGCCCTGGCAGAGTTTGCTTACAATAACGCGGAGAATGTATCCACTGGGATGACTCCGTTCTTTGCCAATCACGGGCGTAATCCCAGGGCTTTCCCTGGAAGAGGGGAGGAGTCATGGAGTGTTCCCGCAGCCAAACAGTTTGTGGAGGAGATGGAGGCGATCCATAGACAGCTGCAGTTGAATTTGGAAAGGGCTAAGGAGTTATACAAGAAGGAAGCCAACAAAAATCGGCGGCCGGGGGAGGTCATCAGGGTTGGGGACAAGGTGTGGTTGTCCATGCAAGGGTTGCCTTGGAGAGGGGGCTGCAAAAAGCTCAAGCCCAGGAAGGTGGGGCCTTTTGAGGTTATACAACAAATAAATCCAGTGGCGTTTAAGCTCAGGTTGCCAGAGAGCATGAGAATCCATCCAGTGTTCCACAGGTCACTGCTGTTCCCCTACAGCGAGGGGGGAAGGAGGCAGGGTAGTGGGGAAGGGGAAAGCCCACCACCCAAAATGGAGGAAAGGGAGCAGTGCAACGAGGTAACGGAAATACTGGACTCTCGTTGGAGAGGGGGGAATTTGGAATATTTGGTGGCGTGGGAAGGGGCCCCGACATCAGAGAATACCTGGGTCTCGGAAGACAGTATCACCGACAAGGGCCTGGTGGAGGGGTTCCACAGTTTTTCCCCTGACAAACCCAAAACCAGGGGTAGGTTCTTTCAACAGGTGTTCGAAACAACAGACGACAAAGAGGAATTTGAAGGTATCCCAGCATCGGACGAGGAGGAAGAAGATGAAGGCGTAGACTGGGGAACACCAGGAATTGGGGGTTGGAGGGGGGTGTTCGAAGAGACGGATGAGGAAGAGGGTAGTTTTGCTGGCTTCTCCCCTACCACCCCAGAGGAAAGAGATATGGGTACAGTCGGGTCTCCTGAGCGGGAAGGGGACTTTGAGGAGGGGGTGGATGTCAGGGAGAGGCAAACGGGGAAAGAGCTAACGGGAGAGACCAGCACTTATAGAGAGCCGAAAGAGATTATTAGTAGTCTGTTGTCTGACAGTGAAGAGGAGGCAGAGAGTGGGGTGGATGAGCCCACAACTAGTCATTCTGTAAACAGAGGAAATCAGAGGCGTGGTTTCCGCAGACTTGCATGTTGGGCAAGAAAAAGTAAAAAGAAACCAGACGCGGCATCTTTGCCGACAGGGTCGGACATGCTCTGAAGCACTGGAGATGTTTCTTTGAACTTTGTAAATAAATCAAAGAGATTGTAACTGGTATTAAGCCTGTAGTTTTTATCTATGCCGGCTTGGCAGCACACACCTCTTATAGCATGCCGCGTCCCCAATTTGCTGCTTGAAAGCTGGTGGAATAAGGAATAAGCAGACTTGCATGTTGGGCAAGAAAAAGTAAAAAGAAACCAGACACGGCATCTTTGCCGACAGGGTCGGACAATGCTCTGAGATTGTAACTGGTAGCGAGCCTGGAGTTTTTATCTATGCCGGCTTGGCAGCACACACCTCTTACATGCATATTAAGTCAATTGTACATAAAAAGCAAGCTAAAGATGTTCAGCACCAAAGCGCACGTTTTGTGAGAGTCGTATAATGCCATTTCCCTCTTTCTCTTTGACATTTGGAAATACGATTGCTTTTAAAGACATTGTTCCAAAACCAGGTCTAAATCCTGATTGACAAGGATCTAGAAAATCAGTTTTCTCCAAGAGCACCTGCATCTGGTCCATAACCACCCACTCAAGAACCTTGCCCAGGAAGGGGAGATTAGCAACAGGCAGGCAGTTACGTAGATTTTCTGAGCACAGGGAAGATTTCTTAAGGAGTGGTTTTACCACTCCTGCCTTCAAGCAGGTTGGGACCAGCCCCTCTTCTAAAGAGGCATTAATCACCTTTCTAGTCCAGCCAGCTGTCCCCTCCCTGCTAGTTTGTATCAGCCACAAGGGGCAGGGTCCAGTGTGCAAGTGGTTGTCCTGACCGATCCAAGGCCCTTGTCCACATTCTTGAACCTTGTCTCATCAGCCCTGTTCTGGGAAGTTTTAAATGGTTGGTATTCAATTGTGTTTTAATTTTTTGGAAGTAGCCCAGAGTGGTTGGGGGAAACCCAGTCAGATGGGCAGCATGTTGTTGTTGTTGTTGTTGTTGTTATACAGTTGTTCCAGAGATCAGCCAAAGCTCAGCAGGAGCACCTGTCAGATCAGCTGGAAAATCCCCCAGAGCCATTTGGAAGCCCACGGGATTTGGAAGCCCACTGGATTCATCCTGTCAGCTCAGGCAGGGAGAATGCTTGGCAGCAAAGTGGGTGGTAAAGCAGCAGAATCCCTCATCTGTCCCAGCTGCCCAATGCCAGGAACCTACATTCTAGATTCCCCTTCCCCCTCCACAACTGAACAGAGAGCTTGTAGAGAGAAAGAGAATTTTGATAAACACAACTACTCCCCCTTCCCAACCTCCACGTCTGCCCTGATTCTGCCCTAAGTATCCAGGTGGAAACAAGTAGGTGAGGTTCTTGACTGCACTCCCTGTTCCAGCTATGCCCACCCAGGTATTTACTGCAGCATCAACATGGGTTGAAGAGTTAATGTTGTTCTTGTTTTAAGATTTCTGAGCTTCCTAGATGAATATATGTTACCATGTGGCGAGAGAAATGAACTTAACAAAAACAATTGAAATCTGCACAGACATATAAGGTGGTTCCTATTAAATTCCCTATCTTGTTTTCTTTTTCTCTTCTTCCTCCATATCTGGCTTGACTCAAAGACCTCCTTATTGGAAACTTGAATGATGGTTGGATTATATATCAAAGGACTTTCTATTTCTTTTCTTATGACCAAGATTCATGGGCGAATTCCCAAAAAAAGTGTGAGAATGAAGGCGCCAAGCTCCTTTCTATGGAAACATATCAAGAACAGGTGAGCATCAAAGCTAAGTATAGGAAATGTAGGTGATCTTCTTGAGCCAAAGGGCTGCTATCATCACTATCCGTTTAGGAAGGTTACATGCACCTGTACGCAGCCAAGACAGCAATTCCATCAGTCAAGCCAAGGGGTGGGAGGGGCAGGGAGAGCTGCTACCATCTGGGACTCAGTAAGGTTTCTTGGAGCTGCTGAGCTCTAATAGAATGAAGCTGGCAGTCAGGATAGAGATTTTCAAGGAGGAGGAGGAGTAGATACTTCAGAGGCATCTATCACTTGGATTCTCTGTAAATTCTTCCTCTGTTCTTTGCAATGTATTCAGTTGTTGGGGGGGGGGAGGCTACCCTCACCATGTTAACCTTCTGGCAGGAGAGTATCATGGAGATGACTCTAGAGGAGCTTGCAAGGTATATCCTTTTCCCAACCCTTTAGCTCTAGCACAGGGGCTACTGGGTTGCTGCAGGGCACAGACATGGGTGAGATCTGATCATCATGCCATCAAGCATAACAAAACCAGACTGATTCCAGTGTCTCTGGAACCAACCATCAAACATGGATGCAGAAATTGGAGTATTTGACACACAGGTCACTATCCTGCTAGGTGGTTCCAAGACCAACTCTGTGTCATGACTGAAACACATATATAGCCAGTCTCGGTGAGGGCATGTGAAGTTCCCCTTCACTACAATATTTCCTCTTTGGGATTCTTCCTTGATTCCGTCACCATCATCTTCGTCATTCATCATCATCATCATCACCATCAGCATCATAATTTTGATCAGGGAGAAAATACCACATCCACTGTACGAAAATATTATTGGTGATGGGAATACAATGTATAGTTTCGATCACTGCTTTTAAAATGTGTTTGCTTTATGCCTCTTGAATTTCTGTAAAGGGCTATATAGTCTCCCAGAGAAAGGGACATTGTCTTAAAAGATTTTATTTGTTCTTTCTCAACACCCCTACCCTAGTATTTTATAAACAGGCAAGCACAAAAGCGTCAGAAGTTTTTTTGGTTTGGAGTCTTTAAAGACAAGGCAACAAAGAAATGGAGATGGCTGGCAGGAATAGAGGCTATAGTCACGTAAGTTTCTGCAGAAACATTTGTTAATGGCATGCATTCCAAAAAGTTGCAGATTCTGTTTACATAATTGATCTTTTCCCTTTCCAAATATATTTTGCCATGCAATTTTCTCTACTACCAAAGACCTACATATGTACTCCTCCACATCATTGTCCAGGTGAGTGACTGGTGCTTCTCACTATGTTGGAGAGGCAGGAAGACTACTCTTCCTGCTTCTCTAACCTAATGAATGTGGTGATTTGGACGAGGATGAAGGCATGCTTCTAAATGGTTTGTGCTCCTTAGTTCAGCTTCAAAAGGACTTGTGGGAACCTAAAGCCGAGCAACACTGTCAGCTAGCAGTTTAAGACAGTTCATGGTTCCCTTTAAGTATCTAACAACTCTTTTCAGCTTGTGTGGATGGATGTACAAGGTCAGAGTAAGATCTCACTCATCCACAGCTTGGTAGTAGAACAGAGAACTGGACTGGCATTTATTACCAAGACTGCATTAACAGAAGGCTGCTTTCAATTTTGCAAGGTCTCCTGGAACAAAATCCAATGACATTCATCTTCATTGATGCACCCAATACCAACCATGAATCCTTTTTGGCAGAGGTATTGAGTAAACTTTACAAACTGGCCGTGGGGTTGTATAATACTAGCTGGGAAATTAAACCCTGTATGCCAGCGGTTCCCAGTTAGCTAAGTACTGCAGACCCCTTGTTTTTCAAAAGCCACACCATGGGCCACCCTACCTTTGAACATTTTTATATCTTTGTAGTAGGTTTTGTTATGTGAATGACACCATGGAGCTCCTGGGTGGGTGGTCCGTGGACCACCAATTGGGAGCCACTACTGTATGTGATCTTAGACTTGATCAAAGGACAGATCTCACCCAAACATCTCATGGGAGTAAAAAAACAACAACCACCTACTACACCATTACTAGTAATATCAATTTAATAGATTCACAGAGAGCTAAAAATGAGGGAGTTATAGAATACATTTATCACAGAATTTTAGTGCTGTGTAGTGGGACTTGATTCAGTATACAATGGACACTGGAGAATGCAAGTGACAATAAGAGTGAGGCTTGGGTGATACCTTTGTCAACTATGGATAATTGACTAAACTTAGAACCATCATGTTAGATTTAGATAAGACATATATGTGAGAGATATCATATCATTTCAATCAACCCTATAATGGCTTTGTGGTTATAGATTATATTTTGTAATTCATTTGAGGACATAGCTATGCTTGTTTCTGTATAGTGTCATTGCTCTCCTCATGCATGGGGTGGGTGATGGATGTGAGATGAGGTGGATGAAGGCGGATGCAAATCTAACAAGGTTTTAATATGCTCAGAACAATCACTACTGTGCTAACTCTGCTATGAGAGAGTAAGGATCTCTCAACACTCACAACGATCCAGAGCAGATCTGAGGAGGATGTGGGTGCATATGGAAAGGAGAGAGGGCCAGTTCTGTTGCAGAAATGGAAATCCTGGCAATAGCAGAAGTACTGCATTGGATACTTCCCAAACTAAATTGACTGAAAGTTCTTGTGTGTACCTCTGAGCCTTCCAAAGATGACACCTTCACTTTTTTGTAGTTTCCTATGAGAAATCACTTCATGTTTAAAAGAAAAGAGACAATCTTGACCCACAGTTGTTGTTGTTTTCCTTACATGGTTAGAATTCTAAAATGTAGGGAGAAAAATCCATCCCAATTGTGGGTGGATGTTAAGAGAGAAAGACCTGGACATCTTTTTAATGGTAGAAGGCATGGGGAGCACGTGAGGAAGTAGACATCCATTCTTGATTGATCAGTGCTGCTCTTTCTTTTCAGGTACTGGAGAAGAGGTGAGCCTAAACGCCCACACCAAAACCACTGTGCCGCAATAGGCCTTGATTGCGGTTTGGATTGCTGGATGGCATTAAAATGTGAGGAACGCATAGGGTACATTTGTAAGAAGGTGCCTGATGATGCTTGGCTCTAAGAAGACACTTTCAAGATGAACGAAACTGGATCTCATGATTACCACACAAAAACAAAATCAAGAGATCATCCCACCCCGCTGTTTTAATGCACAGTCCACACTCTGCCATCTAGATTATGGGACTCTTTGGCATCAGCCCTCAAAAACACCTTGAAAAGACCTTATTCTGCAAGCTCAGATGTAGATGGCTACAAAAATAAAGAATGGAAGGGTCCAGTCATAGCCTGTTTTCTGTTTAATGTATTTATTTGCAATGCGTACCAATATTTGTTTCCTTACTCTCTGTGTTTGATGCCCCATTGCCCCTTCTGATCTCCATCGCCACTACCTTACAAGGCACATAAGGACAACTATGCACACTAGGCAATGAGAATGGGAGCCACCCAGCGCCTGATGTCCCCTTCTAGCAGACTTGCGTGGCGAGTTCCCGCCCCCCGCAGTGGAAATAAAGACACATGACACAATTATTAAGGTTCATGGTCTAAATAAGGCCACAACTTTATTGGTTACAGGTGATGAATGGTATTGGCTTAGGCATTGGTCCTATCTGACTATATCCGGCTTCAGCCCGTCCTCTTGAAGTCCGGGAAGGGTTAACCACCAGTAGAGGGAGTCCTGCTGATGCACATCAACTGGGAACTCCCCCGGGGTCACCGCTTGGGGGTGTGCCTTAGGCCCTCACCTCCATAGTCTTCGGACAGGGCCACGCCCCCCAGAATCCTTTATTGGACTACCCTTCAATATGTGGGGCAGGTGATGGCGCTTCCTCCCCTCTTCCATCTACAAAATAATACCCATACCAATGCCTAACCGCCACTCGAGCAGAAGCTCGCAGCCAGTACCCTCAGACCTGCAACCAATCCCTAATCCCAGAAGTAATATCAGCCAACCAAACATCATTTCCCGCGTCGGAAAGATGGATGCCATCCTCTTGGTAGAGGGCCACTTTGCTGAACTGGATATTCGGGTGGTCAATGACCCGACTGTTGGGATCAAACCTCTATCGGGAGAAGCTGGCAACTCTCCCAGGCACCCGGCTTGATCTCCGGTGACCTCCCTGGCTGAATTCCCCAGCAAACACAGGCTAGGTCTCTATAGGCGACCCTCCCCAGCGTGGGAAGAACACACCCACTCTTTCCTGCCCCCCGGCAGGGACAAGAGATAGTCAGAAATGTCTATTTACATGGTTTTATTTCTGACTCTTCAGCATTACAGAAAACATGTCTGCTCTCCTCAAACATCGGCAAACAAGAGAGTAAGACTTCCTGTACAATCACAAGAGGAAGGTCTCATATTACACTCTGAGCAAATTCCGGTGAACTGCCCTGTGAACTGACTGGACCGCTCTTTCCCACAGTCAGCCAAATCACATGGTGTAAACAAGCTGGATGTCTGCAGCTGCGATGAGCTGATATTCTGACACCGACCCCCCTCCCCAGTGCTGCCACTCTATGCGCCACCGAATGTTCCAAAATCTTTCTAGCTTTGTTTATTGCAATAGGGCACTGACAGTCCCTCCATACATGCCTCTCCAGCAGTGATGACCAATTGAGGGCTAAATTTGGAAATGCAATCAAATCATAGAAGTCGTTGTAAATGTTCCACATCAAGTCCACGCCTTCTCGATAGGCCAAATCATTTTATCCCAGCTGAATGACCAGGGCATCTGGCAGACCTTCCAAAGTGGCTCTGGCTTTCACAGCACGCATAAATTCCGCCCAGCGTATCCCCCTCCGTGAGATCCAGGGAACTTTTACTTTTGGGGCTAGATCCAGCCTGCTCTCCAGGCCACAGTTGATGGCACGGTTTCTAGCCCAGTGGACAATGCTATGGCCTATAATCCAAATGCATGCCTGAAAGGAGAAGAATGCAACAAACCCCAGGTCAGGTATGATGTGATCAGTCATAAGGTCTTACGAATATACCCCTTAAATGCTTCGGTCTTCCATTGTCCCAAGTCCTTTATCTGTGGCCTGGGATTCCCCCAATTGTGTAGGGCTCCAGCCCTGTGCACGTGGTGGGGCCGTCAGGCCCACAATCCCACCTCCTCTGCAGGGTGGAAGTGGCTTAATCACAAATACAATTTTGGGTTTATCACTGGGAAATTCCAGTGCCCTTGCTCTCATATAGAGCTAACATTGGGCAACAAACACAGTGAACTGTTTTGATTTCTTCAGAACTTGGCAGGGGGCATGACTGGGGTCCACACCAGTGTGGGCACAGCACTGGCAGCATGTGCTGCTCCTTTCATGGCATTCATGGTAGCAGGGGTGCCAACTTGAATAAAATATTGGGGGTGGAGCAGGTAAGCTCCCCCCTGCATATTCAATCACAAGACAGTGCACACACATCATTTGAATGGCAATGGCAGCCCCCTAAAATATTTTATTGGGGCCTCTACCTCTTGAAGTTGGCTCCAATGCACAGTGGCCGTCAACTGAGTTAAGTAACCAATTAGACTCTGCTGTCCTGAATCATACCTTTACAAGGTGTGGATAATAGCTTGGTCTGTGTTGAGGACTAGCACCCCAGGAGTCTAGCCGGGGACCTCTCCTGCCACATCTTGCATGATTGATGGCTGGAAGTGGTTGTGGTTGCTTCAATCTGTCCTGTATACCCAGCCAAGGAAAACTGATATTTTAATTCTTTATTGTCGGGGAATGAACTGAACAGGAAGACTCGGAAGTGTCCACTCAGTCTGTTTGGCTCCTCTCAGAAAAGGAAGGAGAGTGGGAAGGTTTGCCCCCCTTATCTCCAGCAGTTTCAAGAGGAGAAGAAGACAGAGCTGAATTATAGCTGAAGGTAGTGGTGGAGGAGGGGGGAGTGAGAGAGCAGACTGCAGAGATCTCCCTGGAAAGTTTGGATATCCTCTTTCTCCAAGGGCTCATCACTCACTCTGCATTCAGGAACAGAGAATGCAGAGGAATGTGATTCCCGGGATTTTCTGTAGGTACTCAGGATGTTGTTGGGGATGGAAGAGGTGATCTTCAGAGTAGGCAACATCTCCTTTGCGTGGAGACCTGGATTCTTTGTCTTGCAACCAAATAAGTGAAATAGATAGATAGATAGATGATAGATGATAGATAGATAGATGATAGATATAGATAGATAGATAGATAGATAGATAGATAGATAGATAGATAGATAGATAGATATAGATAACAAACAAACAAACAAACTTGCTTGTTCTTCTTGTGTTTGATGCTACCAGGAGAGGAGAGGGTTCTCCACTCCTGACATTTATCGACAAAAAGATATCAACTTGGTGGTATGTATGATACTTGTTTCTTATGCCTCTTAGGTTAGGGGAGAGACTTCATCAGGCAAGGCCTCTTTCCACCTGCCTTGCCCCACCCTCCGGACCTGGGTCTCCTCATAAGGAAGCTGTGCCTGGAGGAAGAACTGTGAGAGGAGAAACTTCATCAGACAAGGCCTCCTTCAGCCTGCCTTGCTCCACCCTCCAGTCTCTGCTTCTCGTTTTGTATTGTATTATGTTGTGCACTGTGGTTTGCTGTTGTTTTATTGATTGGAGTTTAGAAATTACTTATTGTAACGAGTGGATTTCTGTTTAATTTTGAAATGCTGATATTTAATATTATTCTATATTATTTTAATGAATGTTGAATGTTAATTTATTTGCATATTGTATATTGTATTATGCATATTGTCTTATTTATATGATGTTAGCCACTCTGAGCCTGGCTTTGGCTGGGGAGAGTGGGAAACAAATAAAATTATTATTATTATTACTATTATTATTATTATTATTATGCCATGGATCCTTGTTCCTAACTCTGAGAGAGGAGGTCATGGAGGTGTTTCTTTTTTTAATAAGATATTTATTAAGATTTTTTAAAGAGATACATAAGAACATATAAGAAATAAAACAATTGTTGTTGTTGTTGTTGTTTAGTCGTTTAGTCGTGTCCGACTCTTCGTGACCCCATGGACCACAGAACGCCAGGCACCTCTGTCCTCCACTGCCTCCCGCAGTTTGCTCAAACTCATGCTGGTAACCTCGAAAACACTATCCAACCATCTCGTCCTCTGCCGTCCCCTTCTCCTTGTGCCCTCCATCTTTCCCAACATCAGGGTCTTCTCCAGGGAGTCTTCTCTTCTCATGAGGTGGCCAAAGTACTGGAGCCTCAGCTTCACAATCTGTCCTTCCAGTGAGCACTCAGGGTTGATTTCCTTCAGTATGGAGAGGTTTGATCTTCTTGCAGTCCATGGGACTTTCAAGAGTCTCCTCCAGCACCATAATTCAAAAGCATCAATTCTTCGGCGATCTGCCTTCTTTATGGTCCAGCTCTCACTTCCATACATCACTACTGGGAAAACCATAGCTTTAACTATACGAACCTTTGTTGGCAAGGTGATGTCTCTACTTCTCAAGATGCTGTCTAGGCCTGTCATTGCCCTTCTCCCAAGAAGCAGGCGTCTTTTAATTTCGTGGCTGCTGTCACCATCTGCAGTGATCATTGAGCCCAAGAAAGTAAAATCTCTCACTACCTCCATTTCTTCCCCTTCTATTTGCCAGGAGGTGATGGGACCAGTGGCCATGATCTTCGTTTTTTTGATGTTGAGCTTCAGGCCATATTTTGCGCTCTCCTCTTTCACCCTCATTAAAAGGTTCTTTAATTCCTCCTCACTTTCTGCCATCAAGGTTGTGTCATCTGCATATCTGAGGTTGTTGATATTTCTTCCGGCAATCTTAATTCCGGCTAGGGATTCATCCAGCCCAGCCTTTCGCATGATGAATTCTGCATATAAGTTAAATAAGCAGGGAGACAAAATACAGCCTTGTCGTACTCCTTTCCCAATTTTGAACCAATCAGTTGTTCCATATCCAGTTCTAACTGTAGCTTCTTGTCCCACATAGAGATTTCTCAGGAGACAGATGAGGTGATCTGGCACTCCCATTTCTTTAAGAACTTGCCATAGTTTGCCGTGGTCGACACAGTCAAAAGCTTTTGCATAGTCAATGAAGCAGAAGTAGATGTCTTTCTGGAACTCTCTAGCTTTCTCCATAATCCAGCGCATGTTTGCAATTTGGTCTCTGGTTCCTCTGCCTCTTCTAAATCCAGCTTGCACTTCTGGGAGTTCTCGGTCCACATACTGCTTGAGCCTTCCTTGTAGAATTTTAAGCATAACCTTGCTAGCGTGTGAAATGAGTGCAATTGTGCGGTAGTTGGAGCATTCTTTGGCACTGCCCTTCTTTGGGATTGGGATGTAGACTGATCTTCTCCAATCCTCTGGCCACTGCTGAGTTTTCCAAACTTGCTGGCATATTGAGTGTAGCACCTTAACAGCATCATCTTTTAAAATTTTAAATAGTTCAGCTGGAATGCCATCACTTCCACTGGCCTTGTTATTTGCAGTGCTTTCTAAGGCCCATTTGACTTCACTTTCCAGGATGTCTGGCTCAAGGTCAGCAACCACACTACCTGGGGTATACGAGACATCCATTTCTTTCTGGTATAATTCCTCTGTGTATTCTTGCCACCTCTTCTTGATGTCTTCTGCTTCTGTTAGGTCTTTTCCACTTTTGTCCTTTATTGTGGAAATCTTTGCACGAAATGTTCCTTTCATATCTCCAATTTTCTTGAACAGATCTCTGGTTCTTCCCATTCTATTGCTTTCCTCTATTTCTTTGCATTGCTCGTTTAAGAAGGTCTTCTTGTCTCTCCTTGCTATTCTTTGGAAATCTGCATTCAATTTCCTGTATCTTTCACCATCTCCCTCGCATTTTGCTTGCCTTCTCTCCCCCGCTATTTGTAAGGCCTCATTGGACAGCCACTTTGCTTTCTTGCATTTCCTTTTCATTGGGATGGTTTTCGTTGCTGCCTCCTGTATAATGTTACGAGCCTCCATCCATAGTTCTTCAGGCATTCTGTCCACCAAATCTAAATCCTTAAACCTGTTCCTCACTTCCACTGTGTATTCATAAGGGATTTGACTTAGATTGTATCTTACCGGCCCAGTGGTTTTTCCTACTTTCTTCAGTTTAAGCTTGAATTTTGCTATAAGAAGCTGATGATCTGAGCCACAGTCAGCTCCAGGTCTTGTTTTTGCTGACTGTATAGAGCTTCTCCATCTTTGGCTGCAGAGAATATAATCAATCTGATTTCGATGCTGCCCATCTGGTGATGTCCATGTGTAGAGTCGTCTCTTGTGTTGCTGGAAAAGCGTGTTTGTGATGACCAGCTTGTTCTCTTGACAGAACTCTATTAGCCTTTGCCCTGCTTCGTTTTGATCTCCAAGGCCAAACTTGCCAGTTGTTCCTTTTATCTCTTGACTCCCTACTTTAGCATTCCAATCCCCTATAATGAGAAGAACATCCTTCTTTGGTGTCACTTCTATAAGGTCTTGTAAGTCTTCATAGAATTGGTCAATTTCAGTTTCTTCAGCACAAGTAGTTGGTGCATAAACTTGGATTACTGTGATGTTAAAAGGTCTGCCTTGGATTCGTATCGAGATCATTCTATCATTTTTGAGATTGCATCCCAGTACAGCTTTCACCACTCTTTTGTTGACTATGAGGGCCACTCCATTTCTTTTATGGGTTTCTTGCCCACAGTAATAGATATGATGGTCATCCGAACTGAATTCACCCATTCCCGTCCATTTTAGTTCACTGATGCCCAGGATGTCAATATTTATTCTTGCCATCTCATTTTTGACCACCTCCAACTTACCCAGGTTCATGGTTCTTACATTCCAGGTTCCTATGCAATATTTTTCTTTACAGCATTGGACTTTCCTTTCGCTTCCAGGCATATCCGCAACTGAGCGTCCTTTCGGCTTTGGCCCAGCCGCTTCATCAGCTCTGGATCTACTTGTACTTGCCCTCCGCTCTTCCCCAGTAGCATGTTGGACGCCTTCTGACCTGAGGGGCTCATCTTCCAGCGTCATATCTTTTATATGCCTGTTGTCTTTGTCCATGGAGTTTTCTTGGCAGGGATACTGGAGTGGCTTGCCGGTTCCTCCTCCAGGTGGATCACGTTTGGTCAAAACTCTCCACTATGACCTGTTCATCTTGGGTGCCCTGCTCGGCATAGTTCATAGCTTCTCTGAGTTCTTCAAGCCCCTTCGCCACGGCAAGGCAGTGATCCATGAAGGGGAATAAATAAGGGGAATAATAAAACAATACAAAACATAAAACAAAGAAAATAAAAAATACATAAAAAAGAAAGAATAAACATTTTTCCCTTTAAGGTTCTGAGTTTCTTAACCCTGTTTCTTGGCTTCCCCACACCTCCCTTCCCTGTGTTCCTGTTTACCATCAGATTCAGCAAATCCCTATCCTCTTTCAGTCACATTATCTGTTAAAATATTTAAGTAAGTCTTATTTCCATATTTTCATCCCTGTTACATTCCTTATTGCATAATCATAGTTTATTCACTAATGCCATATTATTTTATATCTCACATCATTTTAACATTCATGGATTTTACAATGTGTCTGCAGGTAGTCTTTAAATTTCTTCCAGTCCTTTTCCACCAAGTCTTCTCCCTGGTCTCAGAGGTGTTTCATGAGAGAAGTTCTGAAGCTGGCTTTCAGAACTTCTGTTGGGATTCCATCCTGTCATGTTTCTTTACCACATGCTTGATAGTTAGACTCATAGAATCATAGGAATGTAGAGTTGGAAGGGACTCAGAGGGTCATCTAGTCCAACCCTCTGCAATGCAGGAATCTCAAACTGAAGCCTCCATGACAGATTGCCATCTAACCTCTGATTAAAAAGCTCCATTAAAGGAGTCCACAACGTCCCGAGGGAGACTGTTCCACTGTCAAACTGCTCTTAGTGTCAGAATGTTATTTCATGTAACTTGAAGCCATGGGTTTGTGTCCTTCCCTCTCGAAGTGATCTCACCTTCCATGTGACAATCCTGGAAGGTTTTTGAAGATGGCGATCTTATCTCCTCTTTCCCATACTAAATATTCCCAAAACAAAAAAATTCTTCCAGTAGCACCTTAAAGACCAACTAAGTTAGTTCTTGGTATGAGCTTTCGTGTTAGCTTTAGTTGGTCTTTAAGGTGCTACTGGAAGGAATTTTTTTGTTTTGACTATGGCAGACCAACACGGCTACCTATCTGTAACTAAATATTCCCAATTCCCTCAACCAGTCCTCATAAGGCATGATTTCCAGCCCCTTGATCATCTTGGTTGCCCTTTCCTGCACGCCTTCCAGCTTGTCAACATCCTTCTTAAATTGTGGTGTCCAAAACGGCACTCCAGGTGTGGTCTGACCTAGACAAAGTAGAGTGGTACTATTACTTCCCTTGAATGGGACACTAGACTTCTGTTGATGCAGCCTAGAAGAGCATTAGTACCCCGTCCCCCTGCTGCATCACACTCTTGACTCATGTTAAGCTTGTGGTCTCCTTAGATCCCTAGATCCTCGTAGCCATTTTATTTGTTTTCTTGTTGTTAAATTTCTATAATGCGCTTCACTCAAAGATCACTCAAAGCTCACAGTGTGATAGCTTGCATTTTTGAGGTACAGAAAGCCTTAATCTAAGTGTAGAGATCATTTCTTACCTATTGATTCAAGTAGAACGTTCTGGTGCAACCTGGAACATTTTGCTGACAAGTAAGTTTCCATTCTGCTGAGAGCAGGTGCTGTTTTGGGTTAAGCTGGTTTAAGCAAGAATGAACTGGTCCTGTAATCTTTCTCCCAAGGTCATGGTGCCTTTTAATAACAGGCCAGAGGGAGCCTGGTTTAATTCTCTCTTTTTCTTTCTTGGTTTTCCATCTGCTTTGTTTCTTTGTGTTTTTTCTCATTTGAGTGGTGATTTGTATGTGGTATATTTAACATGATTCAGCATACAATGGACACTGGAGAATGCAAGGCCTGTTTCAGGGGATGTCAAGTACATTAGCTGGCAAGGGAGTTTCCCTCTCCCTCCGGTAGTTTCCAATAAGAAGTAACAAGCCTTCTGTTGTTCCTGGACCCTTTCAGTCATCCGAGTTCTAGGGGAGGGAGGGACTTCCCCACCACTCTCGACTGAAGAATCTCCTAAAGGCTCCCTCCCTCCTGGTTGCCTAGCTACTATCTCAAAAATGTCCAGCTCTTCCCACAATTGAGCAGCCTCTGAATCTACTGGTCTCTCAGCTTCTGGTGTTAAAAACTTCCTGATAGAGGGCTGCCTTCAGATGTCTTCTAAAAGTTGTGTAGTTCTTAATCTCCTTGACATCTGATGGAAGGGTGTTCCACAAGAAGACCCTCTGCCTGCTTCACTGCAACCTCACTTCTCACAGTGGACCTCCAGGCTGGACTATGGGGGTGGAGATGCTCCTCCAGGTATACAGGGCTGAGGCCATTTAGAGGATTAAAGGTCAGCACCAACATGTTGAATTGTGCTCAGAAATATTCTGGGAGCCACTGGAGATAGGACAAGTGTTATATGATTATTGTATCTTTATACAGAAGGGCAGGTTATGAATGACAGAAATCATTTTTGAACAATATTTTTATTGGTAGTGACATATAAAAATACAAAAACATAATGAACAATAAGAGAAACAAGGGTACATAGTTATGAGGGGTTTCTAGCATATGAAGCTTATCAGAGTCCAATTCAGAGTTTGTGCAGATCTATCTTTCTTTCCAAGTACAGTTCTCGATGAGTTGCCATGAAGGTCAGTTGCATGCAGGGCTTTTTTGCATCTGGAACTCACTTGACCTCAGTTCTGACACCTCTCAGGTGGACACCATTGTGAGAGAGCAAGGGAGGTGTTCATGGTAGGTTTCAGTACCCTTTGAGTGTGGAAAAATAGCACTGGTGGCATGTATGTTTTGATGATGATACATTCAATAAATATAGACCAAACATATTGAAATTTCACTGCTTCTGTTCCTTGCCTTTGTGCTTTAACTTTGCAAATGAAGATTTACACTAATGTACTTTGGCATATTTCCTGGTATAAGTGTTGAGATAGAAAGCTTTCCAATATTACCAGCAGAGTTTATGAGGGGTAAGGATTCTTCTGGGGGATATGCTTTGAAGGTAAAGTATGTACCCGGCCTAAATAAAAAACAAACAAACTAATAACTTTTGAAAAAATAAGTAGTATAATAACTCTGAAATAAACATTTCCCTGGATTTATGCTTTATGTGGAATACTGATTGGATATGATCATCAGCCAATCAGGAAATTGTATAGCCTAAATGGGAGGAGTTCTGGAATGCCTGACATCACAAGGGAGGTGGTTCTTAGCCAGTGGAAGGATGAAAAACGCTTAAGAAGAAATTAGGGAAAAGATTGTTCCATGACAACACCAAGGTATCCAAACAGAAAGAGGTCTGATGGGTGGAACACTTTCCTTACAAGCTATGATAATTGCAGGGTCTCATTCCAGGGACGAAAGGTCACTAAGAGGCTAAATGAGAAGGAGCGCTTATAAACTACAGGTGGTCTTTCTCTTTTAAATACTAGACCTCAGGGTCATCCAATGAAACTGAGTGGTGGAACATTAGAGGGCTGTGTACAGGTGCTGAATTACCAGTAGTATCACTTTATTACTGGCTGTTTGGCCAATAGCAACCACCAGGCAAACAAGAGGTCCTTTGCTAAACATTAGCAAAGAAATTGATCAGCAACGTAGAATAGAGTCTAACAGAAAACCAACAGCAACTGGAATAAGCTGTAAAGCCAATAATGTAATCTATAAGCAGGCAGCCCTGTTTAGGGAAGTTTATAATGACTGATGTTTTAATGTATTTTTAATCTTTTGTTGGAAGCCGCCAGAGTGGCTGGGGAAACCCAGCCAGATGGGAGGGGTATAAATAAATTATTATTATTATTATTATTATTATTATTATTATTATTATTATTATTATGGAAAAGATCTTAGGCCACAATAATCATAATACAGATAGAATAGGTTTAGTTCTTCATGTGTCCTCAACCAAAGGAGATCTGGAAGGCTTATCTGGGACACTTCAGACTGGCTTGTGGTCGTTCTCTTCACATTCTGGAATGGAGCATAGAACAATGTATCAATATCTCCCTGTCTCCTTCAGCTGCTCACTCTTTTATATAGACCATAGAGTAGGTCTCATGCCAAGCTGGCAACAGATGTAATTCATGATGTAATTCAATTCCCATCCTTTGATCTGACCTGGGAGTCAACACATGTGGGCATGAGAGCCTTCATTTGCATTCTTTATCTGCGCAGCTCAGTCACTGTAAGGTTACTTTCCTTGTTCCCAGTCAACTGGTTCCTCCGTCCATCCCTCATGCAGTCAGGTGTTTGATAGCTCGCTAAGCCATGACGTTCCTTTCACTTCTTCTCCAACAGCCATGTTCCTTATATTAAAGCTCCAGCTACATTGCAAAACAGGAGCACCACATTCTGTTTTATTCCCTGGCAATACAGGTGCCCTGCTCTGATTCATGGGCCCAGTTTGTCAATCCAGATCCAGATCATGATCCAGAAAATACAAGTCTTTGGAAAACCCATTTGCTAGCTCAGATGGCTTCAAAACAGAATTAGACAACAGCCTTCTTTCTTTCTTTCTTTCTTTCTTTCTTTCTTTCTTTCTTTCTTTCTTTCTTTCTTCCAGCTGCAGCATCAGATGTCAGGCTGGGTCTTTGCAAAAATAAAATGAAGTGGCACACTTGGAGAGCCTGGGTAACGGCTTCCCTCTGTTTCTTTTCCAGGTCCAACTCATGGTCTCCAAAGTCTTGCTAGACTCAATTGGATTTACATGCATCCAAACTGAGACCAGATCTAGGACTCCATCTTTTCTGATGATCAGGAGGTAGTTATAAAATTAAATGTATATACCTTTCCATCATGGGTTAGGCACATGTGGCCCTCCAGATGTTACTGGTTTACAACCCCCATCATCCCCAACCATTGACCATGATGCCTGTGAAGGAGGGAGTTGGCACCCAGGAACATCTGAAGACCTCATAGATCCCACACGATCTATGAAATGGTGAACATCTGGCAATGTATTATGGGGAAGCCACTTTCAGCCTGAGGGCTGGTATCTTGATGAAAACAGCTCTAATTGCTGCTGTAAAAGGGACAAACACAACATTGAAAGGCATGTGGACCTTTAGGCATGGTAATTTGGCACAGTAAGTAATCCTGACATAAGCAGATAGCCTATAAATAAACACCAATAAATGTTGCAAAGCAAGATATTTCTTTTTAGCACCCACCAGTAACTGAAATTTCAGCTGCAATATTAGCTGGGGGGGGGGGGGAATACGCCATCTGATCTGATTAGCTGATCTAGTGTACACATCAACCCATTTCTTCCCCAAAGAAGATTGCCCCAAATTTGATTTACACTGTGAAATAAATATAGAGTGAACATATGGATCAAACCCATAACTGTTGTTTGCAAATGCTTCCTGAAGTCCTAGAAAGTAGATGTCCAGGAGCTTAGAGGAAATAGAATGCAAAATGAGAATGGGCTATATTACCTAAAACATTTTAAAAAATTCCTTGGAATTGACTTGAAGTTGTTGTGCATATCAACTTTGTACCAAGGAAATCCTTGACCTTTGTAGATCTGCATCTACTTTAAAATTTATGTTCCTGTAATAGAAAGATTAAGTGGTTCTTTATAAAAGTCAATCCTTTATTAGGCATAGCAAACCACACATTATCAAACAAACACCATATACAAATTGTGCAAAATACAAATTCAGCATAACAAGGTTTGTCCCAGTCAGATTTTTAACTCCAGAGAAAATCAATTTGCATAAATAATACAATATAACACTACCACATCACCGATCAATTAAGAACCACTAAATCTCTTTATAATGGCCCAGTCTTTCTACATGGAGAGCACTCAAAAATTCAGCCACTATTAAAGTAATTTGATCATTCCTGTCCGAGAGCAGATCCTTAACCTTTGGTGGCATAGAATTGAGCCTGTTAAGTTGTAAGTCCTCTAATAATTGTCTTCTGGCATAAATGCCAAATCAGAAGAAAAGAAAATATGCTCCAAAGTATCAGATTCCTGTTTGCTACATTTGCAGAGATGCTCTGCTTCTGGGAGAGCTAAATATCTTCCAAGAGAGATGAAATGCAGGACAGCAAAAGCAAATACTGTGAGCTTTGATGCTTGACAGGAGACTTTGAGTTTGGAAGGTTAAACACCCACCATCCAACCAATGTGTTCATAGTCCATGTTATAATAGCTTGTTGTTTCACAGAGAAAACTGAGAGGATGGGGAAGCTAACGCCTGCAAAGAGTGCAGCATCCAGAAGACATGTAATGTCCAGAAGACAGCTAGCGCTCAGAAAGCGTAAAGCAGCAGCAAAAGAAACTCATGGTCTGTATGCAGCACAGTCATATGGGATGAGGTTTCTGATAAAGTAGAGGAATGCATGGGAAAGGGAAGTTGATGGAGAGACAGGCAGGGAGTGGAACCAGTCTTGTTGTGCTAGGGAGGAGTGCAGAGAAAAGCACACACAGCTCTTTGGGTGCCAGAGATCCACTAATCCCCATAGAAACCCCAGGATTCAGCCCACTCTTTGCTCCTGGCTGTGGTGTTCCTTTACTGTGTGCAGCAAGGAATGGCGCCACCATCAGGCAGAATGAGGCAGTCGCCTCAAGTAGCAGGTGCTGGGGTGGGCAGAGATGGGTAGACCACACAAGCTGCACTGCACCTCCTCAGTTAGTCTGCTGCCCCATCAGCAGCATCGAAATATCAGCCAAGGGCCTGGCTAGTCTAGCTTCTGTATGTGGAATTATGTGCATGGAGGGGGCATCTTGCCATTTGTCTGGGGTGCAGAAAGTAACATCAAAGGCTCCTGTCTTCTGATCCAGACATTTGTAAAAAAAAGTTCCCTCAAGCAGCAAGACATCTCACCTTGCTTCCTCCACCTGCTTATCCTCCCAAGTGCCCACCCCCTGAACAGTTGACTGTCTCGGGCTGATGGCTACCACAGCATATGGAAACCCTTTTTCCTGGGCTGGGAATGGTATGTTGGCTCCTGATGGCTAAAGTAGAATTTTCTTTCTTCAAGCATCTGGTTTTCAGAGCATGGTTGCTTTCATCACATCTCCAACGGGTGAAAGATTTGTCATACTTGAGATTTTCATCCTTACTGCCATGACACTGCTGATTTTCCTTCTATGTAAGTACATAATTAGCATACTTTGCAACTAATGTCACGGGCTTTCCTTCAATGCTAATAGCATTTCCAAAAAGAGATGGCAGGATCCACCTTCCATTTACCCTCTTCAACTCTCTTTGAATTCAGGGAGTGAGTTACAGCTGTCACCCAGTGAGAGCAATGACACTGTTTTGTTCTCCCTGAATAAGTGAGTTCCAGCACTTGGAACAGAAGCACAGGCTAACACAAGTCCCTGGAACACCCTGGACAATTCCCTTTCCCAGTTGCCATTCTCTGCTCCTTTCCCAACTAATCCTCATCTGCTGGAGGAGAGCCCCAATTCCTTTTTAAAAAAAAAAAAAAACTTTATTGAGTTAATAGTATAACATTAAAACAAAATGCATCACACTTGACCCCATGGTACACCTATGCTCACACCATTAAGAGTCTGCATCAACAACTTTGGGCACACACTGGAGCGCGTAAGAAACTAGAACAAGAGCCCCAATTCCTGGTCCTCACCACACTGCCCTCTGCCAGGGCTCCAGTCCCCTGAAGGAAAGTGCTTGGGGGAAACAGGCTGCAGAGGATAAGGCCATGGCCAAAGTGGGTGAGTCCAGAGCCTACCTAAATATCGAGATATATGCAGGACCTTTTTCAGCCGAAATTCATCAGTTCCAGGCCCTCTCATGTGGGCTCCGTTGCCAATCTAAGGGAACAAGGGAGGCATTCATGCTGAGTTCCAGTGCCTCTTTTTTTAGAAAAATAGCACTGGATAGATGAACAAATGGCCTATATTCATAGCTAATTCATATTTAAAGTGCACTCAAAGTAAGCAAAGCTCAGGGGGAGGGAACCAAATGATCTAAGAATTTGCATACAGCAGGGCATTTGGCAGCCTGGCAAATGCAAGTCCACAGGACAAAGAGGACAGGGGTATCTGGACACCCCAAAATCTAAAGCTCTCAAAGGAAGGCCAAACCATCTGATAACAGAGGCAACAGGCTAAATGGAAAAAGTCAGCAATTTAAATTCAACATTAAAAGCAGTTTGAAACCAAGTAACCTCTCCCCCAGGTCATCAGACCAGGGTGCTAGAAAACAATTTCTTCATTTCTTTTCTACCTACCTCCTCCTTAGATCAGAAGGAAGTGAAAAACAGAGAGGAGTTTCAAATGGCAATGACCATGATTCGAAACTTTGTTGTTGGGATTGATTCAAACTATACGGACAAGGATGGTAAGCATTTTATATACAAATCCTCACTTTTGCTAGAACATGCTTAATTTAAATTCCTGTAGTTCAATTTGGGATTCATATTGTGTGAGCAAAACATTCAGTGAAACTCATCATCCAATAGAGTTTATCACTTTTTCACTGCTCAGCATAAAGAAAAGCAGATGGTTGTGATTCTCACATCTCCCCACTAGAAATGCTGTCCTTCCCCATCACACTGTAATTCACAATGTTTGTGCTAGTGCTAGATTTTAGCACTAGTGCAAAGAAACTTTGCCCCCACTTCTCCCTGCATGCCATCACCAAAGCTACTCCCCAGGGTGGGGAGAAACGTCAGAACAGAATGGAGGGAAAGGGGCTGAAGATTGCATTGCACAAGGAGAAATTCCTGAGCTTACAGAACGCCCTCTTTAGAACTATGTGGAATGCAACCCAATATTCATCAGGAAAAGAGTTTGGGTGCCTGTATTATTTTCTTAGATTTCAGAAAGCATAATAGAAAACTGTAAAGTAATCTTTGCATATTTCGCTTTACTGTGTGACTCAGTGCAATATTTTTTTGTGACCCTGTGATTCCCAGTAGAAAAGGAGGACATAGGAGAGGAACATTAGAGATACTTCATGAGCCAGTTTCAATATGAGAATAGGATAGTGGATTGCATGGGTCTTTGGTCTGATCCAGCAGCAGGATTCTTCTGAGGCTTTTCATTGGTGATCTCAGCCACAGAGAATCAAGTCTGTCCTCATATTCATAAGAACCCCATCCTGGAGCTCTGCTTCTTGTTTCAGGCTAGATTGTTTGAAAATGTTTGAAAATGGTTTCTTAATATTTGCAGATTGTTATTTCAGATACTCCTGTCTTAAACTGTTTCAAATCTTTTAGACTTCCAAATACTCGCTGTAGCTCAAAACATATCAGAGGAAATGGTGTATTATGCCAACATAAATGATCGACTGCAAAAAGAAATTGGTAAGATACCCTACAATGCTGAAGAATTGTAGTACAGTGGGAACCTGCCCTGATTCGGCACCAGCTGAAAGCCCCTCCTCTAGCTGAATACTCTTAGAGCCAGAGCAGAGAGCTGCTCTCCTTTGCATCCAGCACCCTAGGGAAACATCAGATAGAGAGTCAGTTCTCTCTGACTCTCCTGACCTTTTGAATTGATTTAGTTCTATAGGGAGGAAAGAAAAGATTTTGCCATTCTTTGCTGTAAGAGAGACAATCAAAACAGGTCAGCTAAAAGACCTGTCCTTTATTATATTCCCCCATGAGAGAGTGATTCTTGAATAGCACTCCCCAGGCAACCTCTGCCAACTTGGTCAGAGAGATTGCTGGCCAGTGGGGTGGTTGGTGCAACAGCAAAATCTCTTTCCTGTTTCACAAGCCCTTCATCAGAAAGAAGCCATAAAGGCCACTCACATAATGATTTGGCCCATTAGCATGTGGGATAAAATACCTGTGGACCATCGCAACCCTCATTCTACCCACAGGCCTCTTCTGGTAGCATGGGTTGTCAGCACCCGGGGCAAGGCAAGTAATTTGCGCCCCTTAACCCGTGGATTTGCGCCCCCTAACCCTAACCCCCAGATGTTGCGCCCGGTGCGGCCGGTCCCCCCCTGCACCCCCCACGCTACGCCACTGGGTGCCACAGCAAGTACACAGACCACAAAAGCTAGGTCATGATAGGGTCCTCCATTAATCTGCACAGGTTTCTAAGGTGGGCTCTCCCTTATTAAATACACCAAGAGAAAAGAGCACACCAAGATCTCAGACCAATGTAAGTTTCAGTAGTGGGAGTGGTCCCTACTCACAAATCAATAGTCAATAGTAACAAAAACTAATCCATTCAAAAGTATGTATTCTGACTCAAATAGAAATTACAAACTCCAACAGAGATTACAAACTCAAACTCATAAAGATATGTATAACACAATTATTCGTTACAAATATTTTCTCCTTTTCATCCTGAGCTCTGCTGGATGGCACAATGGAGGAAACAATGCAAGCCTTCTTTGTAGCCCTCACTGCCACTTGGCAGGCTCAATGGTCATCCCTCACAAGCAATCGAATGCATTCAACAGGATTTTTTCTCTAATAGAGTTCAAGCCATCTCCCAGCTTCTTTCTTCGCCCTAACCTCTGCAGTATACCAGGGGGCCAAACAGGCTTCATGAAGCGGGAGAGGGCGCTCAGGGCCAATCGTGTGGCACTCCCTCTCACCCGATGTTAAGGAAATAAACAACTATCTGACTTTCAGAAAACATCTGAATGTAACTTTGTTCAAGGAATTCTTTTATGATTTGTGTACAGTTGTGTTTTAATTTGTTGGAAGTCTCCCAGAGTGGCTGGGGAAAACCCATTCAGAAGGGCAGCATATAAATAAAGTACCGTTGTTGTTGTTGTTGTTGTTCTTGTTCTTGTTGTTCGGTTGTTCCTGAGCTTGGTGAAAGCTTGGCAGGAGCAGCAGTTAGATCAGCTGGAATATCCCCCAGAGCCATTGGAAGCCCATTGGATCCATCCTGCCATCTCGGACAAGGAGACAGCTAGGCAGCAAAGCGGGTGGAAAACCAGCAGAATCCCTCTTCTGTCCCAGTTGCCCAATGTCAGGAATACACACTCTAGATTCTCTCCCCCCCCCCTGCAACTGGACACTTAGCTTATATAGAGAAAGAGAATTTTGATAAACTACAGCTGCCCCCCTTCCCCAACCTTTAATTCTGCCCTGATGTTGCCCTAGGTTTCCAGGTGGAAACAGGTGAGGCCCCTGGGGTTCAGATAAGGCCTGTGAGGGGACATACATCTTTTATCTATTCCCTCAAATAAAAGATTCTTGCCTGCGCTCCCAACTATGCCCACCCAGGTATTTCCTGCATCATAAGGATGAATTAAAGAGTTAATGTTCTTATTTTAATCTTTCTGAGCTTCCCAGATGAATATATGTTATCATGTGGCCACAAAAATGAACTTAACAAAAATAATTGAAATCAACACAGAAATACAAGATTGTACCCCTTAAATTCCCTGTCTTGTTTTCTTTTTCTCTTCTTCCTCCATATCTGCTTGACTCAAAGACATCCTTACTAGAAACTTGAATGATGGTTGGGTTTTATATTCAAAGGCCTTCTATTTCTTTTCTCTTGAGCTACGCACATGGGTGGATTCCCAAAGAAAGTGTGAGAGGGAAGGCGCCAAACTCATTTCTATGCAAACAAAGGAAGAACAGGTGAGCATCAAAGCCGAGTATAGAAAAGACAGGGGATCTCCTTGAGTCAAAGGTTTCTTATCATTACTATCCATTTAAGAAGGTCATATCTACCTGTATGCAGCCAAGACAGCAACTCCATCAGTCAAGCCAAGCGGTGGGTGGGGCAGGGAACAGCTGCTACCATCTAGGACTCAATGAGGTTTCTTAGAGTTGCTGAACTCTAATAGCCTGAAGCTGGCAGTCAGGAAGGAGGTCTTGAAGGAAGAGGAGTAGATACTCGAGGGGAATATATACCTCAAATTTCCTGTAGATTCTTCCTCTACTCTGTACTGAGTGCTTAGAAAAAAGGTTTCCCTCACCACCCTAACCCTCTGGCAGGAGAGTATCATGGAGATGACTCTAGAGGAGCTTGCAAGGTATATCCCTCTCCCAGCCCCTTAGCCTTAGCAGAGGGGTTACTGGGGTGCTGCAGGGCACAGACATGTGTGAGATCCCATCATCATGCCATCAAGCATACCACAACCAGACTGATTCCAGTAGCTCTGGAACCAACCATCAAGCATGGATGCAGAAATTGGAGTATTTGACACATAGGTCACTGTCCTGCTAGGTAGTTCCAAGATGAACTGTTCTGTGGCACAGTCATTTACAGTATCTGGAAATTTTAACTTTGTGTCAGAACTTGGACTCATATGTAGCCAGTCTCGGT
Organism: Podarcis gaigeae; assembly: GCF_964106915.1. NCBI lineage: Eukaryota > Metazoa > Chordata > Lepidosauria > Squamata > Lacertidae > Podarcis > Podarcis gaigeae. Next base: position 77,380,813 of record NC_139685.1, read on the forward strand.
GAGGGTAGGTGAAGTTACCCTTCACTACAATATTTCCTAATTTGGATGCTTCCTTGATTCCATCATCAGTATCATCCATCATCAGCATCATCATAATTTGGATCAGGGGCACAGTAGCACATCCTCAGTATTCGGCGTATGGGATCCAAGGTGTTTGAGTACCAAGGCGTTTGAGAATGAAAGTACCACTGTATAGTTTTGATCACTGCTTCCCACAAAAATGTGCATTGGACCTTCAATGGTGGCACCTGCTCCTTTATGCGTGTTGAATATCAGTAAAGGCCAGAGAAAGGGACATTGTCTAGAAAGACTTTGTGAGAAGTGTTTTTCTCCTCATTCCTACTGATGATTTTCTGTTTTTCTTTCTCCCCACCCCCACCCTAGTATTTTATAAACGAGGAAGTAAAACTCCGTAAAATGGTTTTTTGGATTGGATTATTTCAAAAGACGGCAAGGACATGGACATGGCTGTCAGGTTCAAAGCCTGCAACCACGTAAGTTTTTGCAGCAAGATTTCTTAATGGCATGTGCTCCAAAAAGTTGCAGATTATGTTTGCATAATTATTTCCCTCTCCAAATATATTTTGCCATGCAATTTTCTCTACTACCAAAGATCTACATATGTACTCCACATCATTGTCCAGATGAGCAGCTGCTGCTTCTCACTAGGTTATTCTTCGTGCTTCTCCAACCTAGTGAATGGTTTGTTCTCATTAGCTCAGCTTCAAAAGGATTTGCAGGAACCTAAAGCTGAGCAACACTGTCTTTAGGAAAATATTTATACAGTGGTACCTCTGGATGCGAATGGGATCTATTCCGGATCCCCATTCGCATCCTGAAGTGAACTCAACCCACATCTGTGCGTGCGGGTCATGATTTGCCACTTCCGCGAATGTGCATGATGTCATTTTGAGTGTCTGCACATGCGCGAGTGGTGAAACCCGGAAGTAATGCACCACAACCCGGAAATGCTTAACCCGAAGCTGCTTCAACCCAAGGTATGACTGTACAGTTATCTGCATAAATCTGTACAGGGAGTTCGTGAGGAAGTAGACATCCAATCTTGTTTGATCAGTGCTGGTCTTTCTTTTCTTTTCAGGTACTGGAATTACTATGAGCCAAATAGACAACCAGGCCATGACTGTGCTGCTATGTCCTTTGATTGCTACTATGACAGATGCTGGATGGCATTACAATGTGAGCGACGCATACAGTATATTTGTAAGAAGGTGCCTGATGATACTTGGCTCTAAGAAGACACTTTAAGATGAATGAAGCTGTATCCCATGATTTCTACACAAAAGCAAAACCAAGAGATCACCGCATCCCACAGTTTTAATGCACAATCCACAATCTGCCATCTAGGTTATGGGACTCTCTGGCATCACCCCTCATGATCACCTTGAATAGAATTTATTCTGCAAGCTCAGACATAGATGGCTACAAAAATAGAGAATGGAAGGGTCCAATCATATCCTGTTTTCTGTTTAATGTATTTATTTGCAATGCATGGCAATATTTGTTTCCTTTTTTCTTTCTTTCTTTTTTTAAAAACTTTTATTTTGCTTTAAACAGGTACATATAAATATAGACAACCAAAATTACAAAGGAAAATTCCTTAATAGTAAAGAAAAAAAACTTTAAATACTACAAAAAATATCAAAGTACATGACACAGAACATAAGTAACTATGGAAAAGATAAAAGAAAAGAAAAAAGAAAAACAGAAAAAAAGAAAAAGAAAAAGGAAGATGAGCCAAAGCAGGAAGGCTCATCTATTGTACACTTCCATCAAGCTCACAACAGATCATTATTCTTATCAATTATCTCTATCTGCATTCCAAAGGAATCCCTCATCTTGGTATCAGGGAACATTTCTCTATGCGGCATCATTCTAAACATAGCCAGATCTTTCTTGCTGAGCCCGTGTCCCCTAAATAATTATTTAAACATTCCCATTCTTCTTTCACCAATTTTTTAGGTTTATCTTTTATTGCATCTGTCAGCTTTGCGAGCTCCAAGTACTCGCACAATTTGACTACCCATTCCTCTTTAGTGGGTGCATTTTTATCTTTCCAGTGTTTTGCCACTATAACCCTTGCTGCTGACGTTGCATACATAAATAGCCTAGTTTTGTTTTTGGGAATATTATCTGAAACCATTCCTAGTAAAAATTCTTCCGGTTTCTTGCTAAATGTAGTTTTTATCAATCTCTTTATCTCTTCATAAATCATGTTTCAAAATCTTTGTATCTCTAGAGAGGACCACCACATATGGTAGTATGTTCCTATCTGTTCCTTACATCGCCAGCACTTGTTATTGTTTGATTTATTTATTTTTGCAAGTTTTACAGGGGTCAGGTACCACGTATAGTACATTTTCATAAGATTTTCCCTTATAAGGAAACAAGCCGTGAATTTTATATTTTTAGTCCACAATTCATTCCAAATATTGGGTTTGATCGTATGTCCCAGGTCCCTCTCCCATTTTACTGTAATTTCTTTGATATCTTCCTCCTTTCTTTGCCAATTCAAAAGTAGTTTGTACATTTTAGAAAGTATCTTTTGATTATTATATAAAATATCCTTCTCCAGATAGGATATTTTTTTGTCAAATCCTTTGGTTCTTTTATCCTTTTCAAGGGCGGCTTTTAGTTGATAGTACTGCAGCCAGGTTATTCCCTTCTGTTTCAATTCGCTTAGGCCCTTTAATTTTGGATCACTACTTGTTTCCTCTACTAAATCCTTATATGTTAGCCAATCGTTGTTCATATTTATCCTGTGAACCGACATAGATTCCATTGGTGACAGCCACCATGGTGTTTTGGTTACTACTGATTTTTTTACTCCTCTCCCATACTTCATATAATGCCCTTCTCACAATATGATTCAAAAATCCTTTGTGGGATTTAACCTTGTCATAGCTATGTAGCCATGCCACCCATACACAATATCCCATCCCTCCAGATCTAGGACTTCCATGTTTTTAATTAATATCCAGTCCTTAATCCATGTCCAGCACGCTGCCTCAAAGTACAGTTTAAGGTCAGGGACCACAAAGCCTCCTTTTTCCTTCAACTCTGTTAGTAGCTTAAATTTTATGCGTGGTTTTTTCCCTTGCCAAATAAACTTGGCAAGGTCTTTCTGCCAATCCTTAAAACACTTTACGCCTCTAATTATAGGTATTGTTTGGACTTCCGGGTCGGCGCCATCGCCGAATGGCGGACTCCCTCCGAGCTCCGGAGGGAGCCGGCTTGGCAGGGGCTGGGTCCTACCGCACCGGCGATGCGGGGACCCTCAAAAACCACGGCCAGAGGAGGCCGTGGACATGGAGACTCGGCTGGCACCGTTAGCGCTCTCCCGACTCGTGAAGGAGCCTTTTTAAAGGCTACGGATCAGGTGCCGGGGAGAAGCGTGGTGCTTTGAGTTCTCTGCTATCCCTGCCGAGCGCAGCCGCATGCCATCCGGCGGAGAGCGCTGACTTCTTCTATTGAAAATTCGGCTTTAAAGAAGAACCCGTGAGTAATTGGAATATGGACTAAAAAAAAAGGGGATAAATTTTTAAAATTCGGAGCGAACGGGGGAGGCGGAAAAAAGGAAGTCAGCCCACCCCTAAATTGTAGAAGAGCCAAAACAAAGGACTTGACAACTAAGATCGAGCGTAACCTTATCTTGCCGAATCAGCAACTTCGCGAGGGAAAATTATAAGATTGAGCTGGAGGAGAAAAGTGGAATTGTTTTTAAAAAAAAGCAAACCCCCCCCCCCAGAATCCCTGGAGCGATTCGAGAAACTGGAGGTTTTGACAGCTGTCAAAGAGCTGTCAAAAAGGAAGATTAAAATAGAGATTTTGTTATGAGGACTTTGCCGGTTATATTTGTTATAAATTGAATATAAACTGTTTTAAATATCGGTCAACAAGCTACTTGGTCTGGTGGATGTGATTCTGGAAGGGAACTTTGCTACTGCAATCCACCTAGAGGAGCCGAGGGATATTGCATGTGTTTTTCACAGGAAACTTGAACAGTTGAATGGAACTTTTAATCTCCTGGGAAACTGCAGGAATGGAACATTATTTTGTCTACAGAGGTCTACACACTACGGGAAACAATGGAACTATTTGTTGGAAAATGAAAGGAACATGATGCAATGCTTTGCTCCATGAATAACAAGCCTCTGCAGAGACACTAGAAACTTTTGGAAAAAGAACATTTCTGTGGGAGAACAGAGAAATAAAAAGGAGGAGAATAATTGACAAGAACAAGGAAATAACAAGAACTGGACAGAACTGGGGGAACATTTGGGATATTCAGGTTTGACAAGCTTATGGACACAAAATTGGAGTTTTTACTCCTGGATATAAAAACCTGGATAGAAGAAATGGGCCCTTTTTTGATAGACTCCTTCTACGATTGGACATCCGTAATCAAAGACTGGCAAAGAACCTGAGGGATATAGTGTAATGTGGGAACTCCAGGAAGATATTAGAAGTGGAGGGATAGGTGAAACGCAAAGGGGAAAGAGGGGAGGGAAAATTGGAATCCAAAGGCTGTAAAATTACTATTCATATTTATCTTATTTCCATCTGTACTATGTTTGAAAGGGGGAAACTTGTGGAAGGGTATAGATCGATCTTAGGGGATGGGAATTTGGATAAATTGGGTTATTGATGATGAGTGTAATTTGGGGATAAGAACTTGTTGAATTTAATTGCTTATTTGGAAGATTTGGAACACAAGAGGGGGTAGGGAGGGGAAGTCCTAGTAATTGGCAAAAAGTTTATAGATTGGATTTAATTTGTTTTGATTTGTCTTAATTTGGAAAACCTTAATAAAAATTATTATTATAAAAAAAAAATAATTATAGGTATTGTTTGGAACATAAAAATCATCTTTGGCAATACCATCATTTTAACTGTGGATATTCTCCCCCACAGGGACAAATTCAATTTTCCCCAAGTCTCTAATTCTTTTTTTATTTCCTTCCACTTCTTCTCATAATTGACCTTATATAAGTTTATACTCTTATTGGTGATCCAAACCCCCAAATAATTTACCTTATTGGCTACCTTTAGACCTGTTGTATTTTCCAGTTCCTCTTGTTCCAACTTACGCAAATTTTTCGTTAATAATTTGGATTTTCCTTTATTCAGTTTGAACCCAGAGACCTTCCCAAATTCTTCCAGTTGTTGCAATATTTGTTTCCTTACTCTCTGTGTTTGATGCCCCATTGCCCCTTCTGATCTCCATGGTTGCTACCTTACAAGGCACCTAAGGACAACCCTGCATGCCAGGCAATGAGAATGGGGACCATCCAGTGTTTGGTGTCCCCTTCTAGCCGACTAATCACAAATACAACTTTGGTTTTATCACTGGGAAATTCCAGCACCCTTACTCTCATGTAGAGCTAACATTGGGCAACAGACACATTGAACTGCTCTCGATTTCTTCAGAACTTGGCAGGAGGCAAAACTGGGGTCCACACCAATGTGGGCATTCATTCAAGTTAACTCTTTATTCAAGAAGCCAAAACAGTGCATGCTTAGTGATCCCAGCACAGCTTCTGGGTCATGTGGCCAGCATGACTAAGCTGCTTCTGGCGAACCAGAGCAGTGCACGGAAACGCCGTTTACCTTCACCCCGGAGTGGTACCTATTTATCTACTTGCACTTTGACGTACTTTCGAACTGCTAGGTTGGCAGGAGCAGGGACCGACTAACAGGAGCTCACCCCGTCGCAAATCCCCCTACTCTTTTCTTTCGGGTTTTATTCATAACAATTAGGCTTTCCCTTTTTACTGCTATATAGGTTCCCTTACTGACAAGCGAAGAAAGGACAGATACTGAGAGAGAGGGGGAGAGAGAGAATCCCTGAGGGAGGGGGGAGAAGCAGTGTGTAGCAGGAATTTGATCCCTGTACACAGTGAGGCACAGGATGAAGGAATGCAGCTGGCAAGCTTGGACAGTGAGACGATGAAAGGGGAGGAGGGAATAGGAGAAGTGGAATCTCCCTGTACTCGGCAATTCAATTGTTGTTGTTGTTTAGTCATTTAGTCGTGTCCGACTCTTCGTGACCCCATGGACCAGAGCAAGCCAGACACTCCTGTCTTCCACTGCCTCCCGCAGTTTGGTCAAACTCATGCTGGTAGCTTCGAGAACACTGTCCTACCATCTCGTCCTCTGTCGTCCCCTTCTCCTTGTGCCCTCCATCTTTCCCAACATCAGGGTCTTTTCCAGGGAGTCTTCTCTTCTCATGAGGTGGCCAAAGTCTTGGAGCCTCAGCTTCAGGATTTGTCCTTCCAGTCAGCACTCAGGGCTGATTTCCTTCAGAATGGAGAGGTTGGATCTTCTTGCAGTCCATGGGACTCTCAAGAGTCTCCTCAAGCGCTATAGTTCAAAAGCATCAATTCTTCGGCGACCAGCCTCTTTATGGTCCAGCTCTCACTTCCATACATCACTACTGGGAAAACCATAGCTTTAACTATACGGACCTTTGTTGGCAAGGTGATGTCTCGTCAATTCAATAAGATAGCAGAAAAGTGTGCACTTGGGAGAAAGTAAAAGTGGGGGTTTCCTTGTTGGGGATGGAAGAAGAGGGGCTTAGTTTTGGCAACTGAAACAGTGAGGAATAGAGTGCCAGAGCTCTGACCGGGGGGCTTTTGTAATTGATCAATAAATCTGGAATAATCACCTGTTGGAAATCGAGTTGTGTGTGGGAGAGACATGAACCTGACATTTACCAACTTTTCCTCCTTTTTTTGCCCAAGAGTCTCACCTGAGTCTATTCTTCTTGTTTCCGGTTCTTCCACCGTGTTATTATATTGATCCAATCTGGTACTGATGGACTTTGATATCTTAGCCATACTTTCCAAAAATTATCTTCTGCCATAGTTTCAGCGTCTGAGCTCATCTCTCTGGCTGCCCTGCCACCCAACCTTCCATTGTTTTCAGAACAGCCAGTTTCTTCTATCAGTCCTGATTTGGTCCAAAGCCATTCAGTACAGTTTCGCCAGTAAATACCAGGGAGATCCAGTACTTTTCCAGGGGGAAACGTATTAAAACCACTTGTCCATTTTTCCAAAATGTCTCAGAGTGGGGTAGAAAGTCAGGATAGTTGCAATCCTTATTCCTTAAAGTCTCAGTTGTGTTTGTTGAGCCAACTTCAAGCTTCTTTGTTCTTTTATTCCCTCCAGCAGAAAGTCTTATACTCCTCAGCAGAGCTCTTCATATATCTTAATTCAAGTCTCTTCTGCTTAGTTCCTCAACAGAAGTACCAAGTTAGATTCCAATTTATAATCCAATAGTGATAATATGCTACTGAGTAGATTTCCGTTGCTAAAAACTTTCCTTTCCACAATATTAAGCGTAAGGTTTGAAATGATGGTGTTAGGGCTCCCTGATGCTCCCACGAGTCTGGCACCACCTTCCCATTTAGGTCTCTCAACACAGCATCGTAGCCACTTTTAAAATCCCCTGATATTGACAATCAGTGAAGAATGGGTTTTTGCGGCTCATCAGCAGGCATTTGTCTGTGAGTTTTAGTAAAATAATTTTTCCAACTTGCAACTTTCTCCCATGTAACATTAGAATTCAGTCTAATTAACTTCAATTTAATTATATTTCTTTCTTCAAACAAAACTGTAGAAGATGCAGAATTCTTCCTACCCTTTTATTTTAGCTTGAATATTTTTAGTTGAGAATAGCCTGCTGATGGTAGGCAGCTTGAGGCTTCGTCCCACAGAGTTGTGGTGCAGCTGAGAGTGCTCTCAACCATGCCCCCCTCCACTTGCCCTTTCACAGCGGTTTTTCTGGGGGTGGCGGTAGATTGGCGCTCCAACAGACTGTTCGACACACCACACACTCTAGTGGTGCTTTTTAGGGGGGCACAACTTGCCTTAGCACGATCCCCTCTAATATCTGTGAGGCTCGAGTCTGTCTGGAGTTCAGACTCGTGTTCCCTGTTCCATTGGCAGGAAACCGGAAGTGCTTTCATGCCATTCATGGTGGCAGGGGTGCCAACATGAATAAAATATTGGGGGTGGAGCAGGTAAGCTCCACCCTGCATAACTGATCACAAGACAGTGCACACACATCATTTGAATGGCAATGCCCATCAAATATTTGGCAGCTCCCCTCAAATATTTTATTGGGTGGGGCCAAGGGACCTCAGCCCCTAGGAGTTGGCTCCTATGCAAAGTGGCCATCAACTGAGTTAAGTAACCAATTAGATTCTCCTGTTCTGAATCACACCTTTACAAGGTGTGAATAGCTTGGTCTATGCTGAGGACTAGCACCCTAGGAGCCAAGCCGGGGACCTCTCCTGCTACGTCTTGCATGATTGATGGCTGGAATTGTTTGTGGTTGCTTCAATCTGTCCTCCATACCCACCCAAGGAGAATAAAGAATGGATATCTTAATTATTTATTGAGAAAATGATATAATTTTGGTAATATGTTTAGTTGGAATCTCCTTTCTTGTAACTTGAAGCCATGGATTTGGACTTCTGGGTGCTGTGTGAATGGTGGAGGGAGTGTAAGCCTGATCATTCTGACAGGCCCAATCTTCGCGAGAGGGTTAGGAGAAGCACTAAGGCGATGTGCTCCCCTAAAAAAACCTAAACTAATTTCTTTGGGCTTCTCAGGGTCCTGCAACCTGAAATGCGAGGTCTCTCTCGCTCCGCAGCTGCTTTGAAAGGAGCGGGGTGGTGGTGGTGAGATCTGTTGGAAAAAACACCCGGGAAAGCTGCCACCTTCTCAAGACTGGGTGTCTCTCGTGGTCACTCTCTGGCTGTACATCTCCCTCAGTCCAGAGAGACTGGTGATAAGCGACCCCTCCCTCCTCAGAGGAGCACACTCATCTTCTGGCATCTCATTGCAGAAGGAAGAGTCAATCAGTAGCTCTAAACTACTTTATTTTACAGTCTTTATATAAAGAATCCATCAGCATGTCTGTGCTCTCTCAGCAGAAGTACAGAACAGCATCACACACAGAAGTGAAACTAAACTCCCAACAGTGCTGAGACTTCCTGTCTCAGCTCTCAGACACGCACATGAAATAAACAACATGGTGCTATGTACTGGAGTAGCGCGGGTGGCTAAAAATCCCAACAAGATCAAGTCGCCGGGTAAATTGGTTGCTCCAATGCAACCCAGTGAAGAAAAACCTCAAGCTCCAGCCAACAGCTGTTACTTCTCCAAAACCTGCAGAGCTGAAGAAATTCTTTGGATTATTATTTGAAGTAATTTGGATTCATGTGGCAATCTGATGGGGTGTTAAAAATGTTAAAACTTTGAAGCCTGTGAATTTTTAAAGTGCTTCCGCCTGTTGCACAGCTTAGCAGAGTATAGCAGAGCATTGCAGCGTTTCTTAGGCAACACTAGAGATTTCCCAGGCAGGACAATGATCAGGAACAAAGCTGACTAGTAACTTGATTCTTGTAGTTTATTATATACAGCAGTAAACATACAAGCTATATACAAGTTACTATATACAACACGACTTCTTCACTCAGCAACTCCTCAGCACTAACCACACCACACTAACCCTTACTCTTCAACAACCAGTGTCATAGGTCATGCTGCCTATATGAGGGACCTCAGCCAATCACTGAGCTGTTGCTGGGTCCTCTTATCTCTGTTGGGAATTCCATTCCACCTTTTGCTGCAGATATGTGGGATTGTTACATGTCACATGTCTGTTTACATTCCAGCACAGATTGCTGGTGTGAGCGGAACTTCCTCTCTGTATTGCTTTTGTTTTTCAGTTTCTCTCCAAGAAGATGGCAAGGAGAGATGCCATGTTTTCTTTGTCCTGATTTATGTATAATAAATGCATAGTTTAGTATGCGTCCATGCCTCAAGCCTCTTCTGTTGCGCAGTTTACACTGCTGAGTAATGTGTGCTCAAGCCTGCAAGCTTGAGTCACTGATGAACATCAGAGGTGCAGAGGTCAATGGATGCAAAGCTGAGAGGGGAGATGCTCTAGCTGGGGCTGAGCCAGGTGGCTTTTCAGTCCCCCAATTCCGACAATCTCTAGGCAGATTCCTTTTGTGTTCTGTCTTCCCAGGCTGCTGTGGAGACACTAATTGCTCACTTGCCAAACTGCATGTAGACTATTGTCAGGGAATTGGAGGCAGAGAAAGGGGAGAGAATGGGGACTTATAGAGATAAGCCTCCTTTACTTAGCAGCTGTACAGTACTTCCTCAGACAAGGAGGGTGATGAAAGGCTGTCAGGAAGCAATGAATCAGAGAGGGGGGAGCAGCTTCTGGGGCCCAGCCCCTCTTGTAACAGAGGAAGGAAGGGGGGATTGGTTCAGGAATTGGCTATGCTGGAAGAAAGTGAAAGCTTCTCCAGTCGCTGCAACCGACTCACCATGATGCAGGCTGACTCTCAGAGCTCTGTGTAAATAGCTGGAAGAAACCAATAAATCTTGTAAATATGGCTGAATTCCCGGACTCTTATCTCTTCTAGCACTCACCAATCATCCCTGACAACTATGAATTCCAACAAAAAAGGAAGTCCATCCTACCGTGGATTATTTTGCTTTGCATGGAATATTAATATAACACTATAAGGTCAGTTTCTTGCAGTGGTGTGAAGACAAAACCATTTCTTTGTATTATTTGGGCATGGTTAAACCTCTTGAGGATTTGAGACTCCAGGTCAGCTTTGGGAGTTGAAACATGTGAGGACTTCTTGTGAGCCACTGGATGAGAATTCTGTGCACCCTGTTCACTGGTAAAATGGTAAGTTCTGGAAAGTCAAATTATGTAAAAGAGGAGTGGGAAAACAGCACCTTGGGTGATAACAGGAACCCCCCCCCCAAATGGGAAGGTTTCAGAGTTTTGTCTCAGAGTGGCCTGTTGGTTTTTGGTTTGTTTGTTATTTTGTTTTGGTAAACAGCCAGGACATCTTAAGAAAGACTGTAGCTTGCTCCAAGACAGAAAATGGCAAACAGGTCGCCTCTCAAGAACAGCACAAGTGTGTGTGGTGCAGTCTGAGGAAGCTTCACACAAGTGTGTGTGGTGCAGTCTGAGGAAGCTTCACGGGAGGAAGGAGAAAGGCCAAGTGAAGAATATATAACGGTACCTCACACTCTGAGGAATCATGCTTCAACAGAAAATGATTCATCAGAATGGGCTTCTGTGAGAATGGCATGAATTGACCTGTGTCAGTCTAGATGGGCTCAGGTGAAAATCAGTGAGGAATTTAAAATTAATAACATATTAGTAGTTGGGTTACAGGACACAGGGGCTGATATTTCCTCAATATCCAAGGGGTTATTAAAGAGTTGACTGTAACTCCCTATGGGGTCCAAACGGTAAAAACCAGTCTAGCCCAGGTGGATTGTGAATACAAAGATTTTAAAGGGTCCTTAGCAGTTTTAGTACATGAAAATGATATTTTTACACCTTGCCTTTATAGGCAAGGATCTCACTTTTAAACAGCATTTAGCTCAGCAGCAAAAACAGATGTTGACTGACCCTAAAGTGTTAACTTTCAGTGAATCGTCTAGCCCATGGGTAGTCAACCTTTTTATATCTACCATCCAATAATTCATCTTTCTTGATGGTAGAATTTCCTTACCGACCAGCACCAGTGCTGCAGTAACTCAATTTTTTAGTGCAAGTAGAAAGGAGGGTATTTTTAAAACATAAATAAATACATACTTAAATTTATCTTTTTATTTCTACTCTATGAATGTCTATGATTTTTTTAACTTTATGACGTTAAATGTGAAAACAATAAAATATATTGAAATTATTTTTAACTGGTGATTAATGAAATCCCTGAGGCTGATGCTGTGAGACAAAATAAATGTAGACCAAACATGTTGAAATTTAACTGCTTCTGTTCCTTTTCTTTGTGCTTTAACTTTGCAGATGAAGATTTACACTAATGCACTTTGGCATATTTCCTGGTGCAAGTGTTGAGATAGAAAGCTTTCCAATATTACTAGCAGAATTTATGAGGAGTAAGGATTCTTCTGGCGGATATGCTTTGAAGGAATATGTACGAGGCCTAAATAAAAAACAAAACTAATAACTTTTTGGGGAAAAGATAGGATAACAAATCTGAAACCAACATTTTCCTGGGTTTATGCTTTATGTGGCATGCTGATTGGATATGATCATCAGCCAATCAGGAAATGGTATAGCCTAAAATGGGAGGAGTTCTGGAATGCCTGACATCACAAGGGAGGTGGTTCTTAGCCAGTGGAAGGATGAAAAACCCTTAGGAAGAAATTAGAGAAAAGATTGTTCCATGACAACACCAAGGTATCCAAACAGAAAGAGGTCTGATGGGTGGAACACTTTCCTTACAAACTATGATATTTGCAGGGTCTCATTCCAGGGACGAAAGGTCACCAAGAGGGGAAATGATAGGGAGCGTTTATAAACTACAGGTGGTCTTTCTCTTTCAAATACTAGACCTCAGGGTCATCCAATGAAACTGAGTGGTGGAACATTTGAGGGCTGTGTACAGGTGCTGTATTACCAGTAGTATCACTGTATTACTGGCTGTTTGGCCAATAGGAACCACCAGGCAAACAAGAGGTCCTTTGGATTCCACTGGACGGAGACTCTTAGGTAGAGACAAACTTTTATTAATTGGTAAACATTAGCAAAGAAATTGATCAGCAACATAGAATAGAGTCTAATATAAAGCCAACAGCAACTGGAATAAACTACAAAGCTAGCAACATAACCAATAATCAAAATATCTTAGGCAACAATAATCATAATACAGATAGAATAGGTTCAGTTTTTCATGTCTCCCAAGCCGATGGAGATCTGGAAGGATTATCTGGGACATTTCAGACTAGCAGAGGGTCATTCTCTTCACATTCTGAAATGGAGCATAGAACAATGTATCAAGATCTCCCTGTCTCCTTCAGCTGCTGGCCTTTATATAGACCATAGAGTAGGTCTCATGCCAAGCTGGCTACAGAAGTAATTCATGATGTAATTCCGTTCCCATCCTTTGATCTGACCTGGGAGTCGACACACGTGGGCGTGAGTCTTAATGTGCATTCTTTCTTTATAACCGCAGTTTGGTCAAAGTAAGGTTACTTTCTTTGTTTGCAGACAACTAGTTCCTCCATCTAGCCCTCATGCAGTCAGGTGTTTGATAGCTGGCCAAGCCATGAAGTTGCTTTCACTTCTTCTCAAACAGCCAGTTTCCTTATATTAAAGCTCCAGCTACGTTGCAAGCCAGGAGCACCACATTCTGTTTTATTCCCTGGCAATACAGGTGCCCACTCTGATTCATGGGCCCAGTTTGCGTGGACAGGAGGAGTCCCCAGGTCCCGAGCAGCCCCCCCCCGTCATGTGGAATAACGACTCAAGACAATGTGCTATGGGATTAAATTGGCCACAACTTTATTAAATTTCAAATGTGGGTAGACCTTGGCTCAGGCATTGGGCGTTCTCCCTCCCCAGTCCCCAGCCGGGGACCTAGGGAGCAATCAGGGTTATCCAGTGTTTGTGTGGGGGATGGGCCGGCTCTGGAGAACATATGTTCAAGGAGAGATAGCTGCCCCCATTATGCCGCCGCCGCAGGGGAGAGCAATGACGACTTTTTGGCGTACGGTCAAAGCCTCCCTTCAGAAACCCCTTTAACGGGGAACCCTGGTATCGCCGCTGCAAGAGGAAGATGGACAAAAGGATTCTGCCCAAGGCCTGATACTGCCAAAGTTGTGACGTTTTGCTACGGGAAACGCGAAACTTGCCAATGCAGGGAAATTCCTTTCCGCCCCTTTGACAGCAACCTTAACGTAGCAGCGCCCACATACCTGTAAGAATAGTTAACCTGCAAAACCTGTGAAGAAAAGTTAACCTGCAAAATAAGGCATTAACTGAGGGTGGGTAGGGTGGGAGAAACTCTGGAGCCAAGTGAGGATTCCCAGGTAAGATCCTCCCTCTATTGTGTGGGCAGGTAATCCCTCCCCACCTGGCCTGATCTCCTTGGCAACGCTTCCCCCAGGTGGGATTGGACAACTGACTGGGGTTGGCGGAGACCTCCAGGTATCCCACCTGAGGGAAGGCAAAGCCTAGCCTATGCTGAATGGAGCCACTCCAGATCCAGGGGCTGCACGCATCCACGCAAAGGTCACCCCCCGTTTTATGCGGGGAGCGGTCATTATCAAACCAGATCCAGATCATGATCCAGAAAATACAAGTCTTTGGAAAACCCATTTGCTAGCTTATATGGCTTCAAAACAAAATTAGACAATAGCCTTCTTCTGTCTTTCTTTAAGCTGCAGCGTCAGATATCAGGCTGGGTCTTTGCAAAAAGAAAATGAAGTGGCACACTTGGAGAGCTTGTGTAACAGCTTCCCTCTCTTTCTTTTCCAGGTCCAACTCATGGTCTCCAAAGTCTTGCTAGACTCAATTGGATTTACATGCATCCAACTGAGACCAGATCTAGGACTCCATCTTTTCTCATGATCAGGAGGTAGTTATATAATTAAATGTATATACCTTCCTTAAAGGGTGAGGAACATGTGGCCCTCCATATGTTACTGGTCTACAAGTCCCGTCATCCCCAACCATTGACAATGATGCCTGTGATGGAGGGAGTTGGCACCCAGGAACATCTGAAGACCTCATAGATCCCACATGACCTATTAAATAGTGAACATCTAATAATGTATTGTGAAGAAGCCACTTTCAGCCTGAGGGCTGGTATCTTAATGAAAGCAGCTCTGGTTGTGCTGCAAAAGGGACCAGCACAACACAAAGGCATTTGGACCTTTAGGCATGGTAATTTGGAACAGTAACTAATCCTGACATAAGCAGATAGCCTTTAAATAAACACCAATAAATGTTGCAAAGCAAGATATTTCTTTTTAGCACACACCAGTAACTGAGATTTCAGCTGCAATATTAGCAGAACAAAAAATACGCCATCTGATCTGATCAGCTGATCTAGTGTACACATCAACCCATTTCTTCCCCAAAGAAGATTGCCCCAAATTTGATTTACACTGTGAAATAAATATAGAGTGAACATATGGATCAAACCCATAACTGTTGTTTGCAAATGCTTCCTGAAGTCCTAGAAAGTAGATGTCCAGGAGCTTAGAGGAAATAGAATGCAAAATGAGAATGGGCTATATTACCTAAAACATTTTAAAAAATTCCTTGGAATCCATATGGAATATATTTTTGATTTAAAACTGAGATTGATCCAGTAAAAGGAAAGAGAGAGATGTTTCAAATATGTATTTATGGGAAAGGATTGAACAATACTAATAAACTAATAGACGCCAAAGTGTAATGTTGGAAATGCTTCATTGAGACCCATTTTTCGCTTGAAGTTGTGCATTTCAGCTTTGTACCAATGAAATCCTTGACATTTGTAGATGTGCATCTACTTTAAAATTTATGTTCCCGTAATAGGGAGATTAAGTGCAGGACAACAAAAGCAAATACTGTGAGCTTTGATGCTTGACAGGAGACTTTGAGTTTGGAAGGGTTAAACATCCACCATCCAACCAATGTGTTCATATTCTTATCCTCCATGTTATAATAGCTTGTTTCACAGACAAAACTGAGAAGATGGGGAAGCCAATGCCTGCAAAGAGTGCAGCCTCCAGAAGACATCTAGCACTCAGAAAGCGTAAAGCAAGAGCAAAAGAAACTGGTGGTCTGTATACAGCACAGTCATATGGGATGAGGTTTCTGATAAAGTAGAGGAATGCATGGGAAAGGGAAGTTGATGGAGAGACAGGCAGGGAGTGGAACCAGTCATGTTGTGCTAGGGAGGAGTGCAGAGAGTAGCACACACAGCTCTTTGGGTGCCAGAGATCCACTAAGCCCCACAGAAACCCCAGGATTTAGCCCACTCTGCCGATTGCTGTGGTGTCCCTTTACTGTGTGCAGCCAGGAATGGCACCACCATTAGGCAGAATGAGGAAGTTGTTTCAGGTAGCAGGTGCTGGGGTGGGTAGAGATGGGTAGACCACACAAGCTGCACTGCACCTCCTCAGTTAGTCTGCTGCCCCATCAGCAGCATCGAAATATCAGCCAATGGCCAGTCCAGCCCAGCTTCTGTATGTGGCATTATGTGTACAGAGGGAGCATCTTGTCATTTGTTTGGGGAGCAGAAAGTCCTTTAGTATCAAAGGCTACTGTCTTCTGATCCAGAAATTGGTCAGAAACGTTTCCTCAAGCAGAAAGCCATCTCGCTTTGCTTCCTCCACCTGCTTATCCTCCCAAGTACCCACCCCCTGAACAATTGACTGTCTCTGGCTGATGGCTGCCACAGCATATGGAAACCCCCTTTCCTTGAGTGGCAAGGGTATGTTGGCTACTGATGGCTAAAGTTGAATTTTGTTTCTTCAAGCATCTGGTTTTCAGGACTTGGTTAACTTCTTCCAATCTCCAATGGGTGAAAGATTTGTCATACTTGAGATTTGCATCCTTATTGCCATGACACTGCTGATTTACATTCTGTGTAAGTACATAATTGGCGTACATTGATACTACTGTCTTGTGCTTTGCTTCAATGCCAAAAGCATTTCCAAAAAGAGATGGCAGGTTCCACCTTCCATTTACCCTCTTCAACTCTCTTTGAATTCAGGGAGTGAGTTACAGCTGTCACCCAGTGAGAGCAATGACACTGTTTTGTTCTCCCTGAATAAGTGAGTTCCAGCACTTGGAACAGAAGTTCAGGCTAACACAAGTCTCTGGGACACCCTGGGTAATTCCCTTTCCCAGTTGCCTTTCTCTGCTCCTTACCAAACTAATCCTTATTTGCTGGGGGAGAGTCCCCATTCCTGGTCCTCGCCACCCAGTTCCTTGAAGGAAAGGATGTCTTGATAACAATGAGCATAGTTAATTAAAAATAATATTTATTGCAAAACAAACAGAGTTCACCAGAGCGGCAAGCACAGCTGTCCGTCCATAAATCAAAGATGTCCCTTCTAAGATGTTTCGGCGAGACCAGAAACAGTTGAACTTCCTTTTGTGAAATATTCTGTCTTGAACACTCCCCATATGCCTAGACCTTGGGCTGAGGGGATCAGCTCCCGTCCCTTCCTCATTGTCTGAGAGATCTTTCCCACTTTCTAAGCTGCTTTCATTTCTAGCCCCTGCATTTTGTTCATCACTAGCATGCTGGCAAGCTGCTGACTGGCTTCCTGGAACTCTGCTATCAGTTGGCATTCCTACGGGCAGCGGAGGTGGCTCCCGGCTATAATCATCTTGTCTTGTAATTAACCTTCTCTCATCCTAGCTCCTTCCTTCATTGGGAGCTAGCTGCAAACTTCTCTTGGGGGATGACTCATTCATGACACCTGCCCTCTGCTGCAGCTCCAGTCCCATGAAGGAAAGTGCTTGGGCAAAACAGACTACAGAGGATAAGGCCATGACCAAAGTGGGTGTGTCCAGAGCCTACCTAAACATCAAGATATATGCAGGGCTTTTTTCAACCAGAATTCATCAGGACTCAGTTATCACACCTCTCAGATGGGCGTCAATGCCATTCTAAGAGAACTAGGGAGGCATTCATGCTGAGTTCCAGTGCGTCTTTTTCTAGAAAAAAGCACTGGATAGATGAACACATGACCTGTTTGCATAGCTAATTGATTTTTTTAAAGGGCACTCCAAAGTAAGCAAAGCTCAGGGGGAGGGAACCAAATGATTCAAGAATCTGCACATTCTAAGCATAAAACAGAGCATGAGGCAGCCCGGGAAATGCAAGTCCACAGGACAAAGAGGACAGGTGTATCTGAACACCCCAAAATCTAAAGCTCTCAAAGGAAGGCCAAACCATCTGATGACAGAAGCAACAGGCTAAATGAAAACAGGACTTCAGGCTACCAGGGCAGCCACAGTCAAGGAATGGGAACCCCCAAAAGAAGAGCTGAGGCCAGAAAATATTAATAGAATTCGTATTCATGTTTTTGTTGGTTTGATTTTTTTATTCATCCTTCTTCCTAAGATCCCGGGGCACGTTAGAAGTCAGCAATTCAAATCAATATTAAAAGCAGTTTGAAACCAAGTATCCCCTCTTCTAGCTCATCAGAGTAGTGGGCTAGAACACAATTTCTTAATTTCTTTTCTACCTACCTCCTTCATAGATCAGAAGGAAGTGCAAAGAAGAGAGGAGCTTCAAGAGGCAATGCACATGATCCGTAGCTTTGTTGTTGGAATGGAACCATTCTATGTGGACAAGGATGGTAAGCATTTTATATGCACGTCCTCACTTTTCCTAGGACATGTTTAGTTTAAACAAACTTCAATTCCTTTAGTTCACTTTGGGCTTCATATTGTGTGAGCAAAACATTCAATGAAACTCATCACCCAATAGAGTTTATCACTGTTTCATTGCTCAGCAGGAAGAAAAGCAGATGGTTGTGATTCTCACATCTCCCCACTAGAAATGCTGTCCTTCCCTATGAAACTGTAATTCACAATGTTTGTGCTACTGCAAGATTTAGCACAAGCACAAAGGAACTTTGCCCCCACTTCTCCCTGCATGCCATCACCAAAGCTGCTCTCCAGGGTAGGGAGAAACCTCAGAACAGATTGGAGGGAAAGGGGCTGGAGATTGCATTGCACAAAGAGAAATTCCTTCACTTACAGAACGCCCTCTTTAGAACTATATGGAATGCAACCAAATACTCATCGGAAAAAGTGTTTGGGTGCCTGTATTATTTTAGATTTCAGAAAGCATAATTGAAAACTGCAAAGTATTCTTTGTATATTTGGCTTTACTGTGGGACTCGAGGCGGGAATTGGTTTGTAACCCTGTGATTCCCAGCAGAAAAGTAGGACATAGGAGGGGAACATAAAAGATATTTAATGAGCCACTTTTACTGGGAATAGAATAGTGGATTACATGGGTCTTTGGTCTAATCCAGCTGCAGGGGTCTTCTGAGGCTTCGCATTGGTGATCTCAGCCACAGAGGATCAAGTCCATCCTCATATTCATAAGAACCCCATCCTGGAGCTCTGTTTTAAATTTTTTGGACATGGTTTCTTAATATCTGCAGATTGTTATTTCAGATACTACTCCCTTGAACTGTTTCAAATCTTTTAGATTTCCAAATACTCGCTGTGGCTCAAAACATATCAGAGGAAATGCAGTATTATTCCAAGAAAAATGATGAACTGCAAAAGGAAATTGGTAAGCTAGCCTATGATGCTGAAGAATTGTAGTGCAGTGGGAACATGCCCTGATTCTGCCCAAGCTGAAAGCCCCTCCTCTAGCTGAAAACCAGAGCAGAGTGCTGCCCTCCTTTGTATTTCTCCACCCTAGTGAAACATCAGAGATACTCAGTTTAGCTCTTCTGAACTTTTGAATTGATTTAGTTCTTTGCTGTATGAGAGACAATCAAAACAGGTCAGCTAAAAGACCTATCCTTTATTATATTCACCCATGGGAGAGAGATTCTTGAATAGCACTTCCGAGGCAACTTCTGCCAACTTGGTCAGAGAGACTGCTGGCCAGTGGGGTGATTGGTGCATGACATAGGGGAGGGCACTCACGGCCAATTGCGTCAATGGCCCTAGTCAAGGCAGAGGGCCCTCTGAGTAGTTATGCCCACCCTGTGACACTCCCTATCACCAGATGTCAAGGCAAAAAACAACTATCTGACTTTCAGAAGACATCTGAAAGCAGCCCTGTTCCGAGAAGTTTTTAATGGTTAGTGTTCAATTGTGTTTTAATTTGTTGGGAGTCGCCCAGAGTGGCTGGGGGAAACCCAGTCAGATGGGCAGCATATAAATAAAGTGTTGTTGTTGTTCGGTTGTTCAAGAGCTCGGCCAAAGCTTGGCAGGAGCACCAGTCAGATCAGCTGGAATATCCCCCAGAGCCATTGGAAGCCCACTGGATCCATCCTGTCAACTCAGGCAGAGAGACTGCTGGGCAGCAAACTAGGTGGTAAACCAGCAGAATCTTTCATCTGTACCAGTTGCCCAATGCCAGGAATACACACTCTAGATTCCCCT
Source organism: Podarcis gaigeae (assembly GCF_964106915.1). Taxonomy (NCBI): domain Eukaryota; kingdom Metazoa; phylum Chordata; class Lepidosauria; order Squamata; family Lacertidae; genus Podarcis; species Podarcis gaigeae. Next base: position 77,400,769 of record NC_139685.1, read on the forward strand.
CCCCACCTCCGCAACTGGACTGTTAGCCTAGAGAGAGAAAGAGAATTTTGATAAACCACAGCTACTCCCGCTCTCCATCCTTCAAGTCTGCCCTAATGCTGCCCGAAGTATCCAGGTGGAAACAAGTGGATGAGGCCCCTGGGGTTCAGATAAGGCCTGTGAAGGAACATGCATTTTTTGTCTATTCCCTCAAATAAAAGGTTCTTCACTGTGCTCCCTTTTCCAGCTATGCCCCCCCCCCCCCGGTATTTACTGCAGCATCATAAAGTAGTTGAAGAGTTAATGTTGTTCTTGTTTTAATATTTCTGAGCTTCCTAGGTGAATATATGTTATGTGGCCGCAGAAATGAACTTAATAAAAATATTTGAAATATGCAAAGATGTACAAGGTTGTTCCTCTTAAATTCCCTGTCTTGTTTTCTTTTTCTCTTCTTCCTCCATATCTGCTTGACTCAAAGACATCCTTACTAGAAACTTGAATGATGGTTGGGTTTTATATTCAAGGGCCTTCTATTTCTTTTCTCTTGAGTTACGCACATGGATGGATTCCAAAAAAAAGTGTGAGAAGGAAGGCGCCCACCTCATTTCTATGGAAACAAAGGAAGAACAGGTGAGCATCAAAGCCACGTATAGAAAAGACAGGGGATCTCCTAGAGTCAAAGGGTTCTTATCATCACTATCCATTTAAGAAGGTCATATCTACCTGTATGCAGCCAAGACAGCAACTCCATCAGTCAAACCAAAGGGTGGGTAGGGCAGGGACCAGCTGCTACCATCTAGGACTCAATGAGGTTACTTAGAACTGCTGAGCTCTGATGCTGGCAGTCAGGAAGGAGGTCTTGAAGGAAGAGGAGGAGTAGATACTTGAGGGAAATCTATCCCTTGGATTTCCTGTAGATTCTTCCTCTGCTCTTTGAGATGTACTGAGTGCTTAGGATAAAGGTTTCCCTCACCACCCTAACCCTCTGGCATGAGAGTATCATGGAGATGACTATAGGAGCTTGCAAGGTATAGCCCCTCACAGCCCCTTAGCCCAGGCAGAGGGGCTACTGGGATGCTGCAGGGCACAGACATAGATGAGACCCCCATTATCAACCCATCAAGCATACCACAACCAGACTGATTCCAGTAGCTCTGGAACAAACCAACAAACATGGATGCAGAAATTGGAGTATTTGCTACACAGGGTCACTGTCCCACTAGATGGTTCCAAGATGAAGTGTTCTATGGCACAGTCATTTATAGTATCTGGAAATTTTAACTCTCTGTCATGACTGGAAGACATATGTAGCCAGTTTCGGTGAGGGCAGGTGAAGTTACCCTTCACTGCAATATTTCCTCTTTGGGATGCTTCCTTGATTCCATCATCATCATACATCATCAGCATCATCATAATTTGGATCAGGGGCACAGTAGCACATCGTCAGTACACAATTATTCTTGGTGCTTGATATAACCATAGTTGGAATACTATGTACAGTGGTACCTTGGTACTCAAACTTAATCAGTTCCAGAAGTCAGTTCCAAAATCAAAGCGTTTCAAAACCAAGGCCCGATTCCCATAGAAAGTAATGCAAAATGGATTAATCCATTCCAGAATTTTAAAAAAACAACCTCTAAAACAGCAATTTGGCATGACTTTTACGATCTAACAAGACCACTGATCCAAAAAGTGAAAGTAATAACCAATGTACCATACCATAAAATAAATAAGACAGTTTTGAGGATGATAGAAATTAAAATTATTATTATTTTATTACCTACATTGATGATAGTCATTGTTTGGACGGGATGCTTTTATCTATTTCCAGAGTCACACCCTCAATCAATCAGTAGCTGAACTGGGTTCCACCCAGTCACAAAACCAAATTAAGCTAAAAATCCTCAAAAAGAAAAAGGCAAAATAAATAGCAAAAACAAAAGTGCCAAACTTAATCTGTTCCAGAAGTCTGTTTGACTTCCGAAATGTTCGAAAACCATGGCGCAGCTTCTGATTGGTGCAGGCGCCCCGGAAACAATAACCAACAGCTGCATTGGACGTTCGGCTTATGGAAAACGTTCCAAAACCAAACCACTTACTTCCGTGTTTTCGACATTTGGGAACCAAGGTATTTGAGTACCAAGGCGTTTGAGAATAAAAGTACCACTGTATAGTTTTGATCACTGCTTCCCCCCCCAAAAATGTGGATTGGGTCTTCAAAGGTGACACCTGCTTCTTTTGAAATGTGTTTGTTTTATGCCTGCTGAATGTTGGTAAAGTGCTGCAGTCTCCCAGAGAAAGGGACATTGTCTAGAAAGGCTTTTAGAGAAGTGCCTGGCTTCTCATTCCTACTGATGATTTTCTGTTTTTCTTTTTCCCCACCCTAGTATTTTATAAACAAGGAAGTAAAACACCGTAAAATGATTTTTTGGATTGGAGTCTTTAAAAACAAGGGAAAGAAATGGTCGTGGCTGTCAGGAATGGAGGCTGCAGTCCAGTAAGTTTTTGAAGAAACATTTGTTAATGGCATGCATTCCAAAAAGTTGCAGATTTTGTTTACATATTTGATCCTTTCCCTCTCCAAATATATTTTACCATGCACTTTTCTCTATTACCAAAGATCTACATATGTACTCCTCCACATCATTATCCAGATGAGTGCCTGCTTCTTCTCACAGGGTTGGAGAGGCAGGAAGCTATTCTTGCTTCTCTAACATAGTGAATGCGGTGATTCGGAAGAGGCTGAAGGCATCCTTATAAATGGTTTGTGCTGATTAGCTCAGCTTCAAAAGGACTAACAAGAACCTAAAGCTGAGCTACCCTCTCTTTAGGAAAGTATTTCTGCAGTTATCTGCTAAACAATCTGAATAGCCAGCAATTTCTAACCTAAAATAATAGTAGCAGATGAAGTAAGTGTGTAAGAGAGGGTAGATGAATCTCACTCTCTTGAATAAACACATAGAAATTCAGAGTTGGATGACACCCCAAGGGTCATCTAGTCGAACCCCCTGCAAAATAGGAATCACAACTGAAGAATCCCTGACAGATTCCTAATAGTTTGAGTTTCTGGCAGCTGGCAGTTTAAGACAGTTCATGGTTCCCTTTAAGTATCTAACAACTCTTTTCAGTTTGTGTTGATGCATTGATAAGGTCAGAGAAGATCTTACTCATCCACAGCTAGGTAGTAGAACAGCGAGCTGGTCTGGCACTTATTTCTAAGTCCAAATTAACAGAGGGTCACTTTCAATTTGTGCAATGTCTCCTGGAACAAAATCCATTGGTATTCATCTCTATTGATACACCCATTACCAACCACTAATCCTTTTTGGCAAAGGTATTGAGTAAACTTTACAAACGGGCAGTGGGGTTGTATAACTAGCTGGGAACTTAAACCCTGTATGCCAGCGGTTCCCAGTTAGCTAAGTACTGCAGACCCCTTGTTTTTCAAAAATGTACCTTTTAAAATTTTGATATTTCTGTGGCAGTTTTTGTTATGTGAATGACACCATGGAGCCCCTGGGTGGGTGGTCCGTGGACCACCAATTGGGAACCACTGCTGTTTGTGATCTTAGACTTGATTAAAGGGCAGGTCTCACCGAAACATCTCATGGGAGTAAGAAACACCTACTACACCATTACTAATTATTACTAATATCAATTTACTAGATTCACGGAGAGCTAAAAATGAGGGAGTAAATTAATGAAAGCAGAGTCTTCTTTATAAACAAAACTTTTACTGAAGAAAATAAACTTGTTCATAAACAGCATAGTCAAAGAGCATACACAGCTATCTGACTCTTCACAGAGCCACAGTCTTAGTTAGTGATTTATTTGAGTCCTGGAGCCATTCTGTCTGCAACAACACAACGCACACACTAGCTGAGACACACACTGGCACAGAGACACACAAAGAGGCTGGCTACTTTTATGGGAGAATGAGTCATCACTCAAGATCAGTCATGATTCACAGTGACTTAGCAGTTTGCTGTTAACAGTTAACAGTAGGCTTGAATGATTGTGTAGGCTTTGTAAGTTTTACTGCTTCTGCTCTCAAGAACCTTTGTCTCATGACAGTTATAGAATACATTTACCACAGAATTTTAGTGCTGTGTAGTGGGACTTGATTCAGTATACAATGGACACTGGAGAATGCAAGGCATTACCAGAAGTTACAATAAGCGTAACTTCTGGTACTGTGGTACCTCTGGTTATGAACTTAATTCATCTGAGAGGTTCGTTTTTAACCTGAAACAGTTCTTAACCTGAGGCACCACTTTAGCTAATCAGGCCTCACGCTGCCCCCCCCCCCCCCCACTGCATGATTTCTGTCATTAACAAAGTCCTTAACTCCAAGGTACTACTGCTGGGTTAGCAGAATCTGTAACCCGAAGTGCTTGTAACCAGAGGTGTTTGTAACCCAAGGTACCACTGTATGGATAATTGATTAGAATAAATGTAGAACCTTCATGTTAGATTTTGATAAGATATGTATGTGAGAGATATCATATCATTTCAAGCAACCCTATAATGGCTTTGTGGTTATAGATTATATTTTGCATTTCAGTTATAGATTTAGCTATTATTGTTTCTGTGTAGTGTCATTGCTCTCCTCATGCATTGGGTGGGTGATGGAGGTGAGATGAGATGCATGAAGGCAGATGCAAATCTAACAAGGTTTTAATATGCTCAGAACAATCACTACTGGGCTAACTTTGCTATGAGAGAGTAAGGATCTCTCTGCCAAAACCCTCTCTCCAAAACCCACAATGATAGATAGCAGATCTGAGGAGGATGTGGGTGCATATGGAGAGGAGAGAGGGGCAGTTCCGTTGCAGAAATGGAAATCCTGGCAATAGCAGAAGTACTGCATTGCATACTGCCCAAAATTGTTAAATAAATTGACTGAAAGTTCCTGTGTGCACCAAAGAGCCTTCCATAGTGACACCCTCACTTTTTTTTCTAGTTTTCTATGAGGAATCACTACATGTGAAAAGAAAACAGACAATCTTGACCCACAGTTGTTGCTGTGTTTTTTTAAAAAATGGTTAGAATGTGGGAATGTTCAGGGAGGCCGTAGAGGATATATTGTTTATTAATATCATTTGTCACTTGTTCTAGAACGTTATATAACTTTGCAGAGTTTTGTTGTTGTTGTTTAGTCTTTTAGTCGTGTCTGACTCTTCATGACCCCAGGCACTCCTGTCTTCCATTGCCTACTGCAGTTTGGTCAAATTCATGTTTGCAGAGTTTTACATTCTCCTTTTAACACACAGCAGGTACCTGGTTGCAGGCTTTGCTTAAGCCTCTCAATAACATACAATTCAGAATTGAATTGTATGTTCCTGGTAAGACCCCTTATATCCCTTATAAAAGAATAAACAAACAAAAATATTATTTAAAGTCAATAAAGGAAGTTTACTCACAGCATCATCAATTCACAGCTGGATCCCTGTAGACAGATTTAGTTACAAAGCATATACATGCAGAACTATCCCATATGGAGATATATTCCTTTGTCCTCTGTTGGCTGAAAGCAACAGAGCATCTCTAGCTAAAAAGCTCCTTGTCCAACAAAGGAGGAAGCCAAAAAAAGAGAGAGTGTGTGCTGCGTGCCTGGACCTTTTGTTACCTGGACAGGTAAGGACACGCCCACCTCTAGTCACATGCAAAAGGAAGTATGTCCCAGTGCAGGATGAAGCGGGAAGTTTTTGACTGGCTGGACCAAACATCCCATCACGTGTCCACTGTAGGAAAACAAGGAATGTTGTACTTGACTGCTACTTATGTATCACACCTCACATACAGTCTTAAACCACAGCTTTTTTTACATGGTTAGAATTCCAAAATCTGGGGAGAAAAAAAATCCCAATTGTGGGTGGCTGTTAAGAGAGAAAGCGTTGGACATCTTTTTAATGGTAGAAGGCATGGGGAGCCAGTGAGGTAGACATCCAATTTTGATTCATTAGTGCTACTGTTTCTTTTCTTTTCAGCTACTGGAATTACTATGAGCCAAGTTCTAAAGAGAACCACCACTGTGGTGCGATGACCTTTGATTGCTACTACGAAAACTGCTGGAATGCATTAGACTGTGATCTACAAAAACAGTATATTTGTAAGAAGGGGCCTGATGATGCTTGGCTCTAAGAAGACACCTTAAGATGAATGAAACTGTATCCCATGATTTCTACACAAAAGCAAAACTAAGAGATCACTCCCACACCACTGTTTTAATGCACAATCCACACTGCCATCTAGGTTATGGGACTCTCTGGCATCAGCCCTCAAAATCACATTGAAAATACCTTATTCTGCAAGCTCAGACATAGATGGCTACAAAAATAAAAAATGGAAGGATCCAATCATAGTCTGTTTTCTGATTATTGTATTTATTTGCAATGCATAGCAATATTTGTTTCCTTACTCTGTGTGTTTGATGCCCCATTGCCCCTTCTGATCTCCATCACCACTACCTTACAAGGCACATAAGGACAACCATGCATGCCAGGCAGTGAGAATTGGGACCACCCAGCATTTGGTGTCCCCTTCTAGCAGACTAATCACAAATACAACTTTGGAAATTCAGGCACCCTTACTCTCATATAGAGCTAATATTGGGCAACAAACACCTTGAACTGCTGTTGATTTCTTCAGAACTTGGCAGGGGGCATGACTGGGGCCCACACCAGTGTGGGCACAGCACTGGCAGCATGTGCTGCTGCTTTAATGGCATTCATGGTAGCAGGGGCGCCAACTTGAACAAAATATTAAGGGCGGAGCAGATAAGCTCCACCTGCATAACTGATCACAGGATGGTCAGAAGGCCAAGGGACCTCTGCGCCCTAGGAGTTGGCTCCTATGCAAAGTGGCCGTCAACTGAGTTAAGTAACCTATTAGATTCTGCTGTTCTGAATCACACCCTTACAAGATGTGAATAGCTTGGAGCCAAGCTGGGAGCCAAGCCGGGGACCTGTCCTGCCACATCTTGCATGACTGATATCTGGAAGTGTTTGTGGTTGCTTCAATCTGTCCTGCATACCCAGCCAAGGAGCATAAAGAACTGATATTCTAATAATTTATTGACAAAATGATATACTCTTGGTAGTATATATGATTCTTGTGGCTTGTGCCATGGATCCTTGTTCCCAACACCGAAAGAGGAGGTTGTGGAGGTGTTTCATGAGGGAAGAACAGAAGCTGGCTTTCAGAACTTCTGGGTGGATTCCTTCCTGTCATGTGGATTTACCACATTCTTGAGAGAATCATAGGATTGTAGAGTTGGAAGGGACTCAGAGGGTCATCTAGTCCAACCCTCTGCAATGCAGGAATCTCAAACTGAAGCCTCCATGACAGATTGCCATCTAACCTCTGCTTAAAAAGCTCCATTAAAGGAGTCCACAACCTCCCATGGAAACTGTTCCACTGTCAAACCGCTCTTAGTGTCAGAAAGGTGTTTAGTTGGAATCTCCTTTCTTGTAACTTGAAGCCATGGATTTGGACTTCCGGGTGCTGCGTGAATGGTGCAGGGAGCGTGAGCCTGATCATTCCGACAGGCCCAATCTTCGCAAGAGGGTTAGGGGAAGCGCTAAGGCGAAGTGCACCCCTAAAAACCTAAAGGGATCTCTTTAAGCTCCTAGGGGTCCTTCAACCTGAAACAGGATGTCTCTCTTGGTCCCCAGCTTCTTTGATGGTAGCGGAGTGGGGGGGGGGTGAGATCAAGTCACCGGGTAAATGCTCCAATGCGATCCAGCAAAGAAAAACTTCAATTTCCAGCTGACAGCGGTTACCTCTTCAAAAACACTGCCATGCTTTCAAACTGCTAGGTTGGGAGGAGCTGGTACAGAGCAATGGGAGATCACCCTTTCGCAGGGATTCAAACCTCTGACCGTCCGATCAGCAAGCCCAAGAGGCTCATAAAAAACACAATGGACAACAAGAGAAACAAGTGTACGTAGTTATGAGGGGTTTCTAGTATATGAAGCTTATCAGAGTCCAATTCAGAGTTTGTGCAGATCTATCTTTCTTTCTTTTTTAAAAAATTGATTTTTCCACCTGGAAGCCATTTTTCCTGTCTGAATTATAGGCCTCTCTTACTTGAAAGTAATGTAACCAACCCTGCACCTTGTCTTTAAGTTTCTCATAACTCTGCAATTTCAATTTGTCCTCCTCCTGCTCCAAAATTTCCCAATATTTTGGCCAATTCGATCCCATATTTAATTTTTTCAAGGCCTTTGCTTCCATGGGTGAAAGCCACCTTGGGGTTTTGTTCTCCAAAAAATCTTTATATCTGACCCAAACATTAAACAGTGCTTTCCTGACAATATGGTTTTTGAACGCCTTATGTGCTTTGTCTTTACCATACCACAAATATGCATGCCATCCGAAAACATTATCATACCCTTCCAAATCAAGTGCAGATCTATCTTTCTATCCAAGTACAGTTCTCTATGAGTTGCCGTTGGTTGAAGGTCAGTTGCATGCAGGGATTTTTGCATCTGGAACTCACTTGAACTCAGTTCTGACACCTCTCAGGTGGACACCATTGTGAGAGAGCAAGGGAGGTGTTCATGGCAGGTTCCAGTACCCTTTGAGTGTGGAAAAATAGTACTGGTGGCATGTATGTTTTGATGATGATACATTCAATAAATGTAGACCAAACATATTGAAATTTGACTGCTTCTGTTCCTTGTCTTTGTGCTTTAACTTTTCAAATGAAGATTTACACTAATGTAAAGGTAAAGGTAAAGGGACCCCTGATCATTAGGTCCAGTCGTGGACAACTCTGGGGTTGCGGCACTCATCTCGCTCTATAGGCCGAGGAAGCCGGCGTTTGTCCGCAGACAGCTTCCAGGTCATGTGGCCAACATGACTAAGCTGCTTCTGGCGAACCAAAGCAGCGCACGGAAACGCCATTTACCTTCCTGCTGGAGTGGTACCTATTTACCTACTTGCACTTGACGTGCTTTCGAACTGCTAGGTTGGCAGGAGCAGAGACCGAGCAACGGGGGCTCACCCCATCGCACGGATTCAAACCGCCGACCTTCTGATCGGCAAGCCCTAGGCTCTGTGGTTTAGACCACAGCGCCACCCGCACCCCTTACACTAATGTACTTTTGTAGCACCCTGCTTGTGGTTAACACTTAGCTGGAATGAAATATTCAACGCAGCAATAGAGAAATTAAAATAATAATTTATTTGTCAGACAAATAAATGAGAGGCTCAGTGGTATATGGTTACCAAGCTCTGGCCTGGCCTCTTGCCATCCTGGCCAGCACTTATATTCCCTTAATCCAGCCCCCTTTGCTCCTCCTGTGGCTGCCTCTGTCCAATCAGCCTGGTTGAAATTCCTATTGGCTGTTTGGTAGAACCAATCACAAAAGATACACCCACAAAAGATACACCCACTTCCTTGCCCTTATAAGGGAGACAAAGAGCTATATATAAATGACAAATAAGTAATAATATATCTTACATGGAATCTTAATTACCAGCTCACCTCTTGCCCTCCTTGCCCTCCTTGCCCTATTGCCTTCTAAAACAAATGTTTAATCTTACATTTTTATGTTCAACAGATGTCAAGGATCTTGAGTTTCACATCAATATTGAAAGATTTCCTTCATTTGAAAGTTTCTAAACAAATGCCTGACAACCATATATATATCAAGAGTGCTTGGATGGCGTCTTCTGTCTAGCAGGGGGGCTAGGCTGGTGGCTGACTTAATTTCAGGATAAATACAACTCTTACAACCATATGAAATAAGAATCTAGCATTCCTTAAATCCTTTGCATAATTACATTTAAGCCAATATATTTAAGCTAATATATTTCATTCACTTATCATAGGTAGCCTTTTAAAAGAATAAAGCCTTTGTAAAGTAAAAAGGAACTCAGTAAAAAACAGCTTTTAAAAAGAAGCCTCTTCAGTTTACACCTCCCCCCTTTCCCCCTCCTTTCCCAGCCAGCTAGATGCTTCTCCCATTAGCTCTTCCCAACAGCTTTAGAAAATTTCCCAAAAATGCTCTTTTTTCTTCTAGCCAAGCCAGTTGCCTTTTTCACTGCTCTTGGCCTTTCAACCTTGGAAAGAAGATCTGGCTCATTTTACTGAGAGGCACATTGGTATTATTTTACTATTTACCCTTGCCTTTAATTGTGTTTTCTCAGCCTTGGGGCAGCATATGTAATTCTCCCTTTTTTATGACTTTGAGAATTGTTTTTCTACTATAAATCAATGGGGCCCCCTTGTCTTAGGAGAAAAACCTCTTGCCAAGGTTCTTTCTGCCTGGCATGAAACATTTGAAAATCTAAGCCCATTTAATTTAGGAACCTGATCAAGATATAAGCCAATATAAGTCTTGATTAAAAATGCAGTCTATATTCAAATGCCACATTCCCCCCTTTCAAGCTCAAGGACCTTCATCCCAAGTGTCCTTGATAGCTTGACCTTCATCATATTCCTGAGGTAAAGCTCTGTATAGGGCCATGATATGAGGTAGAGTTTCATTTGAAACCATCTTGCTAATTGTACTTCTAAAACATGAAATGATACATGGCATCATACACAAAACCATTACCACTACTGTCAAGAAAAACAAGCAAGACAATAGTATCCCTTTGAGTCCTGTGACATTAGGTAACCAATTGGTGAGCCATCCCATATCCCATCCTTCCCATGTTTGTACTGGGACATGTGCTATATTCTCCATCTTTGTGGCCAACACACGGATTGCCTCACCATTATCTGAAATGTTAAAGCAACAGGCATTCCCTGTCAAGTTCAAGACTCCACATAGGCCTCCCTGCCTGGCAAGTACATAATCCATTCCCATTTTCAGCTGCAAAATGGCGGCTCTACTTTCATCCAACTGTTGTGCAATAAGTCTCAAACTCTGGGCCGTTGCATTGGTTACAAGTTCCACTACTGCTTGCAATCGAATTATTCTGTTTAGATTATAAATAGGATCCCGTGCCCCTTGTATGAGCTCACCAGGATTCCAGGAGGCAGGATCATAATAGGCTATAATGCGCTCTGGCGGCCAATCATCAGTACCGCTCCAACTTTGGGTACTTCCTCCTGCTATATGAGAAATATCAGCATTCCTTCATGTTCGCCTGGCCGAACTAGTGGGCATAATCCACATTGGTGGTAATACCCAACCCAAGAAACAAGTCCCACTCCATTTGGAAGGGAGCTTTTTGTATGCCCATTCTCCACATATCCACCACAACCATCGGGTCTGAGGTTTTTGGTACGTGGAGTACAGAAGGCGAAATACCAAAAGAGGTAGAGAGTTCACAGTGCAGTATGTTAGATTGCCTTTTTCTGTCACAGTTATGTTCCACACCACTTTCCATGCGTGAATAAAAGGAGGTGCACAGGGCAAGGTATTCCGAGTTCGATAGGTAGTACCGTGTGCCCAGGTATGACTATTCTTAATATAATCCCAAGTATAGTGACAATGAGAAGAGCCTATCATGGGAGAATCAGCTGCATCTGATGATTTATGTACACAGAATTCCCCTTGTACAGGTATAACTCGTAATGGTTTAGTTGAGTTCCATCCGGGGAAATTCTGTATTTCTGTTTGGTGTGGCATTTCGCTTACCATACCAATGGCATCTAATGGTATCGGTAATAAGGGCATACCTCCCTCTGAATCATCTGGCCCAAGAGAGCAAACAAGGCAATTGGTCCTATTTGCAACATTGGCTACCATCTCAGCTAAGCCTACCCACATATTGTGGTCATGGCTGAATCCATATTTAGCCAATTTGGTCAGATTCAAGGACCCTTCCCCTTCCCAAGGGATCAGGATTAATAATAAAATCATGTTGATGTCTAGTATATGCATTCCTTCCACAAAAGATTACCTTATTGTGATAGCAAATAATTATTAGCCCCAATATAATTCCCCCAGTGACAGAAATGGGGTACCACCAAGACCAAAACATATATCCCGAGGATCCCCAATGAGTAATATCTCTGATAATTGTTCCACAAGGGGGCAGTCAATCAATTGTATTAGAGAATCTTTCCGTTCACAGTCGCTGGTTCAGACGCTCCTCAAGCTTCAGGCGTGCGCAGGTCAGCCAGCTTCCAGGTTGTGGCTGCAGCAGGCCGGTCGTCAAATGTTGCCCGTGACCTAGCCCGTTCCCGGTAGGGCTAGATACAGGGGTTTTTGGAGAGAGTTAGTTTTAAAGGATTAGAGGGGTCACCTTTGCACGTCCAACTGCCTTCGGACTTCTTCAAACGAGAGTGATGAATCCAGGGGGTCACCTCAGCTACCTTCACCGCTGTTGGAGTAGAGAGCAAGACGGTGTAAGGTCCACGCCACTTTGGTGCAAGTGGATCACGTTTCCACTCTTTCACCCATACGCTATCGCCAGCCTGGAACTGATGAATCGGCTCGGCAATGCTGCACGGCGTGCGTTCGAGGGCCCACCTGTTAAGAGAAACAAAAACACGGGAGAGAGATTGCACTTGTCCCTGTGTCACATGATCTCCTATTTGTTTAAGGTCAGCTGGAATATCCTGAACAAAGGAGGGCGGTCTCCCATACAGGAGCTCAAAAGGTGACAACTTAAGTCTTTTTGTGGGTGCACACCGAACACAAAACAGTGTTATGGGTAACACATCTACCCATCCCAATCCCGTTTCCTGGGTTAATTTTGCCAATTGGGTTTTCAGAGTCCGATTCATTCTTTCAGTTTTCCCTGAACTCTGAGGCCTATATGCTGCATGCAGTCTCCATTTTACTTGTAGGACTCGACATACATCTTGTACTACTTGATCAATGAACGCTGGCCCATTATCACTTCCAATGCATCTAGGTAATCCAAACCTTGGGATCAATTCAGTGAGGAGTCTCTTAGTTACCTCTCGTGCCTTTTCAGTTCGGGTGGGAAAAGCTTCAACCCATCCGGTAAGAGTATCTACAAACACAAGGAGATACTTGAATCCCTTAGAAGGGACCAGCTCTGTGAAGTCCACAATTAGACTTTCCATGGGGACATATCCCACATGTTGAATTCCAGGAGGTTGTACTGGTCCCTGCCTGGGATTGTTTTTAGCACAAAGAACACATTTCTGTGAAATGCAAGTTGCTAATTGTGATAGATTAATAATATACAACTTCCGACTGAGACTCTCTCTGGTTGCAGTACCGCCAAGGTGAGTAGATTCATGATAATTTCTTACAATTGTGCCTGCTAGATGATGAGGTACATAAATCCTATTGTCCGGCAGGATCATCCAACCGTCCTTCACAACCGCTCCTTCCTGTTCAGCCCACTTCCTCTCTTCTGGGGTATAGTGAGGTTTAACTTCTTCTGGAACTACCTCTGGTATGAGGGCTGCTATAAATCCTCCCACAGGCTTTTGGGCTGCCTCTCGGGCTGCTTTGTCAGCAGCATGATTTCCTCTGGTTATTGGATCCCTTCCTCGTCCATGACCTTTACAGTGCATTACAGCAATCTGTTCTGGAGCCCATACTGCTTCTAACAGGATTTCTACTTCAGGTCCATATTTCAAGGCCTTCCCGTGGGCTCCTATTAGACCTCTTTCTTTCCATAGAGCTCCATGTGCATGCAGGGTTAAGAAGGCATATTTAGAATCAGTATAGATGTTTGCCTTACATCCAGCTGCCAATTGCAGAGCTCTAGTTAAGCCTATAAGTTCAGCCTTTTGTGCTGATGTGCCAGCAGGCAAAGCTTCAGCTTCCACAACTTCCTCATTGGTGACCACAGCATATCCTGCTCGTCTGGCACCTTCATGCAGGTAACTGCTACCATCCGTATAATATACAACATCTGGATTTTTCAATGGTTCATCTTTCAGATCAGGTCTACTGGAATAAACTTCATCCATTACTTGGAGACAATCATGTGATTCTTCATCATCTACCTCTGGTAGGGGCAGCAAAGTCGCTGGATTGAGCATATTCACTACTCGTAGATGAATCCTGGGATTTTCACACAATAGGCCTTGGTATCTAGCCATCCTTGGGTTCGTTAGCCAATAACTACCCTTATATTCCATGAGTGTCAGAACAGCATGAGGTACATTCACATACATCGTCTGGCCGAAGGTAAATTTATCAGCTTCTTTGACAAGGCTTGCAGTGGCCGCTACTGCCCTTAGGCATGGAGGTCATCCTTTTGCTACTGAGTCCAATTGTTTAGACAAATAAGCTACTGGGCGGTTCCAACTTCCTAATCTCTGGGTCAGGACTGCAGCTGCAATCCCATTCTGTTCATGTACATACAGCTGAAAGGGTTTTTCCGAATTAGGCAATCCAAGGGCTGGGGCCTCCATAAGTCGTTGTTTGATAACTAAAAAGGCTTGTTTCTGCTCAGGTCCCCATACGAATGGGTCCTTTTCTGCACCTCGAGTGCTTTCATGTAAGGGCTTGGCCAGACTGCTGAAATCAGGTATCCATAGTCTACAAAACCCTGCTGTTCCCAGGAATCCTCTAAGTTGTTTTCTTGTGGTAGGTTCCTTGATAAGGCAAATAGCTTCTTTCCTCTCTGGTCTCAATGCTCGTTGTTGGTGTGAGATGTCAAAGCCCAAATATTTGACCTTTTCTAAACATAACTGTGCCTTTTTCTGGGAAACTCGGTAGCCAGCTTCCCAGAGCAAGTGGAGCAGTTCCTCTGTCCCTTCTTTACAGGTATTAAAATCCTTTGCCGCTAGTATAAGATCATCTACATATTGCAGAACCACCTTTTCTCCCGGTATTGAGGGGTAACTTGTTAGATCCCTCGCCAAGGCAGTGCCAAATAAAGTTGGGGAATTTTTAAATCCCTGGGGCAATCTTGTCCAGGTTAGCTGGCCTTTTGTTCCTGTCAAAGGGTCTTCCCACTGGAAGGCAAATATAGGTTGGCTCTGTGGTGCCAGCCGGCAACAGAAGAATGCATCTTTCAAGTCCAATACAGTAAAAAATGTTGCTTCTGGTGGGATCAAACTCAACAAGGTATATGGGTTTGGTACATTTGGGTGCAAGGTCTCGATAGCCTGGTTTACGAGCCTCAAGTCCTGCACTGGCCTGTATTCATCTGTCCCAGGTTTTCGAACAGGCAAAAGGGGTGTGTTCCATTCTGATTGGCAAGGCTTAAGCAGACCATATTTTAATAGGCGGTCCAAATGTTTCTGGATGCCCTCTGCTGCTCGCCGGGGTAAGGGATATTGCTTTACAGATACGGGGGTAGCCATAGGTTTTAGGGTTACTACAATTGGAGCTATATTCTTAGCCATTCCTGGTGGGCTATTTTCGGCCCATACTCCTGGTGGCACCTGTAGAGTTCGGAGGAGCTTGTTTAATTCTGTATCCAATGTGGGTTGGACTTGCAGGGCTGACATTAGGCGCCATGATTGTTCCTTAGGTACTGAGAGGGTAATTATTCCTGCTGCTTTTGATGGCAGTTTCATTTCTGGACCTCGAGGAGTGAAGGTGATTTGGGCCTGCAATTTGGACAGCATATCTCTGCCTAAGAGAGGTATTGGACACTCAGGTATATACAAAAACTGATGGGTTAAACGATGTCCCCCAATCTGGCATTCCAAAGGTTGGAGGAAAGACCTCTTAGCTGACTGTCCAGTGGCACTTTTAATGACTACACTTTTGGATGCCTTTTTCTGCAATAGTTCTGGGAGTACTGAGTATTCAGCCCCAGTATCAATCATAAAGTCTATTAAATGGCTCCCTAATTGAATCGTGACCGTGGGCTCCTGGAAGCCTAACTTTATGGAGTCCGGTCGTTCCTAGTCTTGAGTAAAATCCTCTTCTGCCAGTCCAATGAAATTGTCTCTATTCTGTCCTTGTCCTGGTCTCTGATATCTTCCATTTCGGATCATTCCCCGTCCCCGTCCCTGGTTTCTTGGGCCGGAGCCTGGGCCTGGGCCTGGGCCTGGGCCTGGGCGTACTTCTTCCAACCTCAGGGGTTCAGGACACTCCCGCTTCCAATGACCCTCCTTCTTGCAATTTGCACATTGATTCCTTCCCAGTGGTGGATTCCTTCCTCGCCCTCTCCCTCCATTTAAGGGGCGGTGGTCTTGCTTCACTGCTGTGGCTAGCATTACCATCTTTTCCTTCTGCCACTTCTTCTTCTCTTGCTTCTCAGCCTCATCCCTATTCCGATAAACTCGGCGTGCAATGGCCATAATTTGGCTCATCAGCATCCCTTCCCATCCTTCTGATTTCTGAATTTTCTTACGAATATCAGAAGCGCACTGGGCCACAAATGTAGCAGTAATCATTCTGCTGTTTTCAGGGGCTTCAGGGTCAAAAGGAGTCCATATACGATAGGCTTCTTGCAGCCTCTCTAAAAAGTCTCCTGGACTCTCATTTGGTTTCTGTTCTACTTCTGAGACTTTAGACATATTAGTGGGCTTCTGGCATGCCCTGCGGATACCTTGCACAAGTGTCTGGCGGTAGGTGGTAAGTCTGGCCAGGTGAATTCCATTGTTTGGATCCCAATTAGGATCTTCCAAGGGAAAGTTATCTTGGAGATGACGGTCAATATTAAAAATATTTCCCACTCTGGCCTGCTCACGCAAATATATCTGTGCCTTTTCAATTATGTCTCTCCTTTCCTCAGTGGTGAAAAGAGTATTTAGGAGCTGGCGACAATCTGTCCAAGTAGGGCTATGAGTATTTACTATTGAAGTCACCAAGTCCATCATAGCCTGAGGTTTTTCTGCAAAAGATGGGGTGTGTGTTTTCCAATTCATCAGATCTGTAGTTGTGAATGGAATATATTGCAGGGTCGAAGTTCGAGGTGGCCGTGGTCCGGGTTGCCCGTTAACCAGCGCAGGCTCCTCAAGTGCATCAAATACTCTTCTAAGAGGGGCTACTACGTGATCTTTCTCTTCGCTTTGCTCCAGGGGCCTCAAATCATAGGGGATGGTATTTGTCCCAAGGCGTTCTTTTAGCAGCTTTATACGCCTGGCTGTATTGCTTGCTGACCGATTAAGGTCTCCCTGTAACTTCTGTAATATTTCTCTGGGACTTGGATGTACAGGGGTTTGGGGTGGGCAATCAGTTGTTCCACTAAAGGAGACTGTAGATGCAGGTCTATTAGGAGTCACAGGTGGAATAACCACTTCTGCTTGGGCTTTATTATAGGACTCCAATGCCTCCTGAAGATATTTATCATAATCTATCAAGGAATCAAGCTCTGTGACTCCACTCCCATTATTCATTCCACTTTCTTGCCTTGGGGTTACAACTGGCGGAGTGTTTGAATTAAGCTCCCTTCGATGTGGAGCATAGGGTGGAGGTGGAAGCACCTCTTCCTCTGGTCCCTCAAAAATGGGTTTGAGTTTATTTGGCAAGATTCCTTTCCTAGCTTCAGCTTTTACAGCCAATAATTTGCATCGTTTGACTTTGCATTCCCTTATCCATGGAGGATTTTTATTTAATGTGCTCAGCCAGGAATCTATATATGGAAATTGTTCTGGGCACCCTCCAGTTTCTTTGGCGATATTAGACCAAAGTTTGCTTACTAAATTTATATCAAAAGTTCCCTGAGATGGCCATTCAGTATTTTGTTTCGGCCATTCTAGTTCACATAACGTTCTCAAGCGCTCTGGCGTCATTTTGACTCCATATGCCCCTGAGAAGGCTTTCTTAAAATTATTTAACATACACTCAAGAGGTGTATTTTCCCCCTTTGAACCCCCAACTCCCATTGTATGGCCCTGTGAAGTATCCACTCAGTCACTCACACACACGCTTTGTGGGTTTCCTTGCCTAGTGAAGTCGCCTTACTAAGAACCGAAGTACTGCCCACTCCACACTCAGGTCAGCTACAGATTGCTCTGTACTTTCTCACACATACAATGCGCTAGATACTTCACCACACTCTACCTCCCAATTTTCCCTTTTCCTCCACCAGACCAACATCTGATGTACCCAACCACCTAGCGTACTCAGTTTCCCCTTACTGAGACGCAGAAGTTTGATCAAGACTTCTCTTCCTCCCAATTAATTGGAGGGCCAAAAATCCCTTTGTGCACTTACCCTTGGTTGGTTCCCTGTTTCCCCCGGTCCGTCGCCGCCAGTGAGCAGGGTATCAGACAGACGAGTCTTCTGCGTTCCCCCTGGAAAAATTTACCAGTGCGCGCTGGGTAAGCAGTGGTCCTCTCTCTTGTACCCTGCCCAGTAGGGCGAAGGGGCTGCGTTCCAGCAGACCACTTATCCGAGTCACAGTGGCACCATAAAATGTAGCACCCTGCTTGTGGTTAACGCTTAGCTGGAATGAAATATTCAACGCAGCAATAGAGAAATTAAAATAATAATTTATTTGTCAGACAAATAAATGAGAGGCTCAGTGGTATATGGTTACCAAGCTCTGGCCTGGCCTCTTGCCATCCTGGCCAGCACTTATATTCCCTTAATCCAGCCCCCTTTGCTCCTCTTGTGGCTGCCTCTGTCCAATCAGCCTGGTTGAAATTCCTATTGGCTGTTTGGTAGAACCAATCACAAAAGATACACCCACAAAAGATACACCCACTTCCTTGCCCTTATAAGGGAGACAAAGAGCTATATATAAATGACAAATAAGTAATAATATATCTTACATGGAATCTTAATTACCAGCTCACCTCTTGCCCTCCTTGCCCTCCTTGCCCTATTGCCTTCTAAAACAAATGTTTAATCTTACATTTTTATGTTCAACAGATGTCAAGGATCTTGAGTTTCACATCAATATTGAAAGATTTCCTTCATTTGAAAGTTTCTAAACAAATGCCTGACAACCATATATATATCAAGAGTGCTTGGATGGCGTCTTCTGTCTAGCAGGGGGGCTAGGCTGGTGGCTGACTTAATTTCAGGATAAATACAACTCTTACAACCATATGAAATAAGAATCTAGCATTCCTTAAATCCTTTGCATAATTACATTTAAGCCAATATATTTAAGCTAATATATTTCATTCACTTATCATAGGTAGCCTTTTAAAAGAATAAAGCCTTTGTAAAGTAAAAAGGAACTCAGTAAAAAACAGCTTTTAAAAAGAAGCCTCTTCAGTTTACACCTCCCCCCTTTCCCCCTCCTTTCCCAGCCAGCTAGATGCTTCTCCCATTAGCTCTTCCCAACAGCTTTAGAAAATTTCCCAAAAATGCTCTTTTTTCTTCTAGCCAAGCCAGTTGCCTTTTTCACTGCTCTTGGCCTTTCAACCTTGGAAAGAAGATCTGGCTCATTTTACTGAGAGGCACATTGGTATTATTTTACTATTTACCCTTGCCTTTAATTGTGTTTTCTCAGCCTTGGGGCAGCATATGTAATTCTCCCTTTTTTATGACTTTGAGAATTGTTTTTCTACTATAAATCAATGGGGCCCCCTTGTCTTAGGAGAAAAACCTCTTGCCAAGGTTCTTTCTGCCTGGCATGAAACATTTGAAAATCTAAGCCCATTTAATTTAGGAACCTGATCAAGATATAAGCCAATATAAGTCTTGATTAAAAATGCAGTCTATATTCAAATGCCACACTTTGCCATATTTCCTGGTACAAATGTTGAGATAGGAAGCTTTCCAATACTACTAGAAGAGTTTATGAAGAGTAAGGATTCTTCTGGGGGATATGCTTTGAAGGTAAAGTATGTACCCGGCCTAAATAAAAAAATAAAACTAATAACTCTGGAAAAAAATAAGTAGTATAATAAATCTGAAATAAACATTTCCCTGGATTTATGCTTTATGTGGAATGCTGATTGGATATAATGAGCAGCCAATCAGGAAATAGTATAGCCTAAATGGGAGGAGTTATGGAATGTCTGACATCACAAGGGAGGTGGTTCTTAGCCAGTGGGAGGATGAAACAACCTTAAAAAGAAATTAGAGAAATTATTGTTCCATGACAACACCAAGGTATCCAATCAGAAAGAGGTCTAATAGGTGGAACACTTTCCTTACAAGCTGTGATATTTGCAGGGTCTCATTCCAAGGCCAAAAGGTCACTAAGAGGCTAAATGATGTCATCCTACAACTCCCGTCATCCCCAACCATTGACCTTGATGCCTGTGATGGAGGGAATTGGCACCCAGGAACATCTGAGGACCTCATAAATAACACCAATAATAATAATTTTTTATTTATACCCGCCCACCTGGCTGGGTTTACCTAGCCACTCTGGGGAGCTCCCAATGGATTAAAAACAGAATAAAACATCACACATTAAAAACTTCCCTAATAGATCCTACATTATCTATTAAATGGTGAACATCTTACTGGAGTCCTGTAAACTAGATGTCCAGGAGTTTAGAGAGGAATAGGATGCAAAATGAGAATGTGCTATATTACCTAAAAAAAATTAAAATGCCTTGGAATCCATGTGGAACATTCTTTTGGTTTAAAACTGAGATTGATCCAATGAAAGGAAAAGAGAAAGATTTTTCAGTTATATTGGACACAACAATGTATTTACGGGAAAGGATGGTCTAATACTGACAGATACCACTGTCTACCTAATGTGCTCATAGTCTTATTCTCCATTTGTTTTTATCTGATTCTAGATTGTTGCTTCACAGACAAAACTGAGAGAATGGAGAAGCCAGCACACGCCAAACTTGCAAAGCCCACAAAGCCCACAAAATCCACAAAGCCTGCAGCACCAGAAGAAGCACCAGCGGAGGCAGAACCACCTGCAACCATAACTGATGGTGTGTATACAGCTCATTGATATGGGATGAGGTTTCTCATAAAGTAGAGGAATGCACAAGAAATGCAAAGCTTCCATCTGCTTCTTTTCCAGGTCCAACTTGTGGTCTCGAAAGTCTTTTTATTTATTTATTTTGTTATCTGGTTTTTCGAACCAAAATTTTACAATCACATATCAACATACAATATAAAAACAAGATTCCAGAGAATTTCATGGACTTCCCCCCTCCCCTTTGTGGGTCCTATTGTTAGTCATTCTACATGTTAGTCATTCTACATGTGTATCTAATTTAAAAATTATGTTCTTGTAATAGGGAATTACGCAGGTGGCGCTGTGGGTTAAAGCCTCAGCGCCTAGGACTTGCCGATCGAAAGGTCGGCGGTTCGAATCCCTGCGGCGGGGTGCGCTCCCGCTGCTCGGTCCCAGCGCCTGCCAACCTAGCAGTTCGAAAGCACCTCCGGGTGCAAGTAGATAAATAGGGACCGCTTACCAGCGGGAAGGTAAACAGCGTTTCCGTGTGCGGCTCTGGCTCTCCAGAGCAGCGATGTCACGCTGGCCACGTGACCCGGAAGTGTCTCCGGACAGCGCTGGCCCCTGGCCTCTTGAGTGAGATGGGCGCACAACCCCAGAGTCTGTCAAGACTGGCCCGTACGGGCAGGGGTACCTTTACCTTTTTAATAGGGAATTAAGTACAGGACAACAAAAGTGAACATTGTGAACTCTCATACTTGACAAGAGACTTATACTCCAACCAATGGGTTCATAGTCTTACCCTCCATGTGATAATGGCTTGTTGTTTCACAGAAAAAGCTGAAAGGGTGGAGACGCCAGCATCCGAAAAGGGTGCAGAGTCCATAAATAATGAAGCACCCAGAAAGGATTCAGCAACAGCAACAGCAGCAACAGCAGCTGAAACTGGTGGTCTGTATACAGCACAGTCATATGGAATGAGGTTTCTCATAAAGTAGAGGGATGCATGGGAAAGGGAAGTTGATGGAGAGACAGGCAGGGAGTGGAACCAGTCAGGTTGTGCTAGGGAGGAGTGCAGAGAAAAGCACACACAGCTCTTTGGGTGCCAGAGATCCATGAAGCCCCACAGAAACCCCAGGATTCAGCCCACTCTTTGCTTAGGCAGAATGAGGCAGTTGCCTCAGGTAGCAGGTGCTGGGGTGGGCAGAGATATGTAGACCACACAAGCTGCACTGCAAATAAGAGCCAATGGCCAGCCCAGCCCAGCTTCTGTATGTGGAATTATGTGTACAGAGGGAGAATCTTGTCATTTGTTTGGGGAACAGAAAGTCCTTTAGTATCGAAGGCTACTGTCTTGTGATGCAGACATTGGTCAGAAAAGTTTTCTCAAGCAGCAAGGTATCTCCCCCTGCTTCCTCCACCTGCTTACCCACCCAGATTACCACCCCTTGAACAGTTGACTGTCTCGGGCTGATGGCTGCCACAGCATATGGAAACCCTTTTTCCTGGGCTGGGAATGGTATGTTGGCTCCTGATGGCTAAAGTAGAATTTTCTTTCTTCAAGCATCTGGTTTTCAGAGCATGGTTGCTTTCATCACATCTCCAACGGGTGAAAGATTTGTCGTACTTGAGATTTTCATCCTCACTGCCATGACACTGCTGATTTTCCTTCTATGTAAGTACATAATTAGCATACTTTGCAACTAATGTCATGGGCTTTCCTTCAATGCTAATAGCATTTCCAAAAAGAGATGGCAGGATCCACCTTCCATTTATCCCTTTCATCTCTCTTTGATATAATGGAGGGAGTTACAGCTGTCACCCAGTGAGAGCAATGGCACTGTTTTGTTCTCCCTGAATAAGTGAGTTCCAGCACTTGGAACAGAAGCACAGGCTTGCACAAGTCCCTGGGACACCCTGGACAATTCCCTTTCCCAGTTGCAATTCTTCGCTCCTTTCCCAACTAATCCTCATTTGCTGGGGGAGAGCTCCATTCCTGGTCCTCGCCACCTTGCCCTCTGCTAGGGCTCCAGTCCAAAGAAGGAAAACAGGCAGCAAAGGATAAGGCCATGGCCAAAGTGGGAGGGTCCAGAGCCTACCTAAATATTGAAATATATGCAGGACCTTTTTCAGCCGAAATTCATCAGGACTCTGTTCTGGCCCCTCTCAGGTGGGCTCCGTTGCCAATCTAAAAGAACCAGGGGAGGCATTCATGCTAAGTTCCAGTGTCTCTTTTTCTAGAAAAATAGCACTGGATAGTTGAACAAATGGCTTATTTTCATAGCTAATTCATATTTAAAGGGCACTCAAAGTAAGCAAAGCTTCGGGGGATGAAACCAAATAATCCAAGAATTTACATATTTTAAGCATACGGCAGGGCATGAGGCAGCTTGGCAAATCCCACTCTGTAGGACAAAGAGGTTAGGTCTATCTAGACAACCAAAAATCTAAAGCTTTCAAAGGAAGGCCAACCATCTGATGACAGAAGGAACAGGTCAAATGGAAACAGGACTTCAGAGCACCAGGGCAGCCACATTCAAGGGACAGGAAACATCAATATAAGGCCTGAGAGGAGAAAATATTAAAAATATTAAAAGCAGTTTGAAACCAAGTATCCCCTCCCCCAGCTCATCAGACTACTAAGTTAGAACACAATTTCTTCATTTCTTTTCTACCTACCTCCTCCTTAGATCAGAAGGAAATGAAAAAAAGAGTGGAGATTCAAATGGCAATGAACATGATTCGAAACTTTGTTGTTGGGATTGATTCAAACTATAAGGACATGGATGGTAAGAATTTTATATACAAATCCTCACTTTTGCTAGAACATGCTTAATTTATACAGACTTCAATTCCTGTAGTTCAATTTGGGATTTATATTGTGCGAGCAATACATATATGCAATGAAACTCATCACTTTTTCATTTCTCAGCAGGAAGAAAAGTAGACGGTTGTGATTCTCACATCTCCCCACCAGAAATGCTGTCCTCCCCCGTCACACTGTAACTCACAGTGTTTGTGATACTGCAGAATTTTAGCACTGGCACAAGGGAACTTTGCCCCCACTTCTCCCTGCATGCCATCACCAAAGCTGCTCCCCAGGGTGGGGGAAACGTCAGAACAGATTGGAGGGAAAGGGGCTGAAGATTGTATTGCACAAGGAGAAATTCCTGCACTGACATAATGACCCCCTTAGCTCTATGTGGAATGCAACTCTATATTCACTAATGAAAGAGTTTGTCCACCTCTATTTTCTTAGATCTCAGAAAGCATAATTGAAAACTGCAAAATATTCTGTGTATACTTGGCTTTACTGTGGGACTCAAGGCAGAAATTGTTTTGTGACCCTGTGATTCCCAGCAGAAAAGGAGGACAAAGGAGGGGAACATTAGAGATACTTCATGAGAATAGGATAGTGGGTTGCATGGGTCTTTGGTCTGATCCAGCTGCAGGATTCTTCTGAGGCTTTTCATTGGTGATCTCAGCCACAGAGAATCAAGTCTGTCCTCATATTCATAAGAACCCCATCCTGGAGCTCTGCTTCTTGATTCAGGCTAGAGTGTTTTTAAATGTTTGAAAATGGTTTCTTAATATTTGCAGATTGTTATTTCAGATACTCCTGCCTTAAACTGTTTCAAATCTTTTAGACTTCCAAATACTCGCTGCAGCTCAAAACATATCAGATAAAGTGCGTTTTCTTGAAAACAGAAATGATCAACTGCAAAAGGAAATTGGTAAGCTACCCTATGATGCTGAAGAATTGTAGCACAGTGATAACCTGCCCTGAGTCTGCACCAGTTGAATGCCCCTCCTCTAGCTGAATACTCTTAGAGCCAGAGCAGAGTGCTGCGCTCCTTTGCACCCAGCCACCCTAGGGAAACATCAGAGATATTCAGTTCAGCTCTCCTGATCTGCTGAATTGATTTAGCTTTTATGGTGAGGAAGGAAAAGACTTTGCCATTCTTTGCTATAGAAGACAATCAAAACAGGTCAGCTAAAAGACCTGTCCTTTATTATATTCACCCATGGGAGAGAGATTCTTGAATAGCACTCCTGAGCCAAATTCCACCAACTTGGGCAGTGGGGTGATTGGTGCAACAGCAAAATCTCTGTTTCACAAGCCCATCATCAGAAAGAAGTCCTCAGGGCCATTCACATAGTGAATTGGCTCATTGGCATGTGGGTTAGAATACCTGTGGACAATAGCAATCCTCTCTCTACCCACGGGCCTGATCTGTTACCACAGCAAGTACCCAGACCACAAAGCTAGGTCACAATAGGGTCCTCCATTTATCTGCACAGGTCTCTAAGGTGGACTCTCCTTCACTGGAAAAACTTCCTAAATAGGTAATGAATTTTAGGTGGGTTCCCACCAAGCAAGACCCAGTGATAACATCAGGAACCTTTATTGAACTAACGGAACTGGACAACAGGGGCAAAGCAAATGCTTATATACATTTCTGAAGTCCTGGATCACTCCCACTCTCAAGATGATTGGCTGTCTAAACTCCCAAGCTGAGAATCATAACTGAGAGTTTAAGGGCCAATCACAATAGCCCAAATCCTGAAATTTCCTGTGATTGGATATCATGTATCAAATCAGAACACAGCTGCTCAGAATCCTTAGTCCAGACTCAAGTTCAGGCAAACACAGACCACTGGATACATAACACCCCTCCCTCTTAGGCACAAAACCACATCCCCGTCAACACACATAGTCATCAAAGTGGAGAGGGCAGTGCCTCACCCTCTGGGAGTGGTGAAGCTCGTTGCCTTGGGTCCTTGGGGATGCCCATGAAGCTGCAGCTGGTGTTGTGGGTGTCACTGATGTAATTGACTCTGCGCTGTCTGGTGGTGAGTGTTGGGGCCCATTATTATTATTATTATTATTATTATTATTATTATTATTCCTCAGCCCTACCCTGGGCCACTGGGTTCTCATAGGGTGCATCAGTCTGTGAGCCAGGCTGATCATTCACCTTGTCCCTGTTCTTGGGTGTGGTAGCAGTGACTGGAGCTGGGGTATCAGCCAGACGGTGGGGTGTTTGGTCCACATGCTGGCAGTGGACCTGAACATCTGGTGTGGCAGCCTTGTAGGAGCCTAGCCCAGTGCCCTGGTAACAACGGTGGAGAGCAAGGCAGGACAATCCCCATAGTTCTTGATGTAGACAGGGTCATCGGGGTGAAGGATCTGGGGGCTGCTGGAGCCTCCCAGCCAACAGGTTGATCAGATGCCAGATTAGGGTGCAAACAATCCAGGAGTAATGCCAGCTTCCGGTTCTTGAGGAGTTGTGCCGGGCTTCAACCTGTGACAATGCAGGATTTGATGTGCTGCTGCAGCAGAAAATCCACTCCACTAGGCATTTGTTCCAGTCCCCCATGGGCAATCGGAGTGAGGGATTCCATGGTGGTCCTCACCATTTTCTAAGCCCATCCATTCATTGATGTGTGGAACGCTGCTGCTGTGACATGTTGGATTAGGTTGTTGGTCATGCACTTCTCGAACTTGGTTGATGTGAACTGTATGCCATTGTCAGGCAGGGAGAGTCATAAGCCAAGACAGCCAGTGGGATGGATCCCACTCTCTGTCCTGGCTTCTTCTTTAGCAGTGCGCAGCCTCTCCCAGGCAAGGGGAGCCTTCATCCAGTGCCCGGGAGAGGCTGTGTGTGGCTAAGGCTCCCCCAAGAGCCGCACTCCCTTTAAAGAGCGCACGGAGCGTATATGCAGCTCTTGGGGACATTTTCCCCAAGGAGGAGAAGAGCAGCCCTTTTCCCTCCTCTGGGAAAAGCCCCAAAGAGCCACACACACGCTCCACACGGCTCTTTAAATGGAGCACTTACAGAGCCTCCCACCTGCATTCACTCCATAAGATGCACTCACATTTCCCTTTACTTTTTAGGAGAGGAAAAGTGCGTCTTATAGAGCGAAAAATACAGTATATATTTGCCAACTTAACTGGCGTTAAGTACCACCTATAGAACATCTTTACAAAATTTTCTTTAATTGTATATGAGGCAGTAAATCATATATCCTCTTGCCAGAGTTTCTCCCATTGCTCTGGATAGATAGTATGTCCGAGATCCTAAGAACATTTAACATTTAACATTCTTTCACTTCTTCCTCCATCAATTCCCAGTCCAATGAAAGATTATATGTTTTGGATAACAATTTCTTGTTATTCTGTATCACTGTGACGTTAAATTTCAAATCCTCTTTTGCAAATCCTTTCTTTTGATCCGAGTTGAATATACTTCTAAGTTGTATATAAAGCCATCTGTCAACTTCATATTGCTGTATCTCTTCCTAGGATTTTAATCTGAGTTTCCCTTGTTCATCTTCCAATAATTGTCTATATGTTGGCCAATTTGTCCCCATATTCAGTTTTTTGATAGCATATGCCTCCAGCGGTGATATCAACCAAGGTGTCTGTGGTTCGAGATATAATTTATATTTGTTCCAAACTTTATATAATGCACCTCTTAATACATGACTTGTGAATTCTTTATTGCATTTTACTTTCTCATAATACACATGCCATCTGTGTCTATTATTAAAGCTTTCAAGATCCAATATATTAATTTTTTTCCAATCTAATCCAATGTCTTACCCATATTAAACATTCTGCTTCATAATATCATTTTAGATTTGGCAATGCTAATCCTCCCCTTTCCTTTCTTTCTGTCAATAATTTATATTTTATCCGCGGTTTTTTTCCTTGCCATACGAATCTCATTATATCTTTCCTCCATTCTTCAAAGCAATTCTCTTTATTTATAATTGGTATTGTTTGGAATAAATATTTCATTTTCGGCAGGACATTCATTTTAATTATGGAGACTCTTCCCCATATTAATAACATTAATCTACTCCAGGTTTCAAAACCTTTCCTTATTCCATTCCAAACTTTCTCATAATTATTTTTGTACAGATTAATATTCTTCATAGTTAGATCTATAACGAAATGTTTTGCTTTCTTAACAATCTGTAAGCAAACCTTTTCCTGAAGTTCTTTTTGCTCTTGTTCTGTCTTTTCCGTATTCATTTTAAAGCCACACACCTTGCCAAAGTCATGTATTATATTTATTGCTTCAGCGATACTTGCTTCTGGTTCTTCTGTTCTTAATGAAATATCATCCACAAAAGCCCTGATCTTAAAAACCACTTTTCCCAATGTTATTCCTATGATCTCTTTGTCTTTCCTTATTTCTTACAACATTATTTCTAATGTCAATATAAAAAGGATGTCAGGAATACACACTCTAGATTCCCCTCCCCACCTCCGCAACTGGACAGTTAGCCTAGAGAGAGAAAGAGAATTTTGATAAACCACAGCTACTCCCCCTTCCCAACCTTCATGCTGCTCTGAGTATCCAGCTGGAAACAAGTGGGTGAGGCCCCTGGGGTTCAGATAAGGCCTGTGAAGGAACATGCATCTTTTGTCTATTCCCTCAAATAAAAGGTTCTTGACTGTGTTCCCTGTTCCAGCTATGCCCCCCCCCCCCCGGGTATTTCCTGCAGCACCATGAAGTGGTTGAAGAGTTAATGTTGCTCTTATTTTAATCTTTTTGAGCTTCCTAGATGAATATATGTTATCATGTGGCCACAGAAATGAACTTAACAAAAATAATTGAAATCTGCACAGGCATACAAGTTTGTTCCTCTTAAATTCTTTTTCTTTTTCTCTTCTTCCTCTGGCTTGACTGAAAGACATCCTTACTAGAAACTTGAAAGATGGCTGGGTTATATTTTCAAATTCGTTCTATCTGTTTTCTGCTGAGCTACGCTCATGGTTGGATTCCCAAAAAAAGTGTGAGAGGGAAGGCGCCAAACTCATTTCTATAGAAACAGTGGAAGAACAGGTGAGCATCAAAGCCAAGTATTGAAAAAGGTAGGGGATCTCCTTGAGTCAAAGGGCTCCTATCATCACTATCCAATTAAGAAGTTCCAATCCACCTATATGCAGCCAAGACAGTAATTCCATCAGTCAAGCTAAGGGGTGGGTGGGGCAGGGAGCAGCTGCTACCATCTGGGGCTAACTAAGGTTTCTTGGTGCTGCTGAACTCTAATAGAATGAAGCTGATAGTCAGGAAGGAGGTCTTGAAGGAGGAGTAGATACTGGAGGGAAATCTTGTATATTCTTCCTCTGCTCTTTGAGATGTACTGAGTGCTTAGAAAAAAGGCTTCCCTCACCACTCTAGCCCTCTGGCATGAGAGTATCATGGAGATGACTCTAGAGGAGCTTGCAAGGTATGTCCCTCTCCCAGCCCCTTAGCCCAGGAAGAGGCTACTAGGGTGCTGTAGGGCACAGACATGGGTGAGACCCCATCATCAACCCATCAAGCATACCACAACCAGACTGATTCCAGTAGCTCTGGAACCAACAAACAAGCATGGATACAGAAATTGAAGTATTTGCTATACAGGTCAATGTCCAACTGTTTTATGGCAAAGTCATTTATAGTATCTGGAAATTTTAACTCTGTGTCATGACTGAAACACATATGTAGCCAGTCTCGGTGAGGGAAGGTGAAGTTCCCCTTCACTACAATATTTCCTCTTTGGGATACTTCATTGATTCCATCACCCATCATCATCATCATAATTTGGATCAGGGGGACAATAGTGCATATACCATACTTGGGATATTATGTATAATTTTGATCACTGCTTCCCCTCAAAATATGGATTGGACCTTCAGTAGTGACACCTGCTCCTTTTGAAATGTGTTTGTTTTATGCCTGTTCAATGTCTGCAAAGGACTATAGTCTCCCAGAGAAAGGGACATTGTCTGGGGATGCTCCTCATTCATAGGGATGATTTTCTGTTTTTTTCTTTCTCTCCACTCCTACTCTAGTTTTTTATAAACCATCAAGTAAAAATTCGTAGAAAGTTTTTTTGGACTGGACTCTTTAAAGACAAGGAAGAGGTTTGGAAATGGCTTTCAGGGAAACTACCTGAATTCCAGTAAGTTTTTGAAGCAACATTTGTTAATGGCATAAATTCCCAAAACTTGCAGATTCTGTTTACATAATTGATCCTTTCCCTCTCCAAATATATTTTGTCATGTAATTTTCTCTACTACCAAAGACCTACATATGTACTCCTCCACATCACTGTCCAAGTGAGTGACTGCTGCTTCTCACTAGTTTGGAGATTCAGGAAGGCTACTCTTTCTGCTTCTCTAACCTAATGAAAGCGGTGATTCGGAAGAGGCTGAAGGCATCCTTATAAATAGCTTGTGCTGATTAGCTCAGCTTCAAAAGGACTAACAAGATCCTAAAGCTGAGCTACCCTCTCTTTAGGAAAGTATTTCTACAGTTATCTGCTAGACAATCTGAATAACCAGCAATCTCAAACCTAAAATAATAAGAGCAGATGAAGTAAGTGTGTAAGATAGGGTAGATGAATCTCACTCTCTTGTATATAATCATAGACACATAGAAATTTAGAGTTGGATGAGACACCAATGGTCATCTATTCCAACCCCTGCAAAGCTGGAATCACAACTGAAGAAGCCCTGGCAGATTCCTAATAGTTTTTTGCTGTCGGCTGGCAGTTTAAGACAATTCATGGTTCCCTTTAAGTATCTAACAATTCTTTTCAAGCTGTGTTGATGGATGTACAAGGTCAGAGTAAATTCCCACGCATCCACAGCTTAGTATTAGAACAGTGAACTGGTCTGGTATTTATTACCAAGACTGGTTTAACAGAGGGCTGCTTTAAATTTTACAAGTTCTCCTGGAACAAAATCCAATGACATTCATCTCCATTGATGCGCCCAATACCAACCACTAATCCTTTTTGGCAAATGTATTGAGTAAACTGTCATGGCCTAAAATTTGCCACTGTTTCTTTAATAATAATAATAATAATAATAATAATAATAATAATAATAATAATAATTTATACCCTGCCCATCTGGCTGGGCCTCCCCAGCCACTCTGGGCGGCTTCCATAAAAAACAAAAATACAGTAAAATATCACACGTTAAAAACTTCCCTGAACAGGGCTGCCTTAAGATGTCTTCTGAATGTCAGGTAGTTGTTTATCGCTTTGACATCTGCTGGTAGGGCGTTCCACAGGGTGGGCACCACTACCGAGAAGGCCCTCTGCCTGGTTCCCTGTAGCTTCGCTTCTCGCAATGAGGGAACCGCCAGAAGGCCCTCGGCGCTGGACCTCAGCGTCCGGGCAGAATGATGGGGGTGGAGACGCTCCTTCAGGTATACTGGACCGAGGCCATTTAGGGCTTTAAAGGTCAGCACCAACACTTTGAATTGTGCTCGGAAACATACTGGGAGCCAATGTAGGTCTTTCAAGACCGGTGTTATATGGTCTCGGCGGCCGCTCCCAGTCACCAGTCTAGCTGCCGCATTCTGGATTAATTGCAGTTTCCGAGTCACCTTCAAAGGTAGCCCCACGTAGAGTGCATTGCAGTAGTCCAATGGGAGATAACCAGAGCATGCACCACTCTGGCGAGACAGTCTGCAGGCAGATAGGGTCCAGGGGCGCCGACTTATAAAAAATATTGGGGGGGCCCATACCGGGGTCCTGCCCCGGGAAGTTTTCTAAATTTTAGATGAAAATTAGTGAGTTTTAAAGTTTTTTAAAAGTATTTTAGAGTCATATGATCAACATTAGAACCCCGAAAACTCGACTCTCTATAACTCCACACTCCGGGAAACTCGACAAGCCTGAAACACTTTTTGGCTTTGAAAAAAGAAACAAAACAAAAACACACACGGTATTTTCATAAAAAGCTAATTTAATTTACAGTAACAATTATGCTTATAGACTATTACAGAGCAGTGAATATATAGCTCTGAAAAGACTGAAATGATATTTAAATAAATCCTAAACTATCATTAAAAGAATAAAACATAAAATATTGCTGTCGCACAGTAATAGCACTTTGATTAATAAGTGAAATAGCTAATTTAAGCTTACTTTGAATAAGGCTGAGGGTTCATTAAATAAATATAATATCTTAAAGTTAATGCTTTAATACAGTTAATAAAGTTAATACAGTATGCCTAATACTGTATGTAAATACTGTAATACTGTAAGTAAATAACGGGCTTTAATTGGGTCTTACACCCTAAAAATATTTAAGTATTTGAAAATAACTAATACAGTACTATAGTAATATAGAAATACAGTACTAAACTAGTACTAATATTTCAAAACTGAAAATTTAACATTCTGTATGTATTTAATTCTCTATTTTATAAAGATTTTTAATATCTGACAGTGAGTTTGGAGTAGCCCAATGCAAAAATCCTGAGGATCCATGTGGATCCGTGCTTTGTAACCACGTTTTTGCACCACTGTAACCCTAGGCAACAGTGGGTGCGTGATTTTTTTGGTGCAAGATGTAGCCATGGACATGCTATGTGATCTGATGGTGAATTTGGGGTGACCCAATGCAAAAATCCTGAGGATCCATGTGGATCCGTGCTTTGTAACCACGTTTTAAATGGGGAGGGAAGGAAAAACACAGAAGGGACAAGAAGCACAAGAGGGGTGTGCGGAGAAGCAGCTGGCTAAGAATGCAGGGGAGGAGTTTAACGGGGAGGGGGGAGGAAAGGAAGGCAAAAGTCCCCCCCCCCCCAAGCCAGCCCTCTCTCTCTCTCTCCCACCTGCATCCCTAGAGCACGGAGAGGAGGAGGTGGTTGGCTGGAGCCTGCACGCAGTGTGACTAGGAAAGAATTAGAAGGAAGGACTCGATCCTTTCCTTAACCCTCTGCTTGCCAGGAGGGCAGGGGATTCCCTGCTCTTTGTTGAGTTTGAGCAAATGCAGCAACAGAAGCGGGTGGGCAGTAAGACCCTGAGGCAGAATGCAGGAAAGCAGCAGCTTCTGCCTTCCCTCCACCCGCCCGCCCGATCTTATTTTTGCCTGATTTTTGCCGGCGAGTCAGCTCCAGGGACCACACATTCGCTCAATAACACACAGAGACATTTCCCCTTACTTTTTAGGAGAAAAAATCTGTGTGTTATAGAGTGAAATTTACGGTAATAATTTTCTTAAATTATTGGGGGGGCGGATTTTTGAGGGGGCTCGGGCCCCCTCAGGCCCCATGGAGTCGGCGCCTATGATAGGGTCTCAGCCTACGTACCAGATGGAGCTGGTAAACAGCTGTCCTGGACACAGATTTGACCTGTGCCTCCATGGACAGCTGTGAGTCCAAAATGACTCCCAGGCTGCGCACCTGGTCCTTCAGGGGCACAGTTACCCCATTCAAGACCAGGGAATGCTCCACACCTGCCCGCCTCCTGTCCCCCAGAAACAGTACTTCTGTCTTGTCAGGATTCAACCTCAACCTGTTAGCCACCATCCATCCTCCAACCGCCTCCAGACACTCACACAGGACCTTCACTGCCCTCACTGGTTCTGATTTAAAGGAGAGGTAGAGCTGGGTATCCTTTAATACAAAAGGAACTGAGTCGCCATGAGTCAGAG
The DNA here is from genome assembly GCF_964106915.1 of Podarcis gaigeae. Lineage (NCBI taxonomy): Eukaryota > Metazoa > Chordata > Lepidosauria > Squamata > Lacertidae > Podarcis > Podarcis gaigeae. The sequence continues at coordinate 77,433,833 of NC_139685.1, forward strand.
GCCTACAATGAATCGGCAAGGCCTGCATGACTCATGCAACCTTTCACCTACATATGCCTGTACATATGGAGTGGTCATTGATTGTATGTGGTGTGGATTGGTTGGATGGTAGAAAGTTGGCTGAGTTTGGTGTGTATAAAAGATTTCGGTCGTTGTTGGAAAGGACTTTTTTTAAGAATAAAAGCAGAATTCTGCAAAGATACTCTTTTGTGCCAACAAGGGTCTGAGGACCAGGTGAAGGAGTCAAAGGAAGTCAGAACCTTTTCTTTTTCAAACACTGACATAAACTTTACAAATGGGCAGTGGGCTTGTATAATACTTGCTGGGAACTTAAACCCTGTATGCCAGTGGTTCCCAGTTAGCTAAGTAATGCAGACCCCTTGTTTTTCAAAAGCCAAACCATGGGCCACCCTACCTTTGAACATTTTGATATCTCTGCAGCAGTTTTTGTTATATGAATGGCGTCATGGAGTCCACCAATTGGGAACCAATGCTATATGTGATCTTAGACTTGATCAAAGGTCAGATCCAACCCAAACATGTCATGGGAGTTTTTTTAAAAAAAACCTATTAAACCATTATTATTATTATTAACAACAATTTAAAAGGTTCCTGGAGAGCTAAAAATAAGGGACTTAGAGAATACATTTACAAAGAATTTTAGATCTGTGTAGTGGGACTTGATTCAATATACAATGGACGCTGGAGAATGCAAGGCTTTACTAGAAGTGACAGTAAGTGGGGGCTGAAGCCTTATTTACCTAGGGATCCATCAGCCTCGCCATCCCCGGACCTTGGAGGGAACAAAAGTACCAGGAAAGCAAAATCTTCTTTGGAGAAAAAGAGTTTATTGAAATCTGTGCACAGAGATAATTTGTGCACAGAGACAACCAGCAGGATAGCTCCTGAAAACTGGCTGTAAAGCAATACACTTCAGCAAGCCTTCTTATACCTTTTCTGAACATTCTCCCCCCTCCCATTCCTTCTCCAAACTTCCCCAATCAGCTGGCAAATGTTCAACTTATTCCCTTATATGGCACATCTATATTGCTTGCTAAACATTCCTCATACGTGTCTTTCTGCTAGCTAAGCACTTCCCCTTTTGCTTATACACGTCTTTTCTTATCTTTGCATTACTAGGCAGGAAAAGCACGGCAGGAAACGGCCTTCTTAGCAGGCTGATTAGATTTGCAAAGGCTGCAATTTCTTGCTAGCTGGCAAGGCAGGAAATGGACTCTTGACCTGCCAGAGTTAGCAAACAGCCACTGTTTGCTAACTGCCTGATCACAATTGCAGGAACTCACTATGTGCAGATAATATGGAGAGCAAAATTCCTTCTTAGGTACAAGGTGCAAGGTACAGAGAATATTGGGAGAAACCCTTCCCATCTCCCTTCAGGGGCTAGCGTGATATTTTTATCAACTATGGATAATTGATTAAACATAGAACCAGCATGTATTATTTAGATAAGATATATGTGAGAGATATCATATCATTTCAATCAATCAACTCCATAATGGCTTTGTGGTTATAGATTATATTTTGTATTTCAGCTGTAGATTTAGCTATTTTTGTTTCTGTGTAGTGTAGTGTATCCTCATGCATGGGGTGGGTGGTAGAGGTGAGATGAGATGCATGAAGGCGGATGCAAATCTAACAAAGGTTTTAATATGCTCAGAAAAATCACTACTGTGCTAACTCTGCTATGAGAGAGTAAGGATCTCTCTTTCAAAACCCTCTCTCCAACACCCACAACAATACAGAGCAGATCTGAGGAGGATGTGGGTGCATAAGGGAAGGAGGGAGGGCCAGTTCTGTTGCAGAAATGGAAATCCTGGCAATAGCAGAAGTACTGCATTGGATACTGCCCAAAATTGTTAAATAAATTGAATGCAAGTTCTTGTGTGTAACAGAGCCTTCCAAAGGGAGACCTCATTATTTTTATTTTTATTTTTGTAGTTTCCTATGAGAAATTATTTCATATAAGAAGAAGAAAGACAGTCTTGACCCACAGTTGTTGTTGTTGTTGTTGTTGTTCTTCTTCTTCTTCTTCTTCTTCTTCTTCTTCTTCTTCTTCTTCTTCTTCTTCTCTTACATGGTTAGAATTCTAAAATATGGGGAGAAAAATCCATCACAATTGTGGGTAGATGTTAAGAGAGAAAGAGATGAACATTTTTTTAATGGTAGAAGGAACAGCGAGTGGGTGAGGAAGTAAACATCCAATCTTGATTGCTCAGTGCTGCTGTTTCTTTTCTTTTCAGGTACTGGAATTTCTATTCGCCACATGATGAATTGAACCATGACTGCACTGCAATGTCCTTTGATTGCATTGGCGGTTGCTGGATGGCATTAGAATGTCATCTACAAATGCCCTATATTTGTAAGAAGGTGCCAGATGATGCTTGGCTCTAAGAAGACACTTTAAGATGAACGAAACTGGATCTCATGATCACTACACAAAAGCAAAACCAAGAGATCACCCCACCCTGCTGTTTTAATGCACAATCAACACTGCCATCTAGATTATGGGACTCTCTGGCATCATCCTCACAGTCATCTTGAAAATACCTTATTCTGCAAGATCAGACATAGATGGCTACAAAAATAAAAAATGGAAGGGTCCAATCATAGCCTGTTTTCTGTTTAATGTATTTATTTGCAATGCATACCAATATTTGTTTCCTTATTCTGTGTGTTTGATGCCCCATTGCCCCTTCTGATCTCCATGGTTGCTACCTTACAAGGCACATAAGGACAACCCTGCGTGCCAGGCAATGAGAATAGGAGTCACCTAACCTTTGGTGTCCCCTTCTAGCAGACTAATCACAAATACAACTTTGGAAATTCAGGCACCCTTACTCTCATATAGAGTTAACATTGGGCAACAAACACATTGAGCTGCTCTTGATTTCTTCAGAATTTGATAGGGGGCAAGACTGGGGGTCCACACCAGTGTAGGGAAACTGTTTCACTGTCGAACTGCTCTTAGTGTCAGAAAGAGGTTTAGTTGGAATCTTCTTTCTTGTAACTTGTAACCATGGGTCTGGACTTCCAGGTACCATGAGAATGGCAGATGGAGTGTGAGCCTGATTGTTCCAACAGGCTTGATCTTCACGAGGGGGTTACGGGGAGTATTTCGGTAATACCTAGGTATTTATGAATTTTGTTTTCCTAGCTTGATCAAAATTATTTATTATTTCATATCAGGTATATAGTTAAGAGCTTAGGTATATAGTCAAGCAGCGGGCGCCTGGGGCCCTGCACCCCTTTCACCCCCAGGTAAAGACGGCTCTGCATGGAACACTACCCTTTTTTCTGGAAAAATAAAACTGGTGGCATGTATGTTTTGATGATGGTACATTCAGTAAACGTAAACTGAACATGTTGAAATTTGACTGCTTCTTTTCCTTTTTTTGTTCTTTAACTTTACAAATGAAGATTTACACTAATGCACTTTGCCATATTTCCTGGTACAAGTGCTGAGATATGAAACTTTCCAATATTACTAGCCTAGTGTAGAGGAGTAAGGATTCTTCAAAGGGATATGCTTTGAAGGGATATGTACCCGGCCTAAATAAAAAATAAAACTAATAACTTTTGAAAAAAAGAAGTAGTATATCAAATCTGAAATCAACATTTTCCTGTATTTATGCTTTATGTTGCATGCTGATTGGATATAATCAGCAGCCAATCAGGAAATGGTATAGCATAAATGGGAGGAGTTTTGGAATGCCTGACATCACAAGGGGGTGGTTCTTAGCCAGTGGGAGGATGAAATTAGAGAAAAGATTGTTCCATGGCAACACCAAGGTATCCAAACAGAAAGAGGTCTGATGGGTGGAACACTTTCCTTACAAGCTATGATAATTGCAGGGACTCATTACAAGGCTGAAAGGTCACTAAGAGGCTAAATGATAAGGAGCTTTTATAAACTACAGATGGTTTTTCGCTTTTAAATACTAGAACTCAGGGTCATCCAATGAAACTGGGTGGTGGAACATTATAAGGATGTGCACAGGTGCTGTCTTGCCAGCATCCCCTACTGGCTGTTTGGCCAATAGCAACCACCAGGCAAGCAACAGGTTTTTTGGATTCCACTGGACGGAGACTCTTAGGTAGAGACAAAGTTTTATTAATTGGTTAACATTAATAAATCAGCAACGTAGAAATTAATCAGCAACGAAGAATAGAGTCTAATATAAAGCCAACAGCAACTGGAAATAACTACAAAGCTAGCAATATAACCAATAAGCAAAATATCTTAGGCAAAAATAATCATCATACAGATAGCATAGGTTCAGTCACCCCAGCCAATGGAGATATGTAAGGATTATCTGTGACCCTTCAGACTGGTAGATGGTTGTTCTCTTCACATTCTGGAATGGAGCATAGAACAATGTATCAAGATATCCCTGTCTCCTTCAGCTGCTGGCCCTTATATAGTCCAGGGTGTAGGTCTCCTGACAACCTGGCAACAGGTTGATGTCATGATGTAATTCCATTCCCATCCTTTGATCTGGCCTGGGAGTCGACGCACGTGGGCATGAGAGCCTTCATTTGCATTCTTTATCTCTGTGGTTCAGTCAAAGTAAGGTTACTTTCCTTGTTCCCAGTCAACTGCTTCCTCCGTCCATCCCTCATGCAGTCAAGTGTTTGATAGCTGGCTAACCATGAAGTTCCTTTCACTTCTTCTCAAACAACCAGGTTCCTTATATTAAAGCTCCAGCTACATTGCAAACCAGGAGCATCACATTCTGTTTTATTCCCTGGCAATACAGGTGCCCTGCTCTGATTCATGGGCCCAATTTATTTATCCAGATCCAGAAAATATAAGGCTTCGGAAAACCCATTTATTAGTATATCAAGGGCTGCTAGTTCAGATGGCTTTGAAACTGGATTAGACAACAGCCGCCTTCTTTCTTTCTTTTAGCCACAGCATCAGATGTCAGGCTGGGTCATTGCAAAAAGAAAACAAAATGGCACACTTGGAGAGCCTGGGTAACAGCTTCCCCTCTACTTCTTTTCCAGGTCCAACTCATGGTCTCCAAAGTCTTGCTAGATTCAGTTGGATTTATAGGCATCCAACTGAGACCAGATCTAGTACTCCATCTTTTCTGATGATCAGGAGGCAGTTATATAATTAAATGTATATACCTTCCATCAAGGATGATGAAGAAGAAGAGTTTGGATTTGATATCCCACCTTTCACTCCCCTTCAGGAGTCTCAAAGCGGCTCACATTCTCCTTTCCCTTCCTCCCCCACAACAAACACTCTGTGAGGTGAGTGGGGCTGAGAGACTTCAAGAAGTGTGACTGGCCCAAGGTCACCCAGCAGCTGCATGTGGAGGAGCGGAGACACGAACCCGGTTCCCCAGATTACGAGACTACCGCTCTTAACCACACCACCACACTGGCTCTCAGTGGGGAGGATGTTATTGGTCTACCTCTCCTGACATTCCCAACCATTGACCATGATGCCTGTGATGGAGGGAATTGGCACCCAGGAACATCTGAAGACCTCAAAGATAACAATAACAATAACAACAACAATAATAATAATTATAGCAATTTTTACTCATACCCTGGCAGCTTCCAACAGATTAAAAACAAAATAAAACACCACACATTAAAAACTTCCCTAATAGATCCCACATTATCTATTAAATGGTGAACATCTTACTGGAGCCCTGTAAACTAGATGTCCAGGAGTTTAGAGAGGAATAGGATGCAAAATGAGAATGTGCTATATTACTTAAACCATTTTTAAAAATGCCTTGGAATCCATGTGGAACATCTCTTTTGGTTTAAAACTGAGATTGATCTAATGAAAGGAAAAGAGAAAGACGTTTCAGTTATATTGGACTCAACAATGCCTTCATGGGAAAGAATTGTCTAATACTGATAGAGGCCGCTTTCTACCTAATCTGCTCATAGTCTTATTCTCCATTTGTTTTTATCTGATTCTAGATTGTTGCTTCACAGACAAAACTGAGAGGATGGGGAAGCCAGCACCCACAAAGCCTGCAAAGCCCACAAAGCCCAAAAAACCCACAAAGCCTGCAGCACCAGCAGAAGCCCCAGAAGAGGCAGAACAACCTGCAACCATAATTGATGGTCTGTATACAGCACATTCATATGGGATGAGGTTTCTCATAAAGTAGAGGAATGCGCAAGAAATGCACAGCTTCCGTCTGCTTCTTTCCCAGGTCCAACTTGTGGTCTCCAAAGTCTTTTTGGGCTTGTTTGTTTTTAATTTATTTATTTGGTTTTTCAAATTAAAATTTTACAATCATATATGAACATACAATATAAAAACAAGATTCCAGAGAATCTCCTGGACTTCTCCCCTCCCCTTTGTGGGTCCTATTGTTGGTCATTGGTCATTTCCTCCTGCATCTTTTATAATAATGCAAATCTTTTACATTTATTTCTTTTTTTAATTAACTTTTATTGATAAATACAACACTCAGAAACACAAAAATCCCAAAACAAACTTACACACACACACACACACACACACAACTCCTTAATTCCTATGAAAGAAAACAATTAAACATACGTTAATCCAAAGAAATATCAAATTACATAAAATAACTAAATATAAAAGCATAAATCTTGACTTCCCTCCCCCCATGTGTGTCTTCCTTTGGTTTTTTTTCTCCCCCTTCTTTTTGCTGCGTTATCAATATTATTCTTGGCTATCTCATCTTATACCCATTTCTTCTTAATTTTTTACTCTATAAATTTCATTCATTGCATATTGATATATTTGTACCAGAACAATGTTTATTCATGTATTCCTTCATGCAAGTCCACTCCTCTATCATTTTTTTATCTGATTGGCCTCTCACTACTGCTGTAAGTCTTGCTGATTCCATGTTTTCACAAAATCTTATTTGCAATTCTTTTATTGAGGGAGTTTTTTCTCCCTACCAATTTTTTGCTATAATCATTCTAGAAAACTTTTTTCCTAGCAGCAGGAATGTCAGTCGATATAATTCCCAAGAGGAATGCCTCTGGTTTTTTGTTACATGATATTTTAAGCATTTTTTTAGTTCCTCTTGGATGTTGCTCCAAAACTGTTTAATATACACACATTCCCACCACATATGATGCATTGTTCCTATCTCTGTTTTACACCTCCAGCACAAATTAGATTTTGATTTATAAATTTTCACCAATTGGGCCAGGGTCAAATTCCATTGGTATATCATTTTCATTATATTTTCTCTGATTGTGAAGCAAACTGTAAATTTGAAATTTCTCCCTTTGGTCTAATCGAATCACGTGGCCTCTATCTCTGGCCCACTTGATCATAACGTCCTTCACCTCTTCATCTTTTAATTTCCCTTCTAATAACTGGTTGTATATTTTAGATAATATCCTTTTGGGATTTTTTAATAACTCTGTTTGTAATTTTGATTCTTCTTTGCCAAATCCAGTGTTCTTATCCTGCTTAAATAGGTGATCAATTTGGTAATATTGTAGCCATGTATTACAATATTGACTAAGTTTTTCATATGGTTTTAATTTTAATTGGCCTTGATATTCTTTTGCTAATTGCTGATATATGGCCCATTTGCCTTCCATATTTTTCTTTTTAACAGATAGTACTTCTAATGGTGATATTCACCATGGTGTTTTGGGCTCTAACAGTCTTCAATGTCTTTCCCAGACTTTAGATAATGACCTTCTAATTACATGGTTTAAAAATTCTTTGTGTACAGCTACTTTGTGATAAGCTAAATAGGCATGCCAGCCAAATCTATTATTCCATCCCTCCAGGTCCAAAACATCAGTGTTTTCTAGCATGATCCATTCTCTGATCCAACACAAACCTGCAGCTTCGTAATAAATTCTCAAATCAGGGAGCCTAAACCCACCTCTTTCTTATCTGTTAACAGTTTGTATTTGTTGCATGGCTTTTTGCCTTGCCATATAAATTTCATCAAGTCTGATTTCCATATGTTGAAATATTCTAGTTTGCCTGTTATGGGAATCATTTAAAACAGAAATAGTAGTTTTGGTAGGCTATTCATTTTTATTACTGATATTCTACCCCATAGTGTTAATTGCAATTTTGACCAAATTTTCATATCTCTTTTTACTTCAGTCCAGATTTTTTTATAATTATCCTCAAATAGGTTTATGTTTTTCATTGTGATCTCTATTCTCAAATATTTAATGTTTTGGCTTCCAACACAAACCTGCAGCTTCGTAATAAATTCTCAAATCAGGGAGCCTAAACCCACCTCTTTCTTATCTGTTAACAGTTTGTATTTGTTGCATGGCTTTTTGCCTTGCCATATAAATTTCATCAAGTCTGATTTCCATATGTTGAAATATTCTAGTTTGCCTGTTATGGGAATCATTTAAAACAGAAATAGTAGTTTTGGTAGGCTATTTGGTAGAAGCCAAATTTTCTTATTATTTGTTTTCTCCTGATTTCCCATACTCTTAACCGTTATCTTTGTTTTGTCTTTATTAAGCTTAAATCCAGATACCTGACCAAAATTTAACTTTTCCCCCAGTATAATCTCATATAATCTCAATACTTTCTATTGGATTCTCAACCACTGAGACGAGATTGTCTGCATACAGCACAATCATATGGGCTGAGGTTTCTCATAAAGTAGAGGAATGCACCGGAAAAGCACAGCTTCCGTCTGCTTCTTTTCCAGGTCCAACTCATGGTCTCCAAAGTGGTGGTGGTGGTAGTTATAAATTTATTTAGTTTTTCAAATTAAAATTTTGCAATCACATATGCAGCACTATTATGAATAGGAAAAGAGTGCTGGAGATACTTAACCAAGACATAAGAATGGATCAAAATATAAAAAGACTTCCCTCCTCCCCTTTGTGGGTCCTTTTATTAGTCATGGATGTTCTAATACTGATAGACGCCAAAGTGTAATGTTGGAGACATATTTTTGGCCTGATGTTTTTGACCATTTCAACTATATTCCAATGAAATCCTTGAAATTTGTAGATGTGCATCTACTTTAAAAATTATGTTTCTGTAATAGGGAGATTAAGTGCAGGACAACAAAAGTGAATTCTGTGAACTTTCATGCTTGACAAGAGACTTATACTCCAAAAAATGTGTTCATAGTCTTATTCTCCATGTTAAAATGGCTTGCTGTTTCACAGACAAAACTAAGAGGATGGAGAAGCCAAGACCTGCAAAGAGAGCAAAGTCCATAAATAATGAAGCATCCAGAAAGGATACAGCAGAAGCAGCAGCAAATGAAACTGATGGTCTGTATCACAGTCATATTGGACGAGGTCTCTCATAAAGTAGAGGAATGCATGGGAAAGGGAAGTTGATGGAGAGACAGGCAGGGAGTGGAACCAGTCATATTGTGCCAGGGGGGATTGCAGAGAAAAGCACACACAGCTCTTTGGGTGCCAGAGATCCACAAAGCTACATAGAAACCCCAGGATTCAGCCCACTCTTTGCTGCTGGCTGTGGTGTTCCTTTACTGTATGGAGTCCAGAATGGCTCTACCATTAGGCAGAATGAGGCAGTTGTCGCAGGTAGCAGGTGCTGAGGTGGGCAGAGATGGGTAGACCACACAGGCTGTGCTGCAACTCCTCAGTTACTCTGCTGTCCCATCAGCAGCATCAAAATAAGAGCCAATGGCCAGTCCAGCTCAACTTCTGTATGTGTACAGAATGTACACATAGTGTGTACATTATGTGTACAGAGGGAGCATCTTGTCATTTGTTTGGGGAGCAGAAAGTCATTTAGTATCAGACACTACTGTTTTCTGATCCAGACATTGGTCAGAAAAGCTTCCTCAAGCAGCAAGCCGTCTCGCTTTGCTTCCTCCACCTGCTTATCCTCCCAAGGGCCCAACCCCTGAACAATGGACTGTCTCTGGATGATGGCTGCCACAGCATATGGAACCCCTTTTCCTGGGCTGGGAATGGCATGTTGGTTACTGATGATTAAAGCAGAATTTTCTTTCTTCAAGCATCTGGTTTTCAGAGCATGGTTGCTTTCATCACATCTCCAACGGGTGAAAGATTTGTCGTACTTGAGATTTTCATCCTCACTTCCATGACACTGCTGATTTTCCTTCTATGTAAGTACATAATTAGCATACTTTGCAACTAATGTCACGGGCTTTCCTTCAATGCCAACAGCATTTCCAAAAAGAAATGGCAGGATCCACCTTCCATTTACCCCTTTCATCCCTCTTTGATTTCACGGAGGGAGTTACAGCTGTCACCCATTGAAAGCAATGGCACTGTTTTGTTCTCCCTGAATAAGTGAGTTCCAGCACTTCGAACAGTAGCATAGGCTAACAGAAGTCCCTGGAACACCCGGGACAATTCCCTTTCCCAGCTTGCCATTCTCTGCTCCTTTCCCAACTAATCCTCATCTGCTGGAGGAGAGCCCCAATTCCTGGTCCTCACCACCCTGCCCTCTGCTAGGGCTCCAGTCCCTTGAAGGAAAATGCTTGGGGGAAACAGGCTGCAAAGGAAAAGGCCATGGCCAATGTGGGTGTGTCCAGAGCCTACCTAAATATCTAGATATATGCAAGGCTTTTTTCAGCCGAAATTCATCAGGACTCAGTTCCAGGCCCTCTCAGGTGGGCTCCGTTGTAAGAGAACAAGGGAGGCATTCATGCTGAGTTCCGGTGCCTCTTTTTCTGGATAGATGAAGAAATGGCCTATTTTCATAGCTAATTCATTTTTAAAGGGCACTCCAAAGTAAGCAAAGCTCAGGGGGGAGGAAACCAAATGATCCAAGAATTTACATATTTTAAGCATACGGCAGGGCATGAGGCAGCTTGGCAAATCCCACTCTCTAGGACAAAGAGGACAGGTCTATCTAGACACCAAAAAATCTAAAGCTTTCAAAGGAAGGCCAACCATCTGATGATAGAAGCAACAGGCCAAATGGAAACAGGATTTCAGAGCACCAGGGCAGCCACAATCAAGGCACAGGGCTGGGAGCAGAAAATATAAAAAGTATTAAAAGCAGTTTGGAACCAAATATCCCCTCCCCTAGCTCATCAGACTAGTGAGCTAGAACACAATTTCTTCATTTTTTTTCTACCTACCTCCTCCTTAGATCAGAAGGAAATGAAAAAGAGAGAGGAGATTCAGGAGGCAATGAATATGATTCGGAACTTTGTTGTTGGAATTGAACCATTCTATCTGGAGAAGGATGGTAAGCATTTTATTTCCACATCCTCACTTTTGCTAGAACATGTTTAATTTATAGAGACTGGAATTCCTGTAGTTCAATTTGGGATTCGTATTTTGTGAGCAATACATATATTTAGTGAAACTCATCACTTTTTTTTCATTGCTCAGCAGGAAGAAAAGCAGACGGTTGTGATTCTCACATCTCCCCACTAGAAATGCTGTCCTCCCCCATCAAACTGTAATTCACAATGTTTGTGCTACTGCAAGATTTTAGCACTAGCACAAGGGAACTTTGTCTCCACTTCTCCCTTCTCTTCTGCCATCCCCAAATCTGCACTCCAGGGTGGGGAAAAACTTTGGGTTCCTGTATTTTCTGTATCTCACAAAGCATAATTGAAAACTGCAAAGTATTCTTTGTATATTTGGCTTTACTGTGTGACTCAGTGGGAAATTGGTTTGTGACTTTGTGATTCCCAGCAGAAAAGGAGGACATAGGAGGGGAACATAAGAGATACTTCATGAGTCACTTTCAATATCATCTTCATCATAATTTTTTATTTGTATGCCGCCTTTCCACAGTTAAAAAACAATTCTCAAGCAGCATAATGCTCAGTGCTTACAGGATACAAGATTTACGTAATTAAAAAAGTCATAAAGAAATAAACCACATGAAAAATACACAACCAAATGGGAAACAATTTCCACATAAATCAAAGTCTAAAACTAAGAATATAGCATTCATATCACAGTTTAAAATGACATAGGTAAAAAATAACAGCAGTTTAAACAAAAAACAAAATGGAGTCCTCTCTGGCCAGCAGCAGCAGTAGAGGCAGCCGTCCTTTAGAGAGCATATCAGACCCTGACCTAGGCTAGGAGGTGAGTGGCAGGAATGGAGCCCTCAGGAGCTGTGATTAGGAGAGTGGTTTGCAGCGGCATAGCGTGGGTTGTCAGCACCCGGGGCAAGGGAAGTAATTTGCGCCCCCTAACCCCTAACCCCTAACCTGCCGCCGCTGCCAGCTTCTTCTTGCTGCTGCCTGGGCTGGGGTATTTACGGTAAGGTAGCCACGGCGGCGGCGGGTCCGTGTCAGGTGATCTGAGGCGAGTTGCCGCTGGCGCTGCCGCCCAAACGACGCCGCTTGCCCGGAGGAGGAGGAGGGCAGAGAGGCGAGGAAAATGCAACATGGCCCAGCAGCTGCAGCAGCGGCGACGGGGCTGTGAGGAGGGGCTGCCTGGTGCGCCCTCCACAGCCCTGACGCGCGGGGACCACGGCGAGCGCTGAGAGCCGCTGCCTGCCGGACGCCTTCAGCCCGGACGCGTGCACAGCTCGTCGGTTCCGCGAGACATGGGGCTCTGCTACGGCCTGCGCCCGAGGCTCTTCAGCGACTCTGGAGGCGGCGAGCGCGCCCCCCAGATGTGGCGCCCGGTGCGGCCGGCCCCCCTACACCCCCCACGCTATGCCACTGGTGGATTGCATGGCTGTTTGGTCTGATCCAGGTGCAGGATTCTTTTAAGGCTTTTCAATGGTGATCTCAGCCACGGAGAATCAAGTCTGCCCTCATATTCATAAGAACCCAATCCTGGAGCTCTGCTTCTTGTTTCAGGCTAGATTGTTTTAAAATGTTTGAAAATGGTTTCTTAATATTCGCAGATTGTTATTTCAGATACTCCTGCCTTAAACTGTTTCCAACCTTTAGACTTCCAAATACTCGCTGCAGCTCAAAACTTATCAGAGAAAGTGCGGTTTCTTGAAAACAGAAATGATCAACTGCAAAAGGAAATTGGTAAGCTACCCTCTGATGCTGAAGAATTGTAGCACAGTGAGAACCTGCCGTGAGTCTGCGCCAGTTGAATGTCCCTCCTCTAGCTGAATACTCTTAGAGCCAGAGCAGAGTGCTGCCCTTCTTTGCACCCGGCCACCCTAGGGAAACATCAGAGATATTCAGTTCAGCTCTCCTGATCTGCTGAATTGATTTAGCTTCTATGGTGAGGAAAGAAAAGACTTTGCCATTCTTTGCTGTAGCAGAGACAATCAAAATAGGTCAGCTAAAAGACCTGTCCTTTATTATATTCACCCATGGGAGAGAGATTATTGAATAGCACTTCCGAGGCAACTTCCGCCAACTTGGTCAGAGAGACTGATGGGCAGTAGGGTGGTTGGTGCAACAGCAAAATCTCTCTCCTGTTTCACAACCCATCATCAGAAAGAAGCCCTCAAGCCCCCTCACATAGTGAATTGGCCCATTGACATATGGGTTAAAATACTTGTGGACCATAGCAACCCTCTCTCTACCCATGGGCCTGTTCTGGTGCCACAGCAAGTACCCAGACCACAAAGCTAGGTCACAATAGGGTCCTCCATTTATCTGCACAGGTCTCTAAGGTGGGCTCTCTTTCACTGGAAACACTTCCTAAATAGGTAATGAATTTTAGGTGGGTTCCCACCAAGCAAGACCCAGTGATCAGAGCAAGAACCTTTTATTGAACTAACAGAACTGGACAACAGGGGCAAAGCAAATGCTTACAGACATTTCTGAAGGCCTAGGCCACTCCCACTCTCATTGTGCTCGTCTGCCTAAACTCCCAAGCTGAGAATAATAACTGAGAGGTTAAGGGCCAATGGCAATAGCCCAAATCCTGAAATGTCCTGTGATTAGATATCATGTATCTAATCAGAACCCAGGGGTTCACAATCCTTAGTGCAGACTCAAGCTCAGGCAAACACAGACCACTGAATACATAACACCCCTCCCTCTTAGGCACAAAACCGCATCCCCATCAACACACATAGCCATCAAAGTGGAGAGGGCAGTGCCTCACCCTCTGGGAGTGGTGAAGCTCGTTGCTAAAAACATGGTGGAGGAAGGGGAAAAAAGATTTACAACAGAAAACGGATTTTGTTATACATAAAAAAAGGAAAATATCTAGGAGTTTTTGTTAACAGCTAAGAATATTAATTTATATACTGCCAAGAATGTTGTTCTTATTTCAATCAGTCCCGGTAATAGGCAGTGTTGGATGCTTTGAGCAATGGCAAAAGGACATTTCCAGGTTTATCTGGCAGGGGAAGAAACCAAGGATAAAATATAAATTACTAACAGATGCAAGAAAGAGAGGTCATTTCTCCTTGCCGGATCTGAAATTCTATTACGAAGCATCCTGTTTCTGCTGGCTCCAGGATGCTGGATCATGCTGAAAAGTGCAGACATTCTAGATGTAGATTTATTATCTATTCTAGATAATAGATTTGGATGGCATGCTTACATATGGTACTAAAAAGCAAAGGTACATAAAGCATTTCAGAATCATATAATAAGAAAATTGATTTTCAGCATTTAGGAAAAAGTATAAAAATCTCTATTTGAGGGGGTGGGACCCCTGGTGGATTTTCCCTTTGGAAACAATATCTTTGAGAAAAGTGAACATAAGAGGTATAGATACTGTTAACTGAAGTAGAAAATTGGTTAATTTTTTTAAAAAATTAAGAGATAAGAGAACTAGCAACAGATTGGCTACAGTATTTTCAGTTGAATGATATCTTCAAGATAGACACAAAGAGAGCTTTTAGTCATGAGATATCAAGATTCCAAAAAGAACTTTTGGAAAATAGTACTAAAACATCTTTCCAAAATGTATAACCTGCTCCTAGAATGGCATACAAAGGACGAACAGGTTAAATAGGTTATGATAAACTGGGCAAAGGACTTAGGACATAACATACAAATAGCAGATTGGGAGAGGCTATGGAAAACAGATTTGAAATTCACAGCATGTTGTACGCTGTAAGAAAATTAAATGAAAATGATGTATTGGTGGTATCTAACTCCTACTAAGTTATCCAAAATGGATAGAACAACCTCTAAAATTTGTTGGAAATGTAAAGAGAAGGAGGGTAGCTTTTATCATATGTGGTGGTCATGCAAGATAACAAAGTCTTTCTGGGAATTAATAAATAATGAATTGAAAAAAATGTTTAAAGTTACATTTGTTAGAAAACCAGAAGCATTTCTGTTAGGAATCTGTTAGGAATCACAGGTTCTGATATTCCAAAAGACCAGAAAGGACTGTTTATGTATGCAACAACTGCTGCAAGGATGCTACTAGCCCAAAGATGGAAAGAAGCAACAATTCCGAGCACGGAAGAATCACAAACTATGCTGGACTATCCTGAAAAGGCAAAAGTGACTGGCAGACTCAGGAATCAAGAAGACAGTGTCTTTAAAAAAGCTCTCCCCTCGCTGCTAGTTTGTATCAGCCACAAGGGGCAGGGGCCAGAGTGCAAGAGGTTTTCCTGACCGATCCAACGAATTATTTTATGATTTATATACAATTGTGTACAATTGTGATTTAATTTGTTGGAAGCCACCCAGAGTGGCTTGGGGAAACATAAATAAGAGAATATAGATAAAGTATTATGATGTTGTTGTTGTTGTTGTTGTTGTAGAGCTTGGCCAAAGCTCAGCAGGAGCACCTGTCATATTAGCTGGAATATCCCCCAGAGCCATTTGGAAGCCCACTGGATTCATCCTGTCAGCTCAGGCAGGGAGAATGCTTGGCAGCAAACTGGGTGGTAAACCAGCAGAATCCCTCATCTGTCCCAACTGCCCAATGCCAGGAACCTACATTCTCGATTCCCCTCCCCCCTCCACAACTCAACAGAGGGCCTGGAGAGAGAAAGATAATTTTGATAAACCACAACTACTCCCCCTTCCCAACCTTCAAGTCTGCCCTGATTCTGCCCTAAGTATCCAGGTGGAAACAAGTAGGTGAGGTTCTTCTGTGCTCCCTGTTCCACCTATGCCCACCCAGGTATTTACTGCAGCATCAACATGGGTTGAAGAGTTAATGTTTTTCTTGTTTTAAGATTTCTGAGCTTCCTAGATGAATATATGTTATGATGTGGAGAGGGAAATGAACTTAACAAAAATAATTGAAATCTGTACAGACGTACAAGGTAGCTCCCCTTAAATTCCCTATCTTGTTTTCTTTTGCTCTTCTTCCTCTGGCTTGACTCAAAGACATCCTCACTAGAAACTTGAAAGATGGTTGGATTATATTTTCAAGTTCGTTCTATCTGTTTTCTCCTGAGCTACGCTCATGGGTGGATTCCAAAGACAAGTGTGAGAGGGAAGGCGCCCAGCTTGTTTCTGCAGATACAGATACAGAAGAAGAACAGGTGAGCATCAAAGCCGAGTATCTCCTTAAGTCAAAGGGTTCTTATCATCACTATCCATTTAAGAAGGTCCTAACCACGTGTATAATAATAATAATAATAATAATAATAATAATAATAATAATAATATAATATTTATTGTCATTGCCCCCTCTCGGGGACAACGAAATTACTTGGCTGCTCCATCCACCCAGGTAGGGCACTCCACACAAAATCAAAACAACTATAAAAACACTAATTAAAACAATACAGTATAATACAGCAAGGAAGATTAGATGACTTTCAAAGTCCAGGCTTCCCATTCAGGGCCGAGATCGCTCTGGAGAAGAAGCTGTTCTTAAGATGGCTCGTTCTTGCCTTCATCGTCCTGTATCTCCGTCCCGACGGCAGGAGCTCGAAGAGACAGTGACCAGGATGTGACGGATCTTTTACTATGTCCAGTGCCTTCCTATGGCACCTTGTGGCATAAATCTGCTCTAAGGTGGAGAGTGGGCAGCCAACAATGCTCTCTGCTGCCTTAACAACTCTGCACAACCCCATCCTGTCCTGGGTAGTACAGCTTCCGTACCACACACACAAGCCATAAGTGAGCACGCTCTCAATGGCACAGTGATAGAAGGCAAGCAGCAGTTTCTGCGGAAGATGGTTTTTCCTAAGAATTCTCAAAAAGTACAGTCTCTGCTGTGCCTTCTTCACAAGCCCCCTTGTGTTGACACTCCAGGACAGATCCTCTTGTAATTCAATGCCCAAAAATCTGAACGTTGTTACCCTCTCCACACGGACCCCATCAATCAAAAGTGGCTGGACATTGCTCTTCTGTCTCCTGAAGTCCACCACAAGCTCCTTTGTCTTCCTTGTATTTATGAGCAAGTTGTTAGCTCTGCACCACTCTGTCAGCCGCTCCACCTCATCTCTATAGTCCGTTTCACCCTCCCTTTCAGAGATGAGCCCAATCACGGTTGTGTCATCTGCAACCAAGACAGCAACTCCATCAGTCAAGCCAAGGGGTGGGTGGGGCAGGGAGCAGCTGCTACCATCTGGGACTCAATGAGGTATGTTAAAGCCGCTGAACTTGAATAGCCTGAAACTGGCAGTCATGAAGGAGGTCTTGGAGGAGGAGGAGGAGGAGGAGGAGGAGGAGGAGGAGGAGTAGATACTTGAGGGGAATCTATCCCTTGGATTTCCTGTAGATTCTTCCTCTGCTCTTTGAGATGTATTGAGTGCTTAGAAAAAAGGTTTCCCTCACCACCCTAACCCTTTGGCATGAGAGTATCATAGGAGCTTGCAAGGTATATCCTTCTCACAGCCCCTTAGCCCGGGCAGAGGAGCTACTGGGGTGCTGCAGGGCACAGACATGGGTGAGACCCCATCAACCATACCACAACCAGATTGATTGCAGTGTCTCTGGAACCAACAAACAAGCATAGATACAGAAATTGAAGTATTTGCTACACAGGTCACTGTCCCGATAGATGGTTCTAAGATGAACTGTTCTATGGCACAGTCATTTATAGTATCTGGGAATTTTAACTCTGTGTCATGACTGGAACACATATGTAAACAGTCTCGGTGAGGGCAGGTGAAGTTACCCTGCATTGCAATATTTCCTAGTTGGGATTCTTCCTTGATTCCAATGATCATCACCCGTCATCATCATAATTTGGATCAGGGGGACAATATCATATCCTCAGCACACAATTATTCTTGGTGCTTGATGCAACCATACATGGAATAGTATATATTATTTTGATCACTGCTTTCCAAAACAATGTGGATTGGATCTTCAATGGTGACACCTCCTCCTTTTGAAATGTTTTTGTTTTATGCCAATTGAATGTCTGTAAAGGGCTATTGTGTCCCCAAAAAAGGGACATTGTCAAGAAAGGCTTTGAGAGAAGTGCCTTGCTCCTCATCCCTACTGAAGATTTTCTGTTTTTTCTTTCTCTCCACCCCTACCGTAGTTTTTTATAGACCAACAAGTAAAAGATCATAGAAAGTTTTTTTGGATTGGACTCTTTAAAGACAAGGAAGGGAACTGGAAATGGGTGTCAGGGAGGCTACCTGAAGCCGAGTAAGTTTTTGAAGTAACATATGTTAATGGCATTAATTACAAAAACTTGCAGATTCTGTTTACATAATTGATACTTTCCCTCTCCAAATATATTTTGCCATGCAATTTTCTCTACTACCAAAGATCTACATATATACCCCTCCACATCATTGTCCAGGTGAGTGACTGCTGCTTCTCACTAGATTGGAAAGGCAGAAAGGCTTCTCTAACCTAGTGAATGTGGTGATTTGGAAGAGGATGAAGGCATCCTTTTAAATGGTTTGTGGTGATTAGCTCAGCTTCAAAAGGACTTGCAGGGACCTTAAGCTGAGCAACACTCTTTAGGAAAGTATTTCTACAGTTATCTGCTAAACAATCTGAATAACCAGCAATCTCTAACCTAAAATGATGGCAGCAGATGAAGTAAGTGTGTAAGAGAGGGTAGTTCATGTCACTCTCTTGGATAGAATCATAGACACACAGAAATTTAGAGTTGGGCGAGATACCCAAGGGTCATCTAGTCCAACCTCCTGCAAAGCAGGAATCACAACTGAAGAATCCTTGACAGATTCCTAATAGTTTTTGCTGTCAGCTGGCAGTTTAAGACAGTTCATGGTTCCCTTTAAGTATCTAACAACTCTTTTCAGATTGTGTGGATGGATGTACAAGGTCAGAGTAAGATGTCACTCATCCACAGCTTGGTAATAGAACAGAGAACTGGACTGGCATTTATTACCAAGACTGGATTAACAGAGGGCTGCTTTCAATTTTGCAGGGTCTCCTGCAACAAAATCCAATGACATTCATCTCTGTTGATGCACCCAATACCAACCACTAATCCTTTTGGGCAAAGGTATTGAGTAAACTTTACAAATGGGCCGTGGGGTTGTATAATACTAGCTGGGAACTTAAATGCTGTATGCCAGTGGTTCCCAGTTAGCTAAGTACTGCAGACCCCTTGTTTTTCAAAAGCCAAGCCAAAAGCCAATTGGGAACCACTTCTGTATGTGAACTTAGACTTTATCAAAGGTCAGATCCAACCAGAGGTGGAGCTAGGTGCTCCGGCATCTGGAGTGGTGTGTACCTGGGGGCAGGGCGAGTGTCCCAGGGGACTGGGGGCATGTCTCAGGGGGGGCACCAGCTGCCGTGAGCCTCCTTGCAGGTGCAGCCTGTGATGAGTGTTGGGGGCAGCGCAGCAATGCCACCCCCCTCAGGTATGGCACCCAGGGCAAGCTGCACCCACCCCACTCAACTTTGTCTGCCTCTGGATGCAACCCAAACATCTCATGGAAGTAAAAAAGACCCATTTCACCATTGTTACTAGCATCAATAGATTCATGGAGAGCTAAAAATGAGTTATACAATACATTTACAACATTTTTGTGTACTGTGTAGTTCAACTTGATTGAATATAAAATGGACACTGAAGAATGTAAGGCCTTATTGTTAGTTTACAAGCCCCCTCCATAGAGGCTGGCCCCTCTCACTGTCCTCGGAGCTTGCTTACCGGTAACAACCTCTGGCTGATATCTCGGACAGACCAGGGAGATTTTGATAGGCGACATTTTCCCAAGCGTGGGTAAAATGCACAACCCCTCTTTCCTGCTTCCGCAGGGGAAAGAAAAGAAGTCAGAAATCTATTTACATGATGTTTATTTCTGACATTACAGCACTAGAGAAAAACACGTCCTTTCAGTTCAGTTCTTCTAGCAAGTCTGACAAACTTACTGAACATGCGCACACAGAAGGTTTCAAGTTACACTCTTCACAAAGACTTCTCCAGCCTGTGAACGTCTTTCCCACAGATAGGCGCATCATGTGATGTCAACAATCTGTCTGTCTGCAGCGGTGATGTTTCCATATACTGACACTTATCAAAAGTGACGATAAACGGGATGGATGTTAAGACAGAAATAACTAAACATATTTTTAATGGTAGAAGGCACGGGGAGTAGGTGAGGAAATAGACCTCCAATCTTGATTGATCAGTGCTGCTCTTTCTTTTCTTTTCAGGTACTGGAATTTCTACGAACCAAATACTGAAAGACACCACGACTGTGCTGCAGTTACCTTTGATTGCTACAAAGGTTGCTGGATAGCATTAGAATGTCATCTACAAATACCGTATATTTGTAAGAAGGTGCCTGATGATGTTTGGCTCTAAGACACCTTAAGATGAGTGAAATTGGATCCCATGATGTCTTCATAAAAGCAAAACCAAGAGATCACCCCACCCCACAGGTTTAATGCACAATCCACACTCTACCATCTAGGTTATGGGACTCTCTGGCATCAGCCCTCACAATCATCTTGAAAAGACCTTCTTCCGAAAGCTCAGATGTAGATGGCTACAAAACTAGAAAATGGAAGGGTCCAATTATATTCTGTTTTCTTTTTAATGTATTTATTTGCAATGCATACCAATATCTGTCTCCTTACTCTGTGTGTTTGATGCCCCATTGCCCCTTCTGATCTCCATCGCCACTACCTTACAAGGCACATAAGGACAACCCTGCATGCCAGGCAATGAGCATGGGGGCCACCCAGCTCCTGGTGTCTCATTCTAGCAGACTAATCACAAATACAACTTTGGCTTCATCACTGGGAAATTCTGATGCCCTTATTCTCATGTAGAGTTAACATGGGCAACAAACACAGTGAACTGCTCTTGATTTCTTCAGAACTTGGCAGGGGGCAAGACTGGGGCCCACACCAGTGTGGGCACAGCACTGGCAGCATGTGCTGCTCTTTTCATGGCGTTCATATGGCAGGGGTGCCAACTTGAATAAAATATTGGGAGTGGAGCAGGTAAGCTCCCCCCTGCATAATCGATCACAAGACAGTGCACTCACAACATTTGAATGGCAATGCCCATGAACTTGGGGGAGGTGGCCCCCTAAAATATTTTATTGCGTCCTCTACCCCTAGGAGGTGGCTCCTATGCAAAGTGTCCGTCAACTGAGTTAAGTAACCAATTAGATTCTGCTGTTCAGAATCACACCTTTACAAGGTGTGAATAACTTGGTCTATGCTGAGGACTAGCATCCCAGGAGCCAAGCCAGGGACCTCTCCTGCCACGTCTTGCATGACTGATGGCTGGAAGTGGTTGTGGTTGCTTCAATCTGTCCTGCATATCCGACCAAGGAGAACTGATATTTTAATCATTTATTGACAAAAGGATAGCATCTTGGTGGTATATATGATACTTGTGCCATGTATCCTTGTGCCATGTAACTCTGAAAGAGAAAGTCGTGGGGGTGTTTCATGAGGGAAGAACTGAAGCCGGCTTTCAGAACTTCTGGGTGGATTCCATCCTGTCTTGTGGCTTTACCATATGCTTGAGGGTTAGAATCACTGAATCATAGGATTGTAGAGTTGGATGGGACTCAGAGGGTCATCTAGTCCAATCCTCTGCAATGCAGAAATCTCAAACTGAAGCCTCCATGACAGATTGCCATCTAACTTCTGTTTTAAAAGCTCCATTAAAGGAGTCCACAACCTCCTGAGGGAGACTGTTCCACTGCTGAACCGCTCCTAGTGTCAGAAAGATGTTTAGTTGGAATCTCCTTTCTTGTAATTTGAAACCATGGGTCTGGACTTCTGGGTGCCATAGGAATGGCAGTTGGAGTGCAAGCTTGATTGTTGCAACAGGCTCGGTCTTTGCGAGGGGGTAGGGGAAGTACTAAGGCTATGTGCACCCCTAAAAAACCTAAAGGGATCTCTTTAGGCTCTGAAACGTGAGCGCTCTCTCTCTCCTGAGTTGCTTTGAAAGGAGCGGGGGGGGGGGGGAGATTGAGTTGCCAAGTAAGTGCTCCAACTCAACCCAGCAAAGAAAAGCCTAAAGTTCCAGCTGACAGTGTTTACTTTTCCAAAAAAAACTATAAAGCTGAAGAAATTCTTTGAACTCATTTGGATTGATCTGGCGATCTGATGCAAGGTAGAAACCGAACTCCATCCCAACTGCAGATGATTTTACTCTGCATGGGAATATTCTACAAGTGTAAGAAGATGTCTTTTTTCTTGCTTTCCTGCTTATGACTGCTTATGACTAAATACCAAAGGATTATATTCCTAAGAAAACTTGCATAGAATATTTTATTTTGACTTTATTTAACATATGTCAGGAATTTTGGTGGCCAAGAATGCAGGAAGAAATCAAGGAATATGTCAAGGCGTGAGAAGTTTGCCAGTGAATCAAGAGGCCCTGGGAATCACCAGCAGGGTTGCTTCAACCACTTCTCACCCTCCCAAGGGCCATGGGAAGCAATATCGATGGACTTTATCACCAACCTACCAGAGTCACGGAAACAGACAGTCATATGGGTAGTGTTCTCTAAGATGGGGCACTTCATGCCCTGCAAGAAACTGCCTTTGATGCAGGGGACGGTGCAACTCTTTGTAGAGCATGTGTCCGAGCTGCATGGGTTGCCGCGAAGGATCATATCGGATAGGGGTACGCAATTTACCTCCAAGTTCTGGAGGAAACTGATGCAACTACTGAAGGTAGAAGTATGTCTTTCATCGGCTAGGCACCCACAGACAAACGGAGAGTCAGAGAGAATGAATGCCACCTTACAACAGTACCTACGCTGCTATATGAATTAACAGCAAGATGACTGGGTGGAGAAGTTGGCACTCGCCGAGTTTGCCTTCAGCAACACAGTACACAACAGACTCTGTTCTTTGCCTGACCTGGCAGAGTATTTTGAAGGTCATTAGAACCCTACTGGATCAAGCCAAAGGCCTATCTAGTTCAGCATTCTGTTCTCACAGTGCCCAGCCAAGTGCCTAATTTTATGGTCCTTGTGAGGTTATCCAACAGCCATAGGTTTTTGTGGACTTTTCTCTCCATGAACTCCTTGTTGCATCTGCAGGAACTTTAGCCGCTGTCCTTCCTTTGAGGTAAAAGGGATATAAAGGAACAGGTCAGGGGGTGGTGGGATAGAACAAGCTATATATCTCTATCTCTATCTCTATCTCTATCTCTATCTCTATCTCTATCATCTCTCTATCTCTATCTCTATCTCTATCTCTATCTCTATCTCTATCTCTATCTATCTATCTATCTATCTATCATCTATCATCTATCATCTATCATCTATCTATCTCTATCTCTATATATTTCTATCTATCTATCTATCTATCTATCTATCTATCTATCTCTATCTCTATCTCTATCTCTATCTCTATCATCTATATCTATCTATCACTGAGACTTGGGATCTTCTTCATCAAGAAAAAATTCCCTTCTTCCAACACACCGATTCTACAATCATATCAATGGGAGGCTTTAAAAAAATGCCTATGGGAGGAGAGGAGAGGAGAAGAAGAGCAGCCAGGTCTCATTTTTTGCCCTCCCATCATGACCCCAGCGTGTGTGCCTTGGAGCCTTATCAGAGGCTCGAGGTCGTTAATTATTCATTGGAGGCGATTTCATAGGCTCAGCTCAGACGAAGATGAGGCCTTATCAGCTTGGCCGAGTGGAAATGCCGACAATTATACCCCACCCATCTGGCTAGGATTCCCCGCAACTTTGGGTGGCTTCCAGCAGAATATAAAAATATAATAAAAGTCAAGTGTTAAAAACTTCCTGATACAGGATGTCTTCTTTTGTAGTTCTTAATCTCATTGACATCTGATGGGAGGCAGTTCCCCAGGGAAGGTGCTACTCTCATGAAGGCCTTCTGCCTGGTTTGCTGTAACCTCACTTACAGCAAGAAGATCTTTGGTGCTGGACCTCAGTGTCCAGGCTGGACGATGGGGGAAAAGATGCTCCTTCAGTTATACAGGGCCAAGTCTGTTAAAGGTCAGCACCAAAAGTTTGAATTGTGCTCAGAAATGTACTGGGAGGCACCTTTTGGGCCAGTGTTATATGATTATCATATCTTTATGTATGCAGAAAGACAGGATATAATTTTTGAACAATATTTTTATTGGTAGGTAAAAAAAGTTAATGGGCCCCTGAACGGCTAAGTCCAGTCAAAGGTGACTATGGGGTTGTGGATGTCATCTCACCTTCAGGCCAAGGGAGCCGGCGTACATCCACAGTTTTCCGGGTCATGTGGCCACCATGAATGGCATATGGAGGACCGTGACGAGTGCCAGAACACACGGAAACACCGTTTACCTTCCAGCCACAGCGGAACCTATTTATCTATTTGCACTGGCATGATTTCGAACTGCTAGGTTAGCAGGAGCTAGGACAGAGCAATGGGAGCTCACCCCATCACAGGGGTTCAAGCCACTGACCTTCTGATCAGCAAGCCCAAGAGGCTCAAACAAAAACACAACGAACAACAAAAGAAACAAGTGTACATAGTTATGAGGGGTTTCTAGCATATGAAGCTTATCAGAGTCCAATTCAGAGTTTGTGCAGATCTATCTTTCTTTCCAAGTACAGTTCTCGATGAATTGCCATTGGTTGAAGGTCAGTTGCATGCAGGGCTTTTTTGCATCTGGAACTCACTTGAACTCAGTTCTGACACCTCTCAGGTGGACACCACTGTGAGAGAGCAAGGGGGGTGTTCATGGTGAGTTCTGGTACCCTTTTTTTCTGGAAAAATAGCACTGGTGGCATGTATGTTTTGATGATGACACATTCAATAAATGTAGACCAAACGTGTTGAAATTTAATTGCTTCTGTTCCTTTTCTTTGTGCTTTAACTTTGCAAATGAAGATTTACACTAATGTACTTTGCCATATTTCCTGGTATAAGTGTTGAGACAGGAAGCTTTCCAATATTACTAGCAGAGTTTATGAGGAGTAAGGATTCTTCTGGGGAATATGCTTTGAAGGTAAAGTATGTACCCAGCCTAAATAAAAAATAAAACTAATAAATTTTGGAAAAAAATAAGTAGGATATCAACTCTGAAACCAACATTTGCCTGGGTTTATGCTTTATGTGGAATGCTGATTGGATGTGATGAACAGCCAATCAGGAAATGGTATAGCTTAAATCGGAGGAGTTCTGGAATGCCTGACATCACAAGGGAGGTGGTTCTTAGCCAGTGGGAGTTTGAAACAACCTTAAGAAGAAATTAGAGAAAAGATTGTTTCATGACAGCACCAAGGTATCCAAACAGAAAGAGGTCTGAGGGGTGGAACACTTTCCTTACAAGCTTTGATTTTTTGCAGGACCGAAAGGTCACCAAGAGGGGAAATGATAGGGAGCGTTTATAAACTACAGGTGGTCTTTCTCTTTTAAATACTAGAACTCAGGGTCATCCAATGAAACTGAGTGGTGGAACATTCGAGGGCTGTGTAAAGGTGCTGTATTACCAGTAGTATCACTGTATTACTGGCTGTTTGGCCAATAGCAACCATCAGGCAAGCAAGAGGCCCTTTGCATTCCACTGGATGGAGACTCTTAGGTAGAGACAAACTTTTACATTAGCAAAGAAATTGATCAGCAACCTGGTATGCAGTCTAATATAAAGCCAACAGTGACTGCAATAAACTACAAAGCTAGCAACATAACCAATAATCAAAAGATCTTAGGCAACTATAATCATAATACAGATAGCATAGGTTCAGTTCTTTGTGTCTCCCCAGCCAATGGAGATCTGGAAGGCTTATCTGGGACCCTTCAGACTGGCAGGTGGTCATTCTCTTCACATTCCGGCATGGAGTATAGAACAATGTATCAAGATCTCCCTGTCTCCTTCAGCTGCTGGCCCTTATATAGTCCAGGGTGTAGGTCTCATGCCAAGCTGACAACAGATGTAATTCATGATGTTAATTCCATTCTCATCCTCCCGGCCTGGGAGTCAACACACGTGAGCATGATAGCCTTCATTTGCATTCTTTATCTGTGCAGTTCAGTCAATGTAAGGTTACTTTCCTTGTTCCCAGACAACTGCTTCCTCCTTCCTTCCCCTATGTAGTCAAATGTTTGATAGCTGGCCAAGCAATGAAGTTCCTTTCACTTCTTCTCCAACAGCCATGTTCCTTATATTAAAGCTACAGCTACACTGCAAAACAGGAGCACCACATTCTG
Organism: Podarcis gaigeae; assembly: GCF_964106915.1. Taxonomy (NCBI): domain Eukaryota; kingdom Metazoa; phylum Chordata; class Lepidosauria; order Squamata; family Lacertidae; genus Podarcis; species Podarcis gaigeae. The sequence continues at coordinate 77,460,213 of NC_139685.1, forward strand.
TTTTATTCCCTGGCAATACAGGTGTGCTGCTCTGATTCATGGGCCCAGTTTGTAAATCCAGATCCAGATCATGATCCAGAAAATACAATTCTTTGGAAAAAAACATTTACTAGCATATCAAGGACTGCTAGCTCAGATGGCTTTGAAATGGGATTAGACAACATCCATCCATCTTTCTTTCTTTCTTTCTTTCTTTCTTTCTTTCTTTCTTTCTTTCTTTCTTTCTTTCTGCCATAGCAGCAGATGTCACGCTGGGTTTCACAAAAAGAAAACAAAATGGCACACTTGGGGAGCCTGTGTAACAGCTTCCCCTCTACTTCTTTTCCAGGTCCAACTCATGGTCTCCAAAGTCTTTTCTGATGATCAGGAGGTAGTTATATAATTAAATGCATACACCTTGCATCAAGGATGGGGAGCATGTTATTGGTCTACAACTTCTGTCATCCCCAACCATTGACCATGATGCCTGTGATGGAGGGAATTGGCACCCAGGGACATCTGAAGACCTCAAATGATAATGATAATGATAATGATAACAATTTACTATTTATACCCCACCCATCTGGCTGGGTTTCCCCAGCAACTTTCTGGGTAGCTGCCAGGAGATTAAAAACAAAATAAAACACCACAAATTAATAACTTATAGATCCCACACTATCTATTAAATGGTGAGCATCTTACTGGAGCCCTGTAAACTAGATGTCCAGGAGTTTAGAAAGGAATAGGATGCAAAATGAGAATGTGCTATATTACTTAAAAAAAAAAAAATGCCTTGGAATCTATATGGAACATTCTTTTGAGAGCCAGTGTGGTGTAGTGGTTAAGAGCGGCAGTCACATAATCTGGGGAACCGGGTTCGTGTCTCCACTCCTCCACATCAGCTGCTGGGTGACCTTGGGCCAGTCACACTTCTCTGAAGTCTCTCAGCCCCACTCACCTCACAGAGTGTTTTTTGTGGGGGAGGAAGGGAAATGAGGTTGTTAGCCGCTTTGAGACTCCTGAAGGGGAGTGAAAGGCGGGATATCAAATCCAAACTCTTCTTCTTCTTTTGGTTTAAAACTGAGATTGATCCAGCAAAAGGAAAAGAGAGAGACAATTATGTTGGACTCAACAATGCCTTCATGGGAAAGAATTGTCTAATACTGATAGAGGCCACTTTCTACCTAATCTGCTCATAGTCTTATTCTCCATTTGTTTTTATCTGATTCTAGATTGTTGCTTCACAGACAAAACTGAGAGGATGGGGAAGCCAGCACCCACAAAGCCTGCAAAGCCCACGAAGCCCAAAAAACCCACAAAGCCTGCAGCACCAGCAGAAGCCCCAGAAGAGGCAGAACCACCTGCAACCATAATTGATGGTCTGTATACAGCACATTCATATGGGATGAGGTTTCTCATAAAGTAGAGGAATGCGCAAGAAATGCACAGCTTCCGTCTGCTTCTTTTCCAGGTCCAACTTGTGGTCTCCAAAGTCTTTTTGGGGTTTTTAAAAATTTATTTATTTGGTTTTGCAAATTAAAATTTTACAGTCACATATCAATATACAATATAAAAACAAGATTCCAGAGAATTTCATGGACTTCCCCCCTCCCCTTTGTGGGTCCTATTGTTAGTCATTTCCTCCTACATCTTTTATAATAATGCAAACATTTACATTTCTACATGTCTATCTACTTTAAAAATTATGTTCTTGTAATAGGGCATTAAGTACAGGGCAACAAAAGTGAACATTGTGAACTCTCATACTTGACAAGAGACTTATACTCCAACCAATGGGTTCATAGTCTTATCCTCCATGTTATCATGGCTTGTTGTTTCACAGACAAAACTGAAAGGGTGGAGACGCCAACACCCGAAAAGGGTGCAGAGTCCATAGATAATGAAGCATCCAGAAAGGATTCAGCAACAGCAACAGCAGCAACAGCAGCTGAAACTGGTGGTCTGTATACAGCACAGTCATATGGAATGAGGTTTCTGATAAAGTAGAGGAATGCATGGGAAAGGGAAGTTGATGGAGAGACAGGCAGGGAGTGGAACCAGTCATGTTGTGCTAGGGAGGAGTGCAGAGAGTAGCACACACAGCTCTTTGGGTGCCAGAGATCCACTAAGCCCCACAGAAACCCCAGGATTCAGCCGTCTCTTTGCTGCTGGCTGTGGTGTTCCTTTACTGTGTGCAGCCAGGAATGGCGCCACCATTAGGGAGAATGAGGCAGTTGACTCAGGTAGCAGGTGCTGGGGTGGGCAGAGATGGGTAGACCACACAAGCTGCACTGCACCTCCTCAGTTAGTCTGCTTTACCATCAGCAGCATCCAAATAAGAGCCAATGGCTAGTCCAGCCCAGCCTTTGTATGTGGAATTATGTGCACAGAGGGAGCATCTTGTCATTTGTTTGGGGAGCAGAAAGTCATTTAGTAACAAAAGCTACTGTTTTCTGATCCAGACATTTGTAAAAAAAAGTTCCCTCAAGCAGCAAGACATCTCACCTTGCTTCCTCCACCTGCTTATCCTCCCAAGTGCCCACCCCCTGAACAGTTGACTGTCTCGGGCTGATGGCTGCCACAGCATATGGAAACCCTTTTTCCTGGGCTGGGAATGGTATGTTGGCTCCTGATGGCTAAAGTAGAATTTTCTTTCTTCAAGCATCTGGTTTTCAGAGCATGGTTGCTTTCATCACATCTCCAACGGGTGAAAGATTTGTCATACTTGAGATTTTCATCCTCACTGCCATGACACTGCTGATTTTCCTTCTATGTAAGTACATAATTAGCATACTTTGCAATTAATATCACGGGCTTTCCTTCAATGCCAACAGCATTTCCAAAAAGAGATGGAAGGATCCACCTTCCATTTACCCCTTTCATCTCTTTTTGATATCAGGGGATGAGTTACAGCTGTCACCCAGAGAGCAATGACACTGTTTTGTTCTCCCTGAATAAGTGAGTTCCCGCTCTTGGAACAGAAGCACAGGCTGACACAAGTCCCTGGAACACCCTGGACAATTCCCTTTCCCAGCTGCAATTCTCTGCTTCTTTCCAACTAATCCTCATTTGCTGGGGGAGAGCCCCCATTCCTGATCCTCTCCACCCTGCCCTCTGCTAGGGCTCCAGTCCCCTGAAGGAAAGTGCTTGGGGAAAACAGGCTGCAGAGGATAAGGCCATGGCCAAAGTGGGTGGGTCCAGAGCATACCTAAATATCAAGATATATGCAGGATCTTTTTCAGCCGGAATTCATCAGGACTCAGTTCCAGCCTTCTCAGGTGGGCTCTGTTGCTAATCTAAGAGAACAAGGGAGATATTCAAGATGAGTTTGGCACCTCTTTCTCCAGAAAAATAGCACTGGATAAATGAACACATGACCTATTTGTAAACCTAGTTCATTTTTCAATGGCACTCCAAAGTAAGCAAAGCTCAGGGGGAGGGAACCAAATGATCCAAGACTTTACATATTTTAAGCATATGGCAGGGCATGAGGCAGCTTGGCAAATCCCACTCTGTAGGACAAAGAGGACAGGTGTATCTAGACACCAAAAAATCTAAAGCTCTCAAAGGAAGGCCAACCATCTGATGACAGAAGCAACAGGCCAAATGGAAACAGGACTTCAGACCAGCAGGGCAGCCACAATCAAGGCATAGGAAACACCAATATAAGGGCTGTGAGCAGAAAATATTAATAGAACTCGGATTTATGTTTTTGTTGATTTGATTTTTTATTTAGCCTTCTCCCTAAGGTCCTGGAACATGTTACAAGTCAGTATTTAAAATTCAATATTAAAAGCAGTTTGACACCAAATATCCCCTCCCCCAGCTCATCGGACTAGTAAGTTAGAAAACAGTTTCTTCATTTTTTTTCTACCTACCTCCTCCTTAGATCAGAAGGAAATGAAAAAAAGAATGGAGATTGAAATGGCAATGAACATGATTCGAAACATTGTTGTTGGGATTGATTCAAACTATAAGGACAAGGATGGTAAGCATTTTATATACAAATCCTCACTTTTGCTAGAACATGTTTAGTTTAAACAAACTTCAATTCCTTTAGAATCATAGAATCATAGAATCATAGAGTTGGAAGAGACCACAAGGGCCATCGAGTCCAACCCCCTGCCAAGCAGGAAACACCATCACAGCACTCCTGACATATGGTTGTCAAGCCTCTGCTTAAAGACCTCCAAAGAAGGAGACTCCACCACACTCCTTGGCAGCAAATTCCACTGTCGAACAGCTCTTACTGTCAGGAAGTTCTTCCTAATGTTTAGGTGGAATCTTCTTTCTTGTAGTTTGGATCCATTGCTCCGTGTCCGCTTCTCTAGAGCAGCAGAAAACAACCTTTCTCCCTCCTCTATGTGACATCCTTTTATATATTGGAACATGGCTATCATATCACCCCTTAACCTCCTCTTCTCCAGGGTAAACATGCCCAGCTCCCTTAGCCGTTCCTCATAAGGCATCGTTTCCAGGCCTTTGACCATTTTGGTTGCCCTCCTCTGGACACGTTCCAGTTTGTCAGTGTCCTTCTTGAACTGTGGTGCCCAGAACTGGACACAGTACTCCAGGTGAGGTCTGACCAGAGCAGAATACAGTGGCTCTATTACTTCCCTTGATCTAGATGCTATACTCCTATTGATGCAGCCCAGAATTGCATTGGCTTTTTTAGCTGCCGCGTCACTTTAGTTCACTTTGGGATTCATAATGTGTGAGCAAAACACATATTCAATGAAACTCATCACCCAATAGAGTTTATCACGGTTTCATTGCTCAGCAGGAAGAAAAGCAGATGGTTGTGATTCTCACATCCCCCCACTAGAAATGCTGTCTTCCCCCATCACACTGTAATTCACAATGTTTATACTACTGCAAGATTTTAGCACTAGCACAAGGGAACTTTGCCCCCACTTCTCCCTGCATGCCATCACCAGAGCTGCTCTCCAAAGTGGGGGAAACTTCAGAACAGATGCGAAGAGAGGGAAAGGGGCTGAAGACTGCATTGAACAAGGAGAAATCCTTGCAGTGACGTAACATTCTGCTTAGTTCTCTGTAGAATGCAACTCAATATTCATCAAAAAAGAGTGTGGGTGCCTGCATTTTCTTAGATTTCATAAAGCATAATTGAAAACCGTAAAGTAATCTTTGTATATTTGCTTTTACTGTGGGACTCGAGGCGGGAATAATAATAATAATAATAATAATAACAATAACAACAACAACAATAATAATAACAATAATAATAATTTATTTATTTATACCCCACCCATCTGGCTGAGTCTCCCCAGCCACTCTGGGCGGCTCCAGCCCCGGAGTTTTGGAATTGTTTTGTGACCCTGTGATTCCCAACAGAAAAGGAGGACAAAGGAGGGGAATTTAAAAGATACTTCATGAACCACTTTTAATGTAAGAGTATAGGATAGTGGATTTCATGGGTCTTTGATGTAATCCAGCTGCAGGATTCTTTTGAGGCTTTTCAATTGTGATCTCAGCCAAAGAGAATCAAGTCTGTCCTCATATTCATAAGAACCCCATCCTGGAGCTCTGCTTCTTGAATCAGGCTAGAGTGTTCCAGAATGTTTCTTAATATTTGCAGATTGTTATTTCAGATACTCCTGCCTTAAACTGTTTCAAACCTTTAGACTTCCAAATACTCGATGCAGCTCAAAACTTATCACAGGAAGTGCGGTATCTTGCCAACAGAAATGATCGACTGCAAAAGGAAATTGGTAAGCTACCCTATGATGCTGAAGAATTGTAGCACAGTGAGAACCTGCCCTGAGTCTGCGCCAGCTGAAAGTGGTGAAAACTCTTACTACCAGAGCAGAGTGGTGCCCTTCTTTGCACCTAGCCACCCTAGGGAAACACCAGAGAAATTCAGTTCAACTCTCCTGATCTGCTGAATTGATTTAGCTTCTATGGTGAGGAAAGAAAAGACTGCCATTCTTTGCTATAGAAGAGACAATCAAAATAGGTCAGCTAAAAGACCTGTCCTTTATTATATTCACCCATGGGAGAGAGATTCTTGAATAGCACTCCCGAGGCAACTTCCACCAACGTGCTCAGAGAGACTGCTGGGCAGTGGGGTGGTTGGTGCAACAGCAATTTTCCCCCCCCAGTTTCACAAGCCCATCATCAGAAAGGAGCCCTCAAGCCCCCTCACATAGTCAATTGGCTCATTGGCATGTGGGTTAGAATACTTGTGGACCATAGCAACCCTCTCTCTACCCACGGGCCTGATCTGTCGCCACAGCAAGTACTCAGACTGCCAAAGCTAGGTCAGGATAGGGTCCTCCATTTATCTGCACAGGTCACTAAGGTGGGCTTTCCTTCACTGGAAACACTTCCTAAATAGGTAATGAATTTTAGGTGGGTTCCCACCAAGCAAGACCCAGTGATCACAGCAAGAACCTTTATTGAACTAATGGAACTGGACAATAGGGGCAAAGCAACTGCTTATATACATTTCTGAAGTCCTGGATCACTCCCACTCTCAAGATGATTGGCTGCCTAAACTCCCAAGCTGAGAATCATAACTGAAAGTTTAAGGGCCAATGGCAATAGCCCAAATCCTGAAATTTCCTGTGATTGGATATCATGTATCAAATCAGAACACAGCTGCTCAGAATCCTTAGTCCAGACTCAAGTTCAGGCAAACACAGACCACTGGATACATAACACCCCTCCCTCTTAGGCACAAAACCACATCCCCGTCAACACACATAGTCATCAAAGTGGAGAGGGCAGTGCCTCACCCTCTGGGAGTGGTGAAGCTCGTTGCCTTGGGTCCTTGGGGATGCCCATGGAGCTGCAGCTGGTGTCATGGGTGTCACTTTTGTCATTGACTCTGCGCTGTCTGGTTTTGCAGTGTTGGGGCCCCATTCTTCAACCTTACCCTGGGCCGCAGGGTTTTCATCGGGTGCATCAGTCTGTGAGCCAGGCTGATCATTCACCTTGTCCCTGTTCTTGGGTGTGGTAGCAGTGACTAGAGCTGGGGTATCAGCCAGACGGTGGGGTGTTTGGTCCACATGCTGGCAGTGGAACTGAACATCTGGTGTGGCAGCCTTGTAGGAGCCTAGCCCAGTGCCCTGGTAACAGCGGTGGAGAGCAAGGCAGGACAATTCTGGATGTAGATGGGGTCATCAGGGGCAAAGGAACTGGGGGCCGCTGGAGCCTCCCAGCCAAAAGGTCAATCAGATGCCAGATTAGGGTGCAACCAGTCCAGGAGTAATGCCAGTTTCCAGTTCATGAGGAGCTCTGCTGGGCTTCAACTAGTGGCAGTGCAGAGTTTGAATATGCTGCTGTAGCAGGAAATCCACTAGGCAAATGTTCCAGCCCCTTGGACTCCATGATCACTGCAGATGGTGACAGCAGTAATGAAATTAAAAGATGCCTGCTTCTTAGGAGAAAAGGAATGACAAACCTAGACAGCAACTTAGAAAGCAGAGACATCACCTTGCCAACAAAGTTTCGTATAGTTATAGCTATGGTTTTCCCAGTAGTGATGTATGGAAGTGAGAGCTGGACCATAAAGAAGGCTGATCGCTGAAGAATTGATGCTTTTGAATTATGGTGCTGGAGGAGACTCTTGAGAGTCCCATGGACTGCAAGAAGATCAAACCTATCTGGGGACTTCCGGGGTGGCGCCACCGGCAATGGCGGACTCCCTCTGAACTGAGGGAATAGCTCCGCGGGAAACGGGTCTTCTCCGCTACGGCGAAGCGGGGACCCTTTCAAAAATCACAGGCGGATGAAGCCTGTGACCATGGGACTCGGCGGGCACCTTTAGCGCCCCCCCAACCCGCTGAGGAACCCACTAACGGGCTCCGAAGTGAAGAGGGGGAAGTGGCGCGGTGCTGAGAGTCATCGGCTATTTCCGTGGAGCGAAGCCGCATAGCTGTTGCCGGAGAGCGCTGCCTTTTTCCTGGGACAATTTGGACTCTAAAACAACAACCCGTGAGTAGTACGGAAATTGGATTTTTAAAATACTTTTAAATTCGGCACTGATCGGGGAAGGTCCAAACAGGAAGTCTGCCTCCCCTTTCTGTAAATAATCTAAAGCAAAGAACCTCCAACTAAGGTCGTGGAGAGCCTTATTTTTTGTAAAAGATTTTAATTCTACTGATTGAGATTACAAGAAAATTTATTTGGAAGCAGGGGAACCTGCGGGAGAAGAACTAAATTTAAAAATTGATGTGCCACCCCCCCCCCGGACCCGGTTGATGAGCAATTGAACAATTTGACAGCTGTCAAGTTAGCTGTCAAGATACAAAAAGAGGACTTTGTCTCTACTGTCTATATTTGTTACAAGTTTATGTTTTAATAGAAGGAAGGACTGTTACAATTTAATGTATGGAACTTTTGGTTTTGTGCTGAAAGGAGTAAAAAGAAAATTAAATCCCCCTAGAGGGAGCCTTGGGACATTGCATTAAGAACCAGCTGAGAAATTGTTTTTTGACCTTGATATGCTTAAGAATGGCAGTTGGTAAGGAAATTCAGTCTGAACTGAACAGGACTTTGTTTCTCTTGGGAAAGCTGCAAGGTCAAATAGGTGTTTTGACTACAAATGTTACAACTTTGGGCACAAGAGTTAGTACCAGCAATGAACTTGATAAGAACTTGGTACAGGAATTCTACTTAACTGAACAAACAGAGAAAGTTGAGAAGGAGAATAATGTTTCCTTTGAAGAGAAAAAAGGGGGAGCCGTAACCCTGCAGATGCAAAAGGCGAGCCGCAACTTGAGGCCTGACATGATGGTAACAAGGAGAAACAAATCTCTGAAGATGGAAGCCTGGCCTGAATTGGAAAATGAAAGATGCAGAGACCTCCTTATGTGGAGATCACATGACCCTTGGATTATAAATTTGATTCAGCTGGAAGTTGGAGCTATGGGGACATTTGGAACTGAAAGGAGAATGAAACAAGATGTGGAATACCCTATAGGCCTTATCTTTAAGTATGTAGGCCTGGCTGGAAGAAACGTGGATGCTGTGGGGCGGGAGTCTCCCCGAGATTTGGTCTTTAATATCAAAGACTATCAAAAAGACTGGCAGAGGAGCTATGAGAGAGATTTAAGAGCCTCGGATATAAGATCTCCGGGTTGATGGTCTCTCTTTTTTTTTTTTAGATTTGTTGGGGACTGAAACCGGGAAGGGGGTATGGGTGGAATGAAAAATGGGAATTTAAAGTGTATATAATATAAGTTGCTTTTTTGTTTTACTTTTAGGAGAATTGGGAAATTCGTGGAAGGGAATTTTCTTTCGACCTTAGGGAAATGTCTTAAGAACAAGTATTGCTATATAGGTTTGGATGAGAGTTAAGTTTGGATAAAGTAAAAGTAAAAGTGGTTTCTAAAAATATGGTAAAATCAAGGATTTTGTTGATAAGATGTTTGAGAAACGAATTAATGTGGCTTTGGTAAAAAGACATTAAAGGATTAAGTAAAAATGAATTGATGAAAGAGAGAATGTAAAGATACAGTATGTTAAAATAAATTATTAAAATAAAAATTAGGTTAGAAGGATTTGCTGAAACAACAATTTAAATTAGAATACAAAAATGGGAGGTGCGAGGAAGTTCAAGGAAATAAATAAAGGAAGAAAGTTATGTAAAGGTTTGATTTGTTTCTTTTTTCTTTTTTCTCCCCCCCCCCTTTTTAATGATTGTATGTTTTCTATGTTTTTTTAAAAAAAAATCTGTTTTCCCTTTTTTATTGTAACCTTTAAAATTTTGAATAAATATTTTATTTTTTTAAAAAAAAGAAGATCAAACCTATCTGTAATGGTTCTAGGGGTTGCTCGTGCATAAATCGTCGCTGCACCTGGCTGGGCTACCTGGGTGAACCCTTTCTGTCTGGGCAGCCACTCACCCGTGGCTCTCTCAGTCGCCGGCAGAATCCGTCAGTGGGCGTTTCTTGAACTTCTTCCAGCAAAGAAGCTCTTTGACGCCTAGTTGCTGCCTACTCTCCCTGCGTGGAAGCCTTCTGCGCAGGGAGGGTGTGGGCAGCGGAGGACCCGTGCTCTCCCCGCTGGTCTCTGGTGAGGAGTCATGGAGCCACCTCGCCGCTTCCCCCATCTGCCCCCCTTCTCCACTGGTGCTATGCTGAATTCCTTCCCCAGGAGATGGGCTGCTTCTCTCCCTCCCGGGAGGCTCTCCGGAACCCCTCTGGAGCCCTCCCTCTCCCTCTGGCTCCGATGGCAGTTCCCTGACACTATCCATTCTGAACGAAATCAGCCCTGAGGGCTCACTGGAAGGACAGATCCTGAAGCTGAGACTCCAATACTTTGGCCACCTCATGAGAAGAGAAGACTCCCTGGAAAAGACCCTAATGTTGGGAGAGATGGAGGGTACAAGGAGAGGGGGACGTCAGAGGACGAGATGGTTGGACAGTGTTCTCGAAGCTACGAACATGTGTTTGACCAAACTGCGGGAGGCAGCGGAAGACACGAGTGCCTGGCATGCTCTGGTCCAGGGGGTCACGAAGAGTCGGACATGACTAAACGACTAAACAAAAACAACCACAGTAGTAGTAGTCAGTTGTGCCAGAGCTTGGGCAAAGCTCACCAGGAGCACCAGTCATATCAGCTGGAAAATCCACCAAAGCCATTTGGAAGCTCACTGGAATCAACCTGCAAGCTCTAGCAGGGAGACAGCTAGGCAGAAAAGCGGGTGGTAAAGCAGCAGAATTCCTCATCTGTCCCAGTTGCCCAATGCCAGGAACACACACTCTAGATTCCCCTCCCCACCCCCGAAACTGGACAGTTAGCCTGGAGAATGAAAGAGAATTTTGACAATCCACAGCTACTCCCCCTTCCCAACCTTCAAGTTTGCCCTGATGCTGCCCTAGGTATCCAGGTGGAAGCAAGTAGATAAGGCCTGTGAGGGGACTTGCATCTTTTGTCTATTCCCTCAAATAAAAGGTTCTTGAATGTGTTCCCTGTTCCAGCTATACATCCCCCCCCCCCCCCGGTATTTCGTGCAGCATCATGAAGGGATTGAAGAGTTAATGTTGTTCTTATTTTAATCTTTTTGAGCTTCCAAGATGAATATATGTTATCATGTGGTCGCAGAAATGAACTTAACAAAAATAATTGAAATCTACACAGAAATACAAGTTTGTTCCCCTTAAATTCCCTATCTTGTTTTCTTTTTCTCTTCTCCCTCTGCCTTGACTCAAAGACATCCTTACTAGAAACTTGAAAGAAGGTTGGGTTATATTTTCAAATGCTTTCTATCTGTTTTCTGCTGAGCTACGCTCATGGATGGATTCACAAAAAAAGTGTGAGAGGGAAGGCGCCAAACTCATTTCTGTAGAAACCGTGGAAGAACAGGTGAGCATGAAAGCCTAGTATTGAAAAAGGTAGGGGATCTTCTTGAGTCAAAGTGCTCCTATCATCACTATCCAATTAAGAAGTTCCAATCCACCTATATGCAGCCAAGACAGTAATTCCATCAGTCAAGCTAAGGGGTGGGTGGGGCAGGGACCAGCTGCTACCATCTGGGGCTAACTAAGGTTTCTTAGAGCTGCTGAACTCTCATAGCCTGAACCTGGCAGTCAGGAAGGAGGCCTTGAAGGAGGAGAAGGAGTAGATACCTGAGAGGAATCTATCCCTTGGATTTCCTGTAGATTCTTCTTCTGCTCTTTGAGATATACTGAGTGCTTAGGAAAAAGGCTTCCCTCACCATCCTAACCTTCTGACATGAGAGTATCATGGAAATTACAAGAGCTTGCAAGGTATATCCCTCTCCCAGCCCCTTAGCCCAGGCAGAGGGGCTACTGGGGTGCTGCAGGGCACAGACATGGCTGAGACCCCACCATCAGCCCACTAAGCATACCACAACTAGACTGATTCCAGTGTCTCTGGAACCAACAAACAAGCATGCGTCCCAAAATTAGAGTGATTGCTACACAGGTCACCACTGTCGCGCTGGTTTCAAGACCAACTGTTCTATGGCAAAGTCATTTATAGTATCTGGAAATTTTAACTCTGTGTCATGACTGGAACACATATGTAGCCAGTCTTGGTGAGGGGAGGTGAAGTTACCCTTCACTACAATATTTCATCTTTGGAATACGCCCTTGATTTCATCATCATCAATCATAAGCATCATCATAATTTGGATCAGGGGGACAATAGCACATCCTCCATACGAAATTATTCTTGGTGCTTGATGCAACCATACTTGGAATACCATGTATAATTTTGATCATTGCTTCCCAAAAAAATATGAATTGGGTCTTCAATTGTGACACCTGTTTCCTTTTGAAATGTTTTTGTTTAATGTCTGTTCAATGTCTGCAAAGGATTATAGTCTCTCCAAGAAAGGGAAATTGTCTAGAAAGGTTTTGGGGTGCTCCTCATTCCTACTGAAGATTTTCTGTTTTTTCTTTCTCTCCACCCCTACCATAGTTTTTTATAAACCATCAAGTAAAAAGCCGTAGAAAGTTTTTTTGGATTGGACTCTTTAAAGACAAGAATATGGAATGGAAATGGCTGTCAGGGAGGCTACCTGAAGACGAGTAAGTTTTTGAAGAAATATTTGCTAATGGCATGCATGCCAAAAAGTTGCAGATTCTGTTTACATAATTGATCCTTTCCCTCTCCAAATATATTTTGTCATGTAATATTCTCTACTACCAAAGATCTGCATATGTACTCCTCCAAATCATTGTCCAGGTGAGTGACTGCTGCTTCTCACTAGGTTGGAGAGGAAGGAAGGCTCCTCTTCCTGCTTCTCTAACCTAATGAATGTGGTAATTCAGAAGAGGAAGAAGCCATTTTTTTAACTGGTTTGTGCTGATTAGCTCAGCTTCAAAAGGACTTGTAGGGACCTAAAGCTGAGCAACACTCTCTTTAGGAAAGTATTTCTGCTGTTATCTGCTAAACAATCTGAATAACCAGCAATCTCAAACCTAAAATAATAGTGGCAGATGAAATAAGTGTGTAAGAGAGGGTAGTTCATGTTACTCTCTTGGATAGAATCATAGACACATAGAAATTTAGAGTTGGATGAGACACCAAGGGTCATCTAGTCCAACCCCTGCAGAGCAAGGATCACAGCTGAAGAAGCCCTGACAGATTCCTAATTGTTTTTGCTGTCAGCTGGCAGTTTAAGACAGTTCATGGTTTCCTTTAAGTATCTAACAACTCTTTTCAACCTATGTTGATGGATGTACAAGGTCAGAGTAAGATCTCACTCATCCACAGCTTGGTAGTAGAAGAGCGAATTGGTCTGGCATTTTTTACCAAGACTGGATTAACAGAGGGCTGCTTTAAATTTGGCAAGGTCTCCTAGATCAAAATCTCCCAATGTTGTTGTTGTTTAGTTGTTTAGTCGTGTCTGACTCTTCATGACCCCATGGACCAGAGCATGCCAGGCACTCCTGTATTCCACTGCCTCCCACAGTTTGGTCAAACTCATATAAGTAGCTGTCCAACCATCTCATCCTCTGTTGTCCCCTTTTCCTTGTGCCCTTCATCTTTCCCAACATCAGGATCTTTTCCAGGGAGTCTTCTCTTCTCATGAGGTGGCCTCAGCTTCACAATCTGTCCTTCCAGTGAGCACTCAGGGCTGATTTCCTTCAGAATGGATAGGTTTGATCTTCTTGCGGTCCATGGAACTCTCAAGAGTCTCCTCCAGCACCATAATTCAAAAGCATCAATTCTTCAGTGATCAGCCTTCTTTATGGACCAGCTCTCACTTCCATACATCACTATTGAGAAAACCATAGCTTTAACTATACAGACATTTGTCAGCAGGTGATGTCTCTTCTTTTTAAGATGCTGTCTAGGTTTGTCATTGCTTTTCTCCCAAGAAGCAGGCCTCTTTTAATTTTGTTACTGCTGTCACCATCTGCAGTGATCATGGAGCCCAAGAAAGTAAAATCTCTCACTGCCTCCATTTCTTCCCTTTCTACTTGCCAGGAGGTGATGGGACCAGTGGCCATGATCTTCGGTTTTTTTGATGTTGAGCTTCAGACCATATTTTGTGCTCTCTTCTTTCACCCCCATTAAGAGGTTCTTTAATCCCTCCTCATTTCTGTCATCAGAGTTGTGTCATCTGCATATCTGAGATTGATGATATTTCTTCCAGCAATCTTAATTCCGGCTTGGGATTCATCCAGTCCAGCCTTTCACATGATGAATTCTGCATATAAGTTAAATAATCAGGGAGACAATATACAGCCTTGTCATACTCCTTTCCCAATTTTGAACCAATCAGTTGTTCCATGTTCAGTTCTAAATGTAGCTTCTTGTCCCACATAGAGATTCTCCAACTTTGGCTGCAAAGAATATGATCAATCTGATTTCAATGCTGCCCATCTGGTAATGTCCATGTGTAGAGTCGTCTCTTGTGTTGTTGGAAAAGAGTGTTTGTGATGAACAGCTTGTTCTCTTGATGGAAGTCTATTAGTCTTTGCCCTGTTTCGTTTTGAACTCCAAGGCCAAACTTGTCAGTTGTTCCTTTTATCTCTTGACTCCCTACTTTAGCATTCCAATTCCCTATAATAAGAACATCCTTCTTTGATGTCATTTCTAGAAGGTGTTGTAAGTCTTCATAGAAATGATCACTTTCAGTTTCTTCAGCACCGGTAGTTGGTGCATAAACTTGGATTACTGTGATGTTAAAAGGTGTGCCTTGGATTCGTATCAAGATCATTCTATCATTTTTGAGATTGAATCCCAGTACAGCTTTTGCCACTCTTTTGTTGACTATGAGGGCCACTCATAGAGCCACTTCTATGGGAGTCTTGTCCACTCTTCCTCAGTAGCATGTTGGACCCCTTCTGACCTGAGGGGATCACGTTCCAGTGTCATAACTTTTATATGCCTGTTGTTTATGTCCATGGAGTTTTCTTGGCAGGGATACTGGAGTGGCTTGCCGGTTCCTGCTCCAGGTGGATCACGTTTAGTTAAAACTCTCCACTATGACCTGTCCGTCTTTGGTGCCACTGCATGGAATGGCTCATACCTTCACTGAGTTATTCAAGCCCCTTTTCCACAACAAGGCAATGACCCATGAAGAAGGTTCCACCCAATACCAACCACTAATCCTTTTTGGCGAAAGTATTGAGTAAACTTTACAAACTGGCCGTGGGGTTGTATAATACTAGCTGGGAACTTAAACCCTGTATGCCAGTGGTTCCCAGTTAGCTAAATACTGCAGACCCCTTGTTTTTCAAAGGCCAAGCCATGGGCCACCCTACCTTTGAACATTTTAATATCTCTGTGGCAGTTTTTGTTATTTGAATGGCACCAAGAAGCCCCTGGGTGGGTGGTCCATGGACCACCAATTGGGAACCTCTGCTGTTTGTGATCTTAGACTTGATCAAAGGGCAGATCTCACCCAAACATCTCATGGGAGTAAAAAAAAACCTACTACACCATTACTAGTAATTTCAATTTAATAGATTCATAGAGAGCTTTAAAAAAGAGGGATTTATAGAATACATTTATCACAGAATTTTAGTGCTGTGTAGTGCAACTTGATTCAGTATACAATGGACACTGGAGAATGCAAGGCCTTACCAGAATTGACAATAGGTGTGGGGCTAGGGTGATATCTTTCTCAACTATGGATAATTGATTAGAGTAAACATAGAATCAGCATGTAAGATTTAGATAAGATATATATGTGAGAGATATCATATCATTTCAGACAACTGTATAATGGCTTTGTGGTTATAGATTATATTTTGTATTTCATTTGAGGACATAGCTATTTTTGTTTCTGTATAGTGTCATTGCTCTCCTCGTTCATGGGGTGGGTGATGGATGTGAGAGGAGGTGGATGAAGGCGGATGCAAATCTAACAAGGTTTTAATATGCTCAGAATAATTGCTACTGTGCTAACTCTGCTATCAGAAAGTAAGGATCTCTCTTTCAAAACCCTCTCTCCAACACCCACAAAAGTCCAGAGCAGATCTGAGGAGGATGTGGGTGTATATGGAGAGGAGAGAGGGCCAGTTCTGTTGCAGAAATGGAAATCCTGGCAATCGCAGAATTACTGCATTGGATGCTGCCCAAACTAAATTGACTGACAGTTCTTGTGTGTACCTCTGAGCCCTCACTATTTTGTAGTTTCCTATGAGAAATCACTTCATATAAAAAGAAAAGAGACAGTCTTGACCCACAGATTTTTAAAAATCTGGGGAGAAAAATCCATTCCTATTGTGGGTGGATGTTAAGAGAGAAAGAGCTGAACCTCTTTTTAATGGTAGAAGGCATGGGGAGTGGGTGAGGAAGTAGACATCCGATCTTGATTGATCAGTGCTGCTCTTTTCTTCTCAGGTACTGGATTTATTATTCGCTACATGATGAATTGAACCATGACTGTACTGCAATGACCTTTGATTGCATTGATACTTGCTGGATAGCATTAGAATGTCATCTACAAATGCCCTATATTTGTAAGAAGGTGCCAGATGATGTTTGGCTCTAAGAAGACACTTTAAGATGAACGAAACTGGATCTCATGATCACTACACAAAAACAAAACCAAGAGATCACCTCCACCCTGCTGTTTTAATGCACAATCAACACTCTGCCATCTAGATTATGGGACTCTCTGGCATCAGCCCTCAAAAACACCTTGAAAAGACCTTATTCTGCAAACTCAAATGTAGATGGCTACAAAAATAGAGAATGGAAGGGTCCAGTCATAGCCTGTTTTCTGTTTAATGTATTTATTTGCATACCAGCATACCAATATTTGTTTCCTTACTCTCTGTGTTTGATGCCCCATTGCCCCTTCTGATCTCCATCGCCACTACCTTACAAGGCACATAAGGACAACCCTGCATGCCAGGCAATGAGAATGGGGGCCACCCAGCATTTGGTGTCCACATCTAGCAGACTAATCACAAATACAACTTTGGCTTCATCAGTGGAAATTCTGGCACCCTTACTCTCATACAGAGCTAACATTACTCTCATATAGAGCTAACATTCTACTCTATCAGCGTTTATTTACAGCAGTAATAAATCAGCCAGTGTCCGGCACAAAAAACATCCTCTGCGCCAGACAAAACCGAAAGTCAGACGGAACAAAGAAACCAGGTTCTCCAGAAGTGGAGAAAGCTCCTCCCCAGAAGAGGCAGGATGACACTAGGACTCTGAGCTGTTAACCCTGTAAGCTCTGATTCCCCTCACACTCCCTCTTGTCCTGCGCTGCTGGGGGCTTGTAAGTATCACCACTTACCCCAAAACCAAACCTTCACAGAACTCCCCATGACGCTGGAAGCTCAAAGGTTTTGTGAACCCATCTGCCAGGTTCTTCTGGCTTGGGAAGTACTGCAACTTCACCAAGCCTGTCTGGACACTCTGACACACATTCTGGAAACGTATGTCCAGATGTAATGGTGTCTGGCACAGTTCCCTGTGCCAAATGTGAGCCTTAAGCTTTCTTCCTGGCTCCAAGCAGAGTTTCGCAGCAGCGGTTAGTGGCTTGTGTGGGTGATAAATCAAAGCCTGTTCGCAGGCTTCTTGCTATCTAAGAAGGCTTTAATTAGGTACAGAAAAACATCATAAATCAGCCTGGAGGACTAGCGGACATCCTCTCCGGCTCAACAGCTAAAAGCGAAAGTAACTCACACACAAAGAAAGATTCCTGTATGTGAACAAAACCACGCCTCAGAATGTGAGACTTCACACAGAACTGTTTAACCCTGTAAGTTCTGATTCTCCTCACAGTTTGGTTCTGGCCTTAAACTGCCCAGACTCTGCCGACTTCAGACAGGGTTGATTGTCCTCCCAAACAGTGATGGGCAAGCAACACTCCCCGCAGATTTCTTGAACCAGACATCTGTAGAACTTCTGTTCCCAGCACAGCTCTGACATTGCGCTGAACTCAGCTTCAGTAGAGGACAGCGCAATGAGACTCTGCTTCCGGGACTTCCTCCCAACTAGATATTCCCCAAACTTTATGACCATCCCAGATACAGACTTCCTGTCATCCAGATTCGCCCAGTCACTATCTGTACAGGACGTGAGTTTGGCATCACTTGTAGCTGACAGTTTGAGACAGAGGTCCTTGGTATCCTGCAGGTATCTCAGCACCCGCTTAATACCATTCCAGGCACTTACACTGGGCTTTGTACCTTCCCTGCTGAGCCGATTGGTAGCAAAAGCAATGTCCAGCCTGCTCCACTGGGAAAGATACAGCAGACTACCCAGAGCTGACTGAAAGATCTCAGCATTCTCAAACTCAGTGTGTTCCGCTAGCTGACTGTCTTTCACGTAGCTTGTCTCCATGGGTCTTCTAACCCCTGCACAATCAGACATTCTGAACTTCTCAAGCAACTGCTCAATTTTGCCTTTCTGACTGAGCAAGAAGCTTCCATCTTCAGACCTGTCTATCTGTACCCCTAGGTAAACTCACTGAACCCAGGTTCCTGAGTTGGAAACATTTTCCAAGCTCTTTGGCAAATGTCTGCACCTGATTGTCTGCCCTTGAGACATGAATTATGTCATCCACAAAAACCAAAACCAGTTCTTGTGACTCTCCTGACCCTTTCAGGTACAGACAGCTGTAAATAAATACTTCTAGAGTAGAAGAGAAGGACGCGGGTGGCGCTGTGGGTAAAACCTCAGTGCCTAGGACTTGTTGATCGTAAGGTCAGTGGTTCGAATCCCCGCAACGGGGTGAGCTCCCGTCGTTCGGTCCCAGCTCCTGTCAACCTAACAGTTCGAAAGCACCCCTAAGTGCAAGTAGATAAATAGGGACCGCTTTATAGCGGGAAGGTAAACGGTGTTTCCGTGTGCGGCGCTGGTGCTGTTAACCTTCTAAGCTCTGATTCCCCTCACAGACCTCTCTGGCACACCTTGCATGATTGACAGCTGGAAATGGTTGTGGTTGCTTCAATCTGTCCTGTATACCCAGCCAAGGAGAACGGATATTTTAATTAATTATTGACAAAAGTATATCATCTTGATGGTATATTTGATACTTGTGTCTTGTGCCACGGATCCTTTTTCCTAACTCTGAAAGAGGAGATCGTGGGGGTGTTTCATGTGGGAAGAACTGAAGCTGACTTTCAGAACTGCTGGGTGGATTCCATCCTGTCATGTGGCTTTACCACATGCTTGAAAGTTAGAATCATTGAATCATGGGATTGTAGAGTTGGACGGGACTCAGAGGGTCATCTAGTCCAACCCTCTGCAACGCAGGAACCTCAGACTGAAGCCTCCATGACGCGTATCTGAAGAAGTGTGCATGCACACGAAAGCTGATACCAAGAACTAACTTAGTTGGTCTTTAAGGTGCTACTGGAAGGAATTTTTTTGTTTTGCCTCCATGACAGATTGCCATCTAACCTCTGCTTTAAAAGCTCCATTAAAGGAGTCCACAACCTCCGGGGGGGGGGGGGGGAGAGAGATTGTTGCACTCTTGAACTGCTCCTAGTGTCAGAAATATGTTTAGTTGGAATCTCCTTTCTTGTAACTTAAAACCATGGGTCTGGACTTCCAGGTGCCATGGGAATGGTAGACAGAGTGTGAGCCTGATCGGTCTGATGGGCTCGGTCTTCGCAAGGGGGTAGGGGAAGCGCTAAGGCAGTGTGCACACCTAAAAAACTAAAGGGATCTCTTTAGACTCTTCAGGGTCCTGCAACCTGAAATGTGGAAAGGGATTCAGGAAGAATTTTTGGAGAATTCAAAAGATAAAATGTTTAAGATAAAATCAAGTTTTGCAAAAACCAAAACACTACCAAGAGATTGCCTAGTAGTTTCCAATTCACGTGTGATAAAAGACACAATATTACAAATGAATTACCAAAAAAGATTACAAATAGAACAGAATATAATCATTTCGAAGGAAATTCCTAGTAGATTACTTAGAAAACCAAATAACTAAATTACTGACAGACGCATTGAAAAATAAAATTCCATATAGAGGAAAGGCACAGGCAGAGGGGAAAGATCTAAAAAAAGGATTTGGGGCTTCCAGATTTCATGGTCCCGCGCCCATTACCATTTGTTGATTGCCATGAAATTTTTTTGGTTGGGGTTTGAGATGGGTTTTTGGAAGACACGTGTGCGTGAATTTGTTTTGTGTGTGTAGATCAGTGCACCCTGACCAATGCACAGTCTTCACAGTAAGGCTCTATTCTAATGGCAAGAGTATCATGATGACTGGTTGATTCTTATCTGCACCAGCCTTCATCTGCCTTCACAGCCATTGTATTATTATTATTTTAATGTTTAAAATTTTTATTTTTTACCAACAACCAAAACACAGTGAAACCCCCCAGGTGGCTGATACATTGGGTTTATATAATCAATAATAGCATATTCAAATCAACCATATGTACAATTTTATATACATTAACACTCCTCCATCCACAAGGTTTATTTAACATTTAACATTTTAATTGCCCCAAATTGTTCAAATCTACCCTTCACAGCCACTGTAACATACCACTTGTTATCGTCCACCTGTCCTGCCATTGAGAACTTCTTGGATCATTCTTTGTCTAGCTCCTCTCCTTTGACCTTACCGCCTTGGTGACCCTGCTGGGAGCATGAGACTCCCGACAGCTTCACTCACAAAGGTCATAGTAATTATAAGCCCACTCACCACAACAAGGGGATGATCCAGTGAGTGAGCTATAAATAATACAACAGCGGCATCAAATGGTGGGAAACTAGCAACAAGCGCTTGGAATTGCGAGATAAATTGAAGTATAAATAATACAACACTGACACACAGGGGTAAATGTACAAAATGACAGTAACAGGATATAAAAAACCAACTTCAACAAGAAGGAGATTTAAGTGATATTTTGACAGTAATGAGAGTATCACTAAGCCAGCAACACTTGCAGAAGTTGCAAGGGATTTAAGGGATTGCTCCAAAGAAATAAGTGATCTGTTCTAAAGGCCTAGCTCTCTGGAAGAAACTGAAAAAACAACAACACACTACTGGTCGATGAAATCAGAGACATGAAATCAAGTGAAAGAGATGCAGGAACAGATCACATAAACCCAAGAACAGGTGATTGCAATACAGCAGAAACCCAGAAATCCTGGATGAACCAGTCGCTCTCCTAGAGATGCAGCACAAGGAAATGTATTTGAGATGTTGATTGATTCCAGAATAAAGAGAGGAAGGTTTTTAACAACCGCTGATTAAAGAATTGGAGAAATTTCTGGATACCAAGGAAGATGAGATGGAGAAACAAATTGAGTGGGCACACAGCACTAAATCAGCATCTGCAAGAGCAAGGAAAGTACCAGGAGATTGCTTAGTACAATTCTCTACAAGAACCATACAGGGCAAGATTTTGCAAACTCAGAACAACCTACAGACTGACATCCAAAGGATTACAAGTGAAGGAAATCCCAACTAGACTCCTAAATAAAAGGAAAGATTGCAAATTCCGAGCAGATGCTTTAAGAAAACCCAACGTGTTGGGAGTTCCCTCAAGGACTGAGCTTTCAATTCAGAGCAACAGAAGAACAAGAATGTGTTAGCTTCAGGTTTCTATTTTATACTTTGTGTAATATTAGAAACAAATGAGCAGTTCAGAGAGTGAAGATATAACGTCTTATAAAAGCAATATGGGAAGCTGAAGAAAAATAAGGATGGTAACATATGATGTTCTTAACATGCATTATGTGAAAACCTAAAAAATAAAAATAAAAAATTAATAGAATTGTTTTTATGCATACATGAAATAGACCATCCAAATAGGCAAAGGCACTTCTATAGAGGATGTTCCATCTTTCTCCAAATCCTGCCTTAGCCCTACTATCTTTGAACATAGCCTTGGGTTCCACCCTGTGGTAGGGTTGCCCTACATCTGGGTTTTCCCAGACACATCTCCTTTTTCGGGGTCTACATCCCCATCCTCGAGGATTTTTAGAATTTGCCAAAATTTCCGGGGGGGGGGGTTCTTTTCTTCCTTTGGTACCAAGACAAGCCCCAAAGGAGCATATTTGTGCTTGGGAATTCCCACTCCAGGAGTGTGACATAGAACACCTGTGCCCCGGGAAGGGGTGTGTCTGGGAGCTTTCCTTCCCAGCCAGAGAGTGTGCATGTGCAAGGCAAGTCCAATGTGCCCCCATCCCACAACCCTGCCAGAACCATCGCTCTCTCTACTGGCTCCCTTGGACCTGACATGGGAACTGAGAGAAGGCAGAAGCACAGTCGGCCTCAATCTTTTGTTTCATGTTTCTGTGTACATAGTTATGAGGGGTTTCTAGCATATGAAGCTTATCAGAGTCCAATTCAGAGTTTGTGCAGATCTATCTTTCTTTCCAAGTACAGTTCTCGATGAGTTGCCATTGGCTGAAGGTCAGTTGCATGCAGGGCTTTTTTGCATCTGGAACTCACTTGACCTCAGTTCTGATACCTCTCAGGTGGACACCATCATAAGAGAGCAAGGGAAGTGTTCATGGTCAGTTCTGGTACCCTTTTTTCTGGAAAAATAGCACTGGTGGCATGTATGTTTTGATGATGACACATTCATTAAATGTAGACCAAAAATGTTGAAATTTGAATATTTCTGTTCCTTGTCTTTCTGCTTTAACTTTGCAAATGAAGATTTACACTAATGTACTTTGCCATATTTCCTGGTACAAGTGTTGAGATAGGAAGCTTTCCAAAATTACTAGCAGAGTTTATGAGGAGTAAGGATTCTTTTGGGGGATATGCTTTGATGGTAAAATATGTACCCAGCCTAAATAAAAAATAAAACTAATAACTTTTAAAAAAATAAGTAGTATATCAAATCTGAAACCAACATTTCCCTAGGTTTATGCTTTATGTGGAATGCTGATTGGATGTGATGAGCAGCCAATCAGGAAATGGTATAGCCTAAATGGGAGGAGTTCTGGAATGCCTGACATCACAAGGGAGGTGGTTCTTAGCCAGTGGAAGGATGAAAATCCCTTAGGAGGCAATTAGGGAAAAGATTGTTCCATGGCAACACCAAGGTATCCAAACAGAAAGAGGTCTGAGGGGTGTAACACCTTCCTTACAAGCTATGATATTTGCAGGGTCTCATTCCAGGGACAAAAGGTCACCAAGAGGGGAAATGATAGGGAGCTTTTATAAACTACAGATGGTTTTTCTTTTTCAAATACTAGACCTCAGGGTCATCCAATGAGTGGTGGTACATTATAAGGATGTGCACAGGTGCTGTCTTGCCAGCATCCCCTACTAGCTGTTTGGCCAATAGCAACCACCAGACAAGCAACAGGTTCTTTGGATTCCACTGGACAGAGAATTGACAGACTCAGGTCGGAGCGAAACAATATAAACTTAAAGCTTTTGCAGATGACCTAGTTTTGACCCTGCAGGAGCCAGAATCTAGTACGAAAAGAGTATTACAATTGATTCAAGATTTTGGTCGGGTGGCGGGATTTAAATTAAACAAACAGAAAACTAAGGTATTGGAAAAAAATTTGACAAATACAGAGTCAGAACGGTTTCAGAGAGAGACAGAATTAAATGTGGTTTAAAAAGTAAAGTACCTAGGGGTAAATATAACAGCAAAAAAATCTGAGTCTATTTAAGGACAATTATGAAAAATGTTGGTCAAAAATTAAGAGAGACTTAGATAGTTGGACAAAATTGAAACTTTCTTTGCTAGGCCGAATTGCTGCTATCAAGATGAATGTATTGCCAAAAATGTTGTTTTTGTTTCAAACACTACAGATTGTGGACAAGACGGAGTGCTTCCGGAAGTGGCAGAGAGACATCTCTAAGTTTGTCTGGCAGGGCAAAAAGCCCAGAATTAAGTTTAAGATATTAACTGATGCGAAAGAAAGAGGGGGCTTTGCCCCGCCAGACCTAAAGTTGTACTATGAGGCCGCAGCTTTCTGCTGGCTAAAAGATTGGCTACTTCTCGAAGACACTGATGTACTGGATCTGGAAGGCTTTGACAATGCTTTTGGTTGGCATGCATACTTATGGTATGACAAGGTTAAGATCAATAAGGCCTTTAAGAACCATATTGTCAGAAAAGCAGTGTTTAATGTCTGGACAAAATATAAAGACTTATTGGAAAATAAAACTCCAAGGTGGCTTTCACCGCTGGAAGCCAAGGCCCGGAAAAGACCCAATATGGAGGCCAAAATGGCCAAATATTGGGAAATATTAGAAAAAGATGGAGACAATTGGAAATTGCAGAGTTTGGAGAAAATGAAGGATAAAGTGCGAGACTGGTTACACTACGCTCAGATTAATGAAGTTTTTAAAAATGACAAAAAGTTAGGGTTCCAGGTGGAGAAATCGAAATTGGAAACAGAACTGTTAGAACCTAAGACTAAGGTACTTTCAAGAATGTATAACTTGCTGTTAAAATGGAATACACAAGATGAAATGGTTAAATCGGCTATGATAAAGTGGGCACAGGACATTGGGCATAATATCATGTTTGAGGACTGGGAAAGGTTGTGGACCAACGGGCTGAACTTCACTGCATGTAATGCTTTGAAGGAAAATGTAATGAAAATGATATATAGATGGTACATGACCCCAGTTAAACTTGCCAAAATATACCATTTGTCTGATAACAAATGTTGGAAATGTAAAGAAAATGATGGAACATTCTTTCACCTCTGGTGGACCTGCCCTAGAGTGAAGGCCTTCTGGGAAATGATATATAATGAGCTGAAAAAGGTATTTAAGTATACCTTCACTAAGAAACCAGAGGCCTTCCTTTGGGGTATTGTAGGCCAGAAGGTGTTAAAGAAGGACCGAACATTTTTTATGTATGCAACAACGGCAGCAAGGATACTCATCGCAAAGCACTGGAAAACTCAAGATCTACCCACACTGGAAGAGTGGCAGATGCAACTGATAGACTATATGGAACTAGCCGAGATGACCGGCAGAATCCGAGACCTGGGAGAAGAGAAGGTTGAAGAAGATTGGATGAAATTTAAGATTTATTTTAAAAAGTACTGTAATTTGGTTGAATGTTAAGTTGGAGGCTAGATCATAAATAATTGACCACCACTAAATTAGATGCAACTAGGATGCTAAGTGAGATTGAGGAAAAATCATAAACCTTTGGGAGAAATATTAGATTATAATTTAAATGAATGGGACATAAGAATGTAAACAAGATGATAAATTGCGGGCAAGAATTGACAATGATGCAAGTGGGAGCGGGAGACGTGAGGGAGTCTAAAGAAGTTAAGAAAATATGTTATGATATATGTTATATTGTTCATTATATTTGCATTTATGTTTAAAATTTTTAATAAAAATATATTTAAAAAAGAAGAAGAGAGAATTGACAGACTCTTGGGTAGAGACAAACTCTTATTAATTGGTAAACATCAGGAAAGAAATTGATCAGCAACCTGGAATGCAGTCTAATATAAAGCCAACAGCAACTGGAATAAAGCTAGCAATATAACCAATAAGCAAAATATCTCAGGCAACAACAACAACAAACAGATAGAATAGGTTTAGTTCTTCATGTCTCTCCAGCCGATGGAGATCTGGAAGGCTTACTCTGGGATACTTCAGACTGGTAGTTGGTTGTTCTCTTCACATTCTGGAATGGAGCATAGAACAATGTATCAAGATCTCCCTGTCTCCTTCAGCTTCTGGCCCTTATATGTCGTATTTTTCCTTGTATAAGACTAGGGTTTTTTAGCTAAAAATTTAGGTTTAAAATTGGGGCTCGTTTTATACATGGGTTGTGCTGAGGGGTGTTTTGTTAATTTGGAGTCCCCCAAAATAGGGAGTGTCTTATACATGGGGGCATCTTATAGACAGAAAAATATGGTAGTCTGTAGCATAGGTCTCACACCAAGCTGGCAACAGATGTAATTCGTGATGTAATTCCGTTCCCATCCTTTGATCTGGCCTGGGAGTCGACACATGTGGGCGTGAGCCTTCATTTGCATTCTTTATCTGTGCAGTTCAGTCAAAGTAAGGTTACTTTCCTTGTTCCCAGTCAACTGCTTCCTCCTTCCTTCCCCCATGCAGTCAGGTGTTTGATAGCTGGCCAAGCTATGAAGTTCCTTTCGCTTATTCTCAAACAGCCAGGTTCCTTATATTAAAGCTCTAGCTACATTGCAAACCAGGAGCATCACATTCTGTTTTATTCCCTGGCAATACAGGTTCCCTGCTCTGATTCATGGGCCCAGTTTGTAAATCCAGATCTAGAGCATGATCCAGAAAATATAAGTCTTTGGGAAATCCATTTACTTGCATATCAAGGGCTGCTAGATCAGATGGCTTTGAAATGAAAGATGACAACAGTCCTCTTCTTTCTTTAAGCCACAGCATCAGATGTCAGGCTGGGTCTTTGCAAAAAGAAAAGAAAATGGCACACTTGGAGAGCCTGGGTAACAGCTTCCCCCCTACTTCTTTTCCAGGTCCAACTCGTGGTCTCCAAAGTCTTGCTAGATTCAATTGGATTTATAGAGTGAAAAATACTGTATATTGGACTCAACAACGTCTTTACGGGAAAGGATGGTCTAATACTGATGCCACTTCCTACCTAATGTGCTCATAATCTTATTCTCCATTTGTTGTTGTCTTATTCTAGCTTGTTGTTTCCTAAACACAACTGAGAGGATGGAGCAGCCAGCGCCCACAGCGCCTCCAACACTATCGGAAACTATAACTGATGGTCTGTATCCTGCACAGTCATATGGGATGAGGTTTCTCATAAAGTAGAGGGATGCATGGGAATTGCACAGGTTCTGTCTGCTTCTTTTCCATGTCCAACATGTGGTCTCTAAAGTCTTTTTATTATTATTTATTTATTTCATTTTTCAAATTAAAATTTTACAATCAAATATCAACGTACAATATAAAAACAATGTTTCAAAGAATCCCCTGGACTTCCCTCCTCCCCTTTGTGGGTCATTTCCTCCTGCATCTTTTATAACAATCCAAATCTTTTACATTTCTATTATGTCCAAAATTCTCCATTAAACTACAAGTGGTATTCCAACCAGACTATAGATTATAAACTTTCCCCATTCCTTAAAATTTTCCTGATTTCTGATTTATTTTTGCCATTTCGGCATAATCTACCAACTTTATCTGCCATTCTTCTCTGGTAGGGAATTCTTATTTCCATCTCTGTCTTTATCTTTCATTTACTTGTTTCATCGACTTCCTCACACCTCCCTTTTTGTATTCTAGTTTAATTATTTATTTCAGCAAATTCTTTCCATCTTTCTCAATTTTTATTAAGTAATTTATCTTAACAGTCTAACCTATTAATTGACTCAGCAAATCCTTTCCATCTTTCACTATATTCTGTCATTCAGTTTACTTTAGTTTATTTTAACCTTATCTTACCATAAAATACCTTAAAGCTTAAAACTTAATATTTGTTTGTACATAATTCCTTATATCATTTCTACCAAAGCCAAATATTTTCATTCCAACATTTTTCCTAATACTCATTAATTTTACACTAATTCCCAAAATAAATTTTTAATAATTTTCTTCCAGTCTTCCTCCAGAGTCTCTTCTTCCTGGTCTCGGGTTATGTCAGTCCTTACTATCCATTCCATCTAGTCCATCAACCTGCTAATCTTATGTCCGAGGCTCTTAAGTTTTTTCCATGTCCCTTCTGCAGATCTTCTTCTTGTTTGTACTTGCACTTTACCTTGTCTTTTG
Organism: Podarcis gaigeae; assembly: GCF_964106915.1. Lineage (NCBI taxonomy): Eukaryota > Metazoa > Chordata > Lepidosauria > Squamata > Lacertidae > Podarcis > Podarcis gaigeae. Next base: position 77,487,799 of record NC_139685.1, read on the forward strand.
TTAATCTCTTTCTTAATTTCTTTCCTTTCTCATTGAGGAGTAGGTCTTGGGGATGTTCCAACTCGAAAATATCTCCGTCTCTCCTCAGCAGATCGGCCGATTCCCCACAGTCCCATTCCCCACAGTCAACAGTGTAGTCCAGAAAATCTTTAAAGGCATGTTTCAAAGCCCCTCCAAACTTAAGGGCCCCCACAACTCCAGACCCCCCGTGGTCCACTCCAAATTCAGCCTTCAACAACAACGGCTTATGCTCCTGTAGGGCCTCGGGCCTCTCCATTTGTGTTACTTGAGGTTCAACAGCAGCCTCCTCCATTATCTTCTGCATTTGCACTTACTCTATCAGAACACATTCCTGGGTTGGCTCTTGGATGGTTTCTGTATAAATATTCACTGTTTGTCCAAAGTTTTTGACTGCAACAGTCATCAAATCCATCTTCTCATGCATCTGCTCCAACAAAGTGCTTGTCTTGCAAAAAGCAAGCACCAAGACTTCTTCCAAACACATTTTTATTCAAGGTCACAGTCTGGTCCCACGATCCTAATCTCCACAGCTGTAAAGTCCCCTGATCGACTCCAGCAACAATTTAACAAGCTCCCTCTAGAGGAGACAATTTCTATTTGTATCCATCTTTTGAAAGCAGGTCCAGCGAAAGAAAATTACTTTCCTTTTTTGAATTTTTTGTTTCTTTTAAATGTAAAAGGCAACATTGGAATCAATTTGTTTCTCTTCTTTAACTATCTGTCAAAAGATGTTCCATTCACAGTCAATGAACTTCACCAAAAATCTCTGTCTCTGACACCCCGTTCCCAGGTTTGAGAAATTTATCTTTCCAGGTGGAAATTTATCTTTCTTTACTCTCTCTCCTGCAGGCTTGAACAGTCAAAGTTCCCCCTCTTTACTCCTGCTTCCAAGAGGGGTTTAGATGGTTAAAACAGGAGGAATTTTAAACATTTATGTACAACTTTCCAGACTTTAGCTTGCACAATTTTTGCTTCAGACTATTTACAAAAGCGGAAGGCGGACTTCCTGTTTAGGACCTTCCCGCTTGAGTGCCAAATTAAAATGTTTCTTAGCCCAATTTTCCGTTCTACTCACGGGTACTTGTTTAGAGTCCAATTGTCCAGAGGAAAAAGTCAGCGCTCTCCGGCAACGGCTGTGCGGCTTCACTCCGTAAAAATAGCGGTCGATTCAAAACACCGCGCCGCTCAGCCCATGTCGCTTCGGATCCCCGAAAAAGGGGTTTCCTTGTGTGTAGGGGGGGCGCTCCTGGTGTCAGCCGAATCCCACATTCCCAGGCTTCCTCTGCCTGGGATATTTAAAGGGTCTCCACCTTCGCCGCGGAGGCAAGACCCGATTTTTTGCAGAGCGGGTTCCTCTGGATCAGAGGAATTCCACCATTGCCGATGGCGCTAACCCGGAAGTCCCATCTTATTTCCATCTCTGGGCCAATAACATCTGTGCAGCCGTGGTCATGTACATTGTCTTTTCTGCTCCTTTGGGATTTTGGCGCCTAGAATTCCTAACAGAAATTATTTGAGGATTTTTAGGGGGGGGGATTAAACTTTTCCCCCAATTTATTAAATAACATTTCCCAAAATTCTTTTACTACCTTACATGCCCACCACATTTGATAAAAGGTGCCTTCTTTTTCCTTATATTTCCAACATATATTTGACCCTGTTTTATACATTTTTGGTAATTGACTGGGAGTTAAATACCAACTATATATCATTTTTGTATAATTTCCTTTCAGCGTGCAACATCCTGTGAATTTTAAATTCCAATTCCCTAAGTTCTCCCATGCTGCAAGTTGTATATTATACCCAAAATCTTTCACCCAGTGTATCATTGGCTGATTAGGGCATGCCCAGATGTCGCCCGGATCCCCCTGGTTGAAATTATCAATTTGTCCCTTGGCATGGGGACATTCCCAGGGGAGCTGAAGGAAGCAGTGGTATGTCTGCTCTTAAAGAAAACTTCGCTAGATCCTTTAGATCTATCCAATTACTGCCCAGTTTCAAATCTTCCATGTCTGGGTAAGGTAATTGAAAGAGCGGTTGCTGAAGAGCTTGGTAGGTTTCTGGAGGAAACATCGGCTTTAGATCCATTTCAGTCTGGGTTCCGTCCTGGTTTCAGGACCGAGACAGATCTGGTTGCCCTAACAGATGATTTCTGTAGACAACTAGGGGATGAGGGAACAGTTCGGGAATATATACATGGTAACTTATTAAAAATTAGGCAATAAGTAAAGGATAATACAATATTATTGATGTCCACAGCTGAAGAAAGGAAAAATTACTGTAATTTAATTGGCTGCTCCTCTTAACATCAGTTCATAACTGTTATTTGCAAATGCTTACTGAAGTCCTAAAAACTAAATATCCAGGAGCTTAGAGAAGAATAGAATGCAAATGAGAATGCTATATTATCAGTAAATATATGAATTATTTGAAAAGCAATTGTAATTGTCAGGGAACTGCCATCAGTGCCGGAGGGAGAGAGCAAAAGCCAGAGTGATTATAGAGAGCCTCCAGGGATCGGGAGAAGCAGCTCCTCTTCTGGGGAAGAGAATAAATGCAGCTCCAGTGGAGAGGAGGTGCAGGAGTCGGGTGTGGCGAGGCGGTCCCACGACTCCTTGCCTGGGACAAGCAGGGAAGGAAGGGGTTCTCCGCTGCCCATGCCCTCTCTGCGCAGAAGGCTTTCGCACAGAGAGGGAAGGCGGAGACTGGGCGTCAAGGAGCTTCTTTGCTGGAAGAAGTTTAAGAAACGCCCACTCACAGATTCTGCCAGCGATTGAGTCAGCCACGGGTGAGTGGCTCTCCGGACAGATAAAGTTTACATTAGCAGCCAGCCAGGGAGAGATTTGCCTGCTTGCGCACGAGCAACCCCTTGGAAACCTAACAGTAATGAACAGATTATGCTTGTAGGGCTGCAAGAAGTTCTGTAAGGAGGATTATTTGAAATATTGCAATAAAAACTATGAAAAGAATTATTAGTTAATGATAATTAAGAGTAATAGAGAAATTAAGAAATGCAGAACAAGTGATAAAGAATGGAAAATCATCAGAGGTTGTTGATGGAAGTCTAAAACTTTGTATAAGATAAGAATTTATGTTAAATGATTGTTGGAAATGATATGTTAAAAAAACTAATAAAAATGTGGAGAGAGAGAGAATGCTATATTATCTAAAACATTTTTCAATACCTTTGAATCCATATGGAACATCTTTTTGGTATAAGATGGAGACTAATCCAGCAAAAGAAAAAGAAAGACATTTCAGTTATATTGGACTCAACAATGTCTTTACAGGAAATGATTGTCTAATACTGATAGACGCCAAAGTTTAATGTTGGAAATGCCTCATTGAGACATATTTTTGGCCTGATGTTGTCCATTTCAACTTTGTACCGATGAAATCCTTGACATTTGTAGATGTGCATCTATTTTAAAAATTATGCTCCTGTAATCGGGAGATTAAGTGCAGGACAACAAAAGTAAACTTTGTGAGCTTTAATGCTTGACAAGAGACTAATACTCTGAGCTCGGAAGGGAAAACACCCACCATACAACCAATGTGTTCATAGTCGTTATAATAGCTTGTTGTTTCACAGATGCAACTGAGAGGATGGAAAAGTCTAGAACTGATGGAGCATCCAGAACTGATTCAGCAGCAGCAAAAGAAACTCATGGTCTGTATACAGCACAGTCATATTGGATGAGGTTTCTCATAAAGTAGAGGAATGCATGGGAAAGGGAAGTTGATGGAGAGACAGGCAGGGAGTGGGACCAGTCAGGTTGTGCTAGGGAGGAGTGCAGAAAAAAGCACACACAGCTCTTTGGGTGCCAGAGATCCACAAGGCCCCATAGAAACCCCAGGATTCAGCCCACTCTTTGCTCCTGGCTGTGGTGTTCCTTTACTCTGTGCAGCCAGGAATTGCTCTACCATTAGGCAGAATAAGGCAGTTGCCTCAGGTGGCAGGTGCTGGGGTGGGCAGAGATATGTAGACCACACAAGCTGCACTGCACCTCCTCAGTTAATCTGCTGTCCCATCAGCAGCATCAAAATAAGAGCCAATGGCCAGTTCAGCCCAGTTTTTGTATGTGGAATTATGTGTACAGAGGAAATCTTGTCATTTGTTTTGGGAGCAGAAAGTCCTTTAGTATCAAAGGCTACTGTCTTCTGATCCAGACATTGGTCAGAAAAGCTTCCTCAAGCAGCAAGATATCTCCCCTTGCTTCCTCCACCTGCTTACCCACCCAGATTACCACCCCTTGAACAGTTGACTGTCTCTGGCTGATGGCTACCACAGCATATGGAAACCCTTTTTCCTCGAGTGGCAGTGGTATGTTGGCTTGTTGCTATTTAGTCGCTGAGTTGTGTCTGACTCTTCGTGACCCCCTGGACCAGAGCACGCCGGGCACTCCTGCCTCCCACTGCCTCCCGCAATTTGGTGTCAAACTAATGTTGGTAGCTTCGAGGATACTGTTGGCTACTGATGGCTAAATCAGAATTTTCTTTCTTCAAGCATCTACTTTTCAGGACATGGTTACTTTCTTAAAATCTCCAACGGGTGAAAGATTTATCATACTAGAGATTTTCATCCTTACTGCCATGACACTGCTGCTTTTCCTTCTATGTAAGTACATAATTAGCATACTTTGCAATTAATATCACGGGCTTTCCTTCAATGCCAACAGCATTTCCAAAAAGAGATGGCAGGATCCACCTTCCATTTATCCCTTTCATCTCTCTTTGATATCAGGGGTTGAGTTACAGCTGTCACCCAGAGAGCAATGACACTGTTTTGTTCTCCCTGAATAAGTGAGTTCCTGCTCTTGGAACAGAAGCACAGGCTTACACAAGTCCCTGGAACACCCTGGACAATTCCCTATGCCAGTTGCCATTCTCTGCTCCTTTCCCAACTAATCCTCATTTGCTGGGGGAGAGCCCTCATTCCTGATCCTCGCCACCCTGCCCTCTGCTAGGGCTCCAGTTCCTTGAAGGAAAGTGCTTGGGGAAAACAGGCTGCAGAGGATAAGGCCATAGCCAAAGTGGGTGGGTCCAGAGCCTACCTAAATATCTAGATAGATGCAGGGCCTTTTTCAGCCAAAATTCATCAGGACTCAGTTCCAGCCCTTCTCAGGTGGGCTCTGTTTCTAATCTAAGAGAACAAGGGAGAAACAGGACTTCAGACCAGCAGGGCCGCCACAATCAAGGCACAGGAAACATCAATATAAGGCCTGAGAGGAGAAAATATTAATAGATGTCATATTCATGTTTTTGTTGATTTGATTTTTTATTCACTCTTCTCCCTAAGCTCCCAGGGCACGTTACAAGTCATCATTTAAAATTCAATGTTAAAAGCAGTTTGAAACCAAGTATCCCCCTCCCCCAGGTCACCAGACTAGTAAGCTAGAACAGAATTTCTTCATTTCTTTTCTACCTACCTCCTCCTTAGATCAGAAGGAAATGAAAAGAAGAGCTGATTTTCAAATGGGATTGGGAATGATTCGAAACATTGTTGTTGGGATTGATTCAAACTATACAGACAAGGATGGTAAGCATTTTATATACAAATCCTCACTTTTGCTAAAACGTGTTTAATTTAAACGGACTTCAATTCCTGTAGTTCAATTTGGGATTCATATTATGTGAGCAAAACATTCAGTGAAACTCATCACCCAATAGAGTTTATCACTTTTTCACTGCTCAGCATAAAGAAAAGCACATGGTTGTGATTCTCACATCTCCCCACTAGAAATGCTGTCCTTCCCCATCACACTGTTAATCACAATGTTTGTGCTAGTGCTAGATTTTAGCAATAGTGCAAAGGAACTTTGCCCCCACTTCTCCCTGCATGCCATCACCAAAGCTGCTCCCCAGGGTGGGGAGAAACGTCAGAACAGAATGGAGGGAAAGGGGCTGAAGATTGCATTGCACAAGGAGAAATCCCTGAGCTTACAGAACACCCTCTTTAGAACTATGTGGAATGCAACCCAATATTCATCAGGAAAAGAGTTTGGGTGCCTGTATTTTCTTAGATTTCAGAAAGCATAATAGAAAACTGTAAAGTAATCTTTGCAATTTTGGCTTTACTGTGTGACTCAGTGGGGAATTGTTTTCTGACCCTGTGATTCCCAGCAGAAAAGGAGGACAAAGGAGGGGAACATTAGAGATACTTCATGAGAATAGGATAGTGGATTGCATGGGTCTTTGGTCTGATCCAGCTGCAGGGGTCTTCTGAGGCTTTTCATTGGTGATCTCAGCCACAGAGAATCAAGTCTGTCCTCATATTCATAAGAACCCCATCCTGGAGCTCTGCTTCTTGTTCCAGGCTAGAGTGTTTTTAAATGTTTGGAAATGGTTTCTTAATATTTGCAGATTGTTATTTCAGATACTCCTGCCTTAAACTGTTTCGAATCTTTTAGACTTCCAAATACTCGCTGTAGTTCAGAACTTATCAGAGGAAGTGCGGCAGTTTGCCATCAAAAATGATCAACTGCAAAAGGAAATTGGTAAGCTACCCTTTGATGCTGAAGAATTGTAGTGCAGTGGGATCCTGCCCTGATTATGCCCCAGCTGAAAGCCCCTCCTCCTCTAGCTGAAAACTCTTAGAGCCAGAGCAGAGAGCTGTCCTCCTTTTCAGGTCAGCTAAAAGACCTGTCCTTTACTATACTCATCCATGGAAGAGATTCTTGAACAGCACCTCTGAGGCAACCTCTGACAACTTGGTCAGAGAGACTGCTGGGCAGTGGGGTGATTGATGCAACAACAAAATCTCTCTTGTTTCACAAGCCCATCATCAGAAAGAAGCCCTCAAGCCTACTCACATAGTGAATTGGCTCATTGGCATGTGGGATAAAATACCTGCAGACCAAAGCAACTCTCACTCTACCCACAGGCCTGTTTTGGTGCCACGGCAAGTACCCAGACGGCCAAACCTAGGCCAGGATAGGATCCTCCATTTATCTGCACAGGTCTCTAAGGTGGGCTTTCCTTCACTGGGAACACTTGCTTTATAGGTAAAGAGATTATAATGATGTTTATAAAGCTTTTTATGAAAAAGCAGAGAAGGGGAATGAGTTCTGAAATATTCTATGATTGGATATCATGTATCAAATCAGAACACAGCTGCTCAGAATCTTTTTTTTTTTTTTGCTTTTTTATTAGGTTTTTTTACAAATTTCTCTTTTACAAATTATTCAAACATAACCATATTCGCCAATTTACAAATTTTTGACTTCCACCAGCTCCTCCCACAATCCTCATGTTTTATATTTATTACGCATTTCCTTTATAATATATTGCCAGTTAATAATATCCTTTCATCTCATTTTCTTTTACAATACCCTTTCTCATCACAAAGCCTCTTTAAAACCGACTAGTGTTGTCTGTTCATCACAGATATTTTCCAGATAAATCGTAAACTTTCTCCAGTCCTCATTGAACTTGTGATCTTTCTGGTATCTAATTTTCCCAGTCATTTTATCTAATTCTGCAAAATCCATAGGTTTCTGAGAGCCAGTGTGGTGTAGTGGTTAAGAGCGGTAGTCACGTAATCTGGTGAACCGGGTTCGTGTCTCCGCTCCTCCACATGCAGCTGCTGGGTGACCTTGGGCCAGTCACACTTCTTTGAAGTCTTTCAGCCCCACTCACCTCACAGAGTGTTTGTTGTGGGGGAGGAAGGGAAAGGAGATTGTTAGCCGCTTTGAGACTCCTGAAGGGGAGTGAAAGGCGGGATATCAAATCCAAACTCTTCTTCTTCTTCTTCTTCACTCTTCCACTGTCGGTAGTTCCTCTTGTTTCCATTTTTGGGCCATTAAAATTCTTGCCGCAGTCACTGCATATTGAAAAAGTTTATAATCACTTCTGTTAATTTCTCTTCCTGTAATTCCTAACAAAAAGCTTCTGGTTTCTTTACAAATGTATATTTAAACATCTTTTTCAACTCATTATATATCATTTCCCAGAAGCCCTTCACCTTCCTGCACTCCCACCACATATGGAAAAACGACCCTTCCTTTTCTTTACACTTCCAACACTTATTACATGTTTTAAACATTTTTGCAAGCTTAACCGGGGTGATATACCATCTATATACCATTTTCATAATGTTTTCCTTTATCGTCATACATGCAGTGAATTTCATATTTTCATTCCATACTTTTCCCCAGTCTGCTAATTGTATATTATAACCAAAATCCCTGGCCCAATGTATCATAACCGATTTGATCTCTTCATCCTTTGTTTGCCATTCCAATAACATTTTGTACATTTTTGACATTATTTTACAATCATTATTTATTATCTCTGTTTGAAATCTGGACTCTCTTTCAATATATCCCCTCTCTTTAAGATCCTTTTTAAACATTTCGTTTATTTGAAGATAATGCAACCAATCATATACATAATCTTTAACTTGTTCATATGGCTTCATTTTCCATTTCCCCCCTTCTTTGATGACTATATCTCCATAAGTGATCCAGTGCCCTCTCATATTTGTTTTCTTTACACTCATAATCTCCAGTGGGGACAACCAATGTGGTACTTTAGGTTCCAAAATGTTTTGATACCTATCCCATATTTCTATTAGGGAACCCCTGAAAATATGAGTCTCAAAACCTTTATGGACTTTCTTCTTCCCCAACCATAAATAGGCGTGCCAACCAAATCTGTTATCAAAACCTTCAAGGTCCAACAACTTATTGTTTTTTAATGTTATCCAGTCCTTTAACCAACAGAGACAAGATGCTTCATAATATAATTTCAAATCTGGCAGGGCGAAACCACCTCTTTCCTTTGCATCAGTTAATAACTTAAATTGTGTTCTTGGCTTTTTGCCCTGCCAGATGTATCTTGATATTATTCTTTGCCACTCTCTGAAGATCTTTGTCCCCTTAATTATTGGAATCATTTGAAATAAGAATAACATCTTTGGAAGCACACTCATTTTGATCATTGAAATTCTGCCCCAAAAGGATAGTTTCATCCTACCCCAAACTTCGAGGTCTTTCTTAATGCCATTCCAAATCGTTAAATAGTTGTTTTGATATAAATCAATGTTCTTTGGGGTTAACCATATTCCTAAATATTTTACCTTCTTAGCCACCTCCATCTCTGTTTCCTTTTGCAATTCTTCTATTAAACTCTGATCCATATTCTTCACCATTAGTTTGGTTTTTCTTTTGTTTAATATAAACCCGGCCACCTGGCCAAATTGGTCAATTTCCTTTAAAACCTCATTTAAACTGTTTGCCAGGTCTTCTATCGTAATTACCAGGTCATCGGCAAAGGCTTTTACCTTATATTCATTTCGACCTACTGTGACCCCCTTTATTAGTTCGTTTCGTCTAATTGAACTCAAAAGGACCTCCAGGCCCGTTATAAATAACAATGGTGAGAGAGGGCATCCCTGTCTTGTACCTTTCTTTATCTTCACTTCTTCTGCGATTACATTGTTTACAATCAGTTTTGCACTTTGCTCTGAATAAATTGCCTTTATACCATTGAAAAAATCCTTGAAAAATTTTTCAACATAAATTCCCATGATATATTGTCGAACGCTTTTTCTGCATCTACAAACATTAAAATGGCTTGTTTCTCATTCCTGGCAGTCAAATATTCAAAAATATTTATTATATTCCTCACATTATCTTTCATTTGTCTGCCAGGAAGGAAACCTGCCTGATCTTCATGGATAAATTCTTGCAATGTCTTTTTTAATCTTTTTGCTAAAATACCCGAAAAGATCTTATAGTCTGTGTTCAACAAAGATATCGGTCTATAATTCTTTACTTGTGTAAGATCAGAATCTTGCTTCGGTATGAGTGTGATAAAGGCTTCTTTCCATGTTTCTGGTATTTCCTGTTGTTTCATGATATTATTAATGATTTCTTTAACTTAAAGAAGCTGCTCAGAATCCTTAGTCCGGAATCAAGCTCAGGAAAACACAGACCACTGAATACATAACACCCTTCTCCCTTAGACGTGAACACTCATCCCTGTCAACACAAATATTCATCAAAGGGTTGTGGGCAGTGCCTCACCACTGAGATGGGTGAAGCTCATCCCCTTGGGTTGTTGGGGATCCTGATGGAGCTGGAGCTGGTGTCATGGGTGAAACTGGTGTCATTGCCTCCACACTGTTTGGTGTTGAAGTGTTGGGGCCCCATTCCTCAGCTCTACCCTGGGCTGCAGGTTCTCATCAGGTACATCAGCCTGTAAGTCAGGCTGATCATTCACCTTGTGTTCTGGCATGGTAGCAGTGGCTGACGCTGGGGCATCGGACAGGAATCAATGTATTTAGTCCACATGCCGGCAGTGGACCCGAACATCTGGTGTGGCAAGCTTGTCACCCCAGTAACAGCAATGGAGATAAACGCAGGGTGATCTCTGTAGTTTGGGATGTAGACAGGGTCAACAGGTGTTAAGGACCTGGTGGCCGCTGGAGCCCCTTGGCCAGGAGGCCAATCAGATGCAAGATTTGGGTGCAGCCAATCCAGGAGTGATGCCAGCTTCTGCTTTATAAGGAGCTCTGCTGGGCTTCAACCTGTGGCAATGCAGGGTTTGATGTGCTGCTGCAGCAGGAAATCAACTAGGCTCTTGTTCCAGTCCCCCTGGGCAATCCGGGTGAGGGATTCCTTGGTGGTCCTCACCATTCTCTAAGCCTGTCCATTCTTTGATGGGTGGAACGGTGCTGCTGGGACATGCTGGATGAGGTTGTTGGCCATGAACTTCTGTAACTCGGCTGACATGAACTGTACTCCATGATCAGACATGATGGTGTCTGGCAGGCCATGTATGGTGAAGAAAGACCCACAGCAGGGCATAGATGACGATCCTGGAGGTCATTGCTGAGACTGGCACCACCTCAAGCCACTTTGACAAGGAGTCCACATTGATCAAGAATGTCTGACCTTGGCATGGACCAGCAAAATTGATGTGGAGTCTTAACCATGGTGTGTGTGTCATCTACCTTTGGATTGGGGCCTGAGGCATGGCTGCTCAGGACTCTTGTCCTGGCAGTGCTGGACCCACTCTTCTACTGCTGCGTTACTGCCTGGCCACCAGATGTAGCTACTGGCCAGAGCTTCCATATGGACAATGCCTGGGTGACTGACATGGAGAGCCTCCAGCACTCTGGTCTACAGCTTAGCAGGGATCATGACCCAGTTTCCCCACAGAAGGCATCCCTTGTGAATTGACAGCTCATGTTGCTGGGAGACAAATGGGGAGAATTCTGCATCAAGATGACCCGCTGGGCACCCCCTCCACACCCAGTTGAGGACTCGAGAGATGGTGCGACGCTTCACCAAGTGTGTGGTGACATCCATGGCATGGAGCGGCAGCTGGGGAAGTGTCTACAGCAGCAGCACACTGTGGGCTGGGGACAGGTCAAAGTCTATGTCTGGTAATGGTAGGTAGCTTAGGGCATCTGCATGGCCCTGGCTCTTGCCAGGAATGTTGTGCAGCATGTAGTCATATGCATTGAGAAAGATGGACCACCTTAGCATCCTCAGGGACAGGACCTGGGGCATCTTCTAATCAGCAGCAAAAAGGCCCAGCAGAGGCATGTGGTCACTTATGATAATGAAGTGGTGGCCATAGATGTAGTCATGCAACTTCTTTACTTCTGCTACAATAGCAAGGCCTCCGTGTCAATCTGGACATAATTGCATCCCGTAGATGACAAAGTTCTGGAGTAGAATGCATTGGGGGCCTATCACCCATCGGGCTACTGGTAGCTGAGGACTGCGCCAATTTCATATGGGGAGGTGTGACAGGCAAGCACAACAAGCTTGGTCTCATCAAAATGGGTTAGGACTCATTCAGGGGAGAGCAGCCTTTTGAGCATGGCTCCAGATCCAAGGAAATTTCTTGTCCAAAAGCCAGTGCAGGTCCTCCACAATTGCAGCCTTGTATGGAAGAAAGGAATGGTGCGACTGGATAGCATGTATTGAATCAGAATCCAGGGGTTCAGAATCCTTAGTTCAGACTCAAGGCAGGCAAACATAAAGCACTGGATACATATTAGCTAAAGTGATTATAAAATTGTGTATAAAGCTTTAGATACAAAAGCAGAGATGGGGAACGAATGCAAATTGCATCACTTGTGCATAAAAAGAAGCGAAGGATGGTCAGCACGAAAACACACATTTTGTGGAAGTTGTATAATGCCATTTCCCCTCTTTTTCTTTGACCTTGGGAAATATGATTGCCTTTAAAGACGTTATGCCAAAACCAGGGAATAATAATAATAATAATAATAATAATAATTATTATTATTATTATTATTATTATTATTATTATTATTATTATTTATATTCTGCCCATCAGGCTGGGTTTCTTAAGGAGTGATTTTACACTGCCTCTGCTCTGGACACCCTTTAAGATTTATCTGCTGTAACAGAAGGGTCATGAAGGGTCAATTTTATCCTCAAAATACTTTGCAAACAAATCACAGAAAGCTGCTTTCAGTTCTACCATCTCCTTCAGGCCAGACTGTAGCAGGCCCTACTTTACCCAGGAAAGCTCTGCTGGATGGCACAATGGAGGAAGCTAAGCAACACTTCTTTGTAGCCTTCACTACCGCTTGGTAGGCTCGAGGATGAGCCCTCACCAGTGTTCAGTTGCATTCAACCAGATTTTACCTCCACACACGTTCAACCATTTCCCAGATTCTTTCTTTGCCCTAACCTCTGCAGTATACCAGGGGGCCAAACAGGCTGAATGAAGCGGGAGAGGGAGCTCAGGACCAATCGTGTCAATGGCCCAAGCCAAGATGTCAAGGAAAAAAACAACTATCTGACTTTCAGAAAACATCTGTTCAGGGAAGCTTTTAATGGTTGGACTCCAGTTGTGTTTTATTTTGTTGGAATTCACCCAGAGTAGCTGAGGAAAAACCAGATAGATGGGCAGTATATTATAAAGTATCATTGTCGTCATCGTCATCATCATCATCATCATCATCATCATCATCTTTATTCAGTTGTTCCACAGCTTGGCCAAAAGTTGGCAGGAGCACCACCCACTTTCAGATGAGCTGGAGAATCCCCCAGAGGCATTTGGAAGCCCACTGGAACCATCCTGTCAGCTCAGGCAGGGAGGCTGCTGGGCAGCAAACCAGGTGGTAAACCAGCAGAATCCCTCATCTGTCCCAGTTGCCCACTCTAGATTGCCCTCCCCACCTCCGCAACTGGACGCTTAGCCTAGAGAGAGAAAGAGAATTTTGATAAACCACAGCTACTCCCCCTCTCCATCCTTCAAGTCTGCCCTAATGCTGCCCGACGTATCCAGGTGGAAACAAGTAGGTGAGGTTCTTGACTGTGCTCCCTGTTCCAGCTATGCCCACCCAGGTATTTATTGCATCATCAGCATGGGTTGATGAGTTAATGTTGTTCTTTTTTTAAGATTTTTGAGCTTCCTAGATTAATATATGTTATCATGTGGCCAGAGAAATGAACTTCACAAAAGTAATTGAAATCTGCACAGGCATACAAGGTGGTTCCCCTTAAATTCCTTATCTTGTTTTCTTTTTCTCTTCTTCCTCCATACCTGGCTGACTCAAAGACATCATCTCTAAAAATGTGGATGATGGTTGGGTTTTATTTGCAACAGCATACTATTGGTTTTCTCATGGGCCACAATCATGGATGAATTCCCAAAAAATTTGTGAGAAGGAAGGCGCCAAGCTAATTTCTCTGAAAACAGCAGTAGAACAGGTGAGCATCAAAGCCGAGTATTGAAAAGGTAGGGGATCTCCTTGAGTCAAAGGGCTCCTATCATCACTATCCATTTAAGAAGGTACAATCCACCTGTATGCAGGCAATACAGCAACTCCATCAGCCAAGCCAAGGGGTGGGTGGGGCAGGGAACAGCTGCTACCATCTGGGGCTAACTAAGGTTTCTTGGAGATGCTGAGCTCCAATAGAATGAAGCTGGCAGTCAGGAAGGAGATCTTGAAGGAGGAGGAGGAGAAGTAGATACTTGAGAGTCATCTATCCCCTGGATTGCCTGTAAATTCTTCCTCTGCTCTTTGAGATATACTGAGTGCTTAGAAAAAAGGCTTCCCTCACCACCCTAACCCTCTGGCATGAGGGTATCATGGAGATGACTCTAGAGGAGCTTGGAAGGTATATCCATCTCCAAGCCCTTAACCCAGGCAGAGGGGCTAATGGGATGCTGGAGGGCACAGACATAGGTGAGACCCCATTGTCATCCCATCAAGCATACCACAACCAGACTGATTCCAATAGCTCTGGAACCAACAAACAAACATGGATACAGATATTGGAGTATTTGCCACACAGGGTCACTGTCCCACTAGATGGTTCCAAGATGAACTGTTTTATGGCACAGTTATTTACAGTATCTGGAAATTTTAACTCTGTGTCATGACTGGAACACACATGTAGTCAGACTTGGTGAGGGCAGGTGAAGTTACCCTTCACTACAATATTTTCTCTTTGGGGTGCTTCCTTGACTCCATCAGCAGCAGCATCATAACTTGGATCAGGGGGACAATAGCACGTCCTCAATATAAAATTATTCTTGGTGCCTGATGCAACCATACTTGGAATACCATAGTTTTGATCACGGCTTCCTCCAAAAATGTGGATTTGGCTTTCAAAGGTGACACCTGTGTCTTTTGAAATGTGTTTGTTTTATGCCTGTTGGATGTTTGTAAAGGGACATTGTCTAGAAAGGCTTTGAGAGAACTGCCTTGCTCCTCATTCCTACTGAAAATTTTCTTGTTTTTCTTTCTCCCCACCCCTACCCCAGCAATTTGTGTTGAATCATGTAAAAAGCCGAAGAAACCTTTTTTGGATGGGACTCTTTAAAGACAACAAAGCGAAATGGAGATGGCTGTCAGGAGTACAGGCTTTAGTCACGTATGTTTTTGAAGAAATATTTGCTAATGGCATGCATTCCAAGAAGTTGCAGATTCTGTTTACGTAATTGATCCTTTCCCTCTCCAAATATATTTTGCCATGCACTTTTCTCTACTTCCAAAGATCTACATATGTACTTCTCCACATCATTGTCCAGGTGAGCGGCTGCTGATTCTCACTAGTTTGGAGATGCAGGAAGGCTACTCTTCCTGCTTCTCTAAGCTAATGAATGTGGTGATTCGGAAGAGGCTGAAGGCATGCTTTTAAATGGTTTGTGCTCCTTAGTTCAGCTTCAAAAGGACTTGTGGGAACCTAAAGCAGAGCAACACTGCCAGCTAGCAGTTTAAGACAGTTCATGGTTCCCTTTAAATATCTAACAACTCTTTTCAGCTTGTGTGGATGGATGTACAAGGTCAGAGTAAGATCTCTGATCCACAGCTTGGTAGTAGAACAGAGAACTGGACTGGCATTTATTACCAAGGCTGCATTAACAGAGGGCTGCTTTCAATTTTGCAAGGTCTTCTGGAACAAAATCCAATGACATTCATCTCTATTGATGCACCCAATACCAACCACTAATCCTTTTTGGCAAAGGTATTGAGTAAACTTTACAAACGGGCAATGGGGTTGTATAATACTAGCTGGAAACTTAAACCCTGTATGCCAGTGGTTCCCAGTTAGCTAAGTACTGCAGACCCATTGTTTTTCAAAAGCCACACCATGGGCCACCCTACCTTTGAACATGTTAATATATCTGTGGCAGTTTTTGTTATGTGAATGACACCACGGAGTCCCTGGGTGGGTGGTCTGTGGACCACCAATTGGGAACCTCTGCTGTTTGTGATCTTAGACTTGATCAAAGGGCAGATCTCACCCGAACATCTCATGGGAGTAAAAAAACAACAACAACACCTACTGCACCATTACTAGTAATATCAATTTAATAGATTCACAGAGAGCTAAAAATGAGGGAGTTATAGAATACATTTATCACATAATTTTAGTGCTGTGTAGTGGGACTTGATTCAGTATACAATGGACACTGGAGAATGCAAGTGACAATAAGAGTGAGGCTAGGGTGATACCTTTGTCAACTATGGATAATTGATTGAAGTAAACTTAGAACCATCATGTTAGATTTAGATAAGATATATATGTGAGAAATATCATATCATTTCAATCAACCCTATAATGGCTTTGTGGTTATAGATTATATTTTGCAGTTCATTTGAGGACATAGCTATTTTTGTTTCTGTATAGTGTCATTGCTCTCCTCATGCATGGGGTGGGTGATGGATGTGAGATGAGGTGGATGAAGACGGATGCAAATCTAGCATTGTTTTAATATGCTCAGAACAATCACTACTGTGCTAACTCTGCTATGAGAGAGTAAGGATCTCTCAGCACCCACAACTGTCCAGAGCAGATCTGAGGAGGATGTGGGTGCATATGGAAAGCAGAGAGGGCCAGTTCTGTTGCAGAAATGGAAATCCTGGCAATAGCAGAAGTACTGCATTGGATGCTGCCCAAACTAAATTGACTGAAAGTTCTTGTGTGCACCACTGAGCCTTCCAAAGTCACACCCTCAGTTTTTTGTAGGTTACTATGAGAAATCACTTCAAGTGAAAAGAAAAGAGACAGTCTTGACCCACAGTTGTTGTTGGGATTTTGAATACTTGCAGCTTCACACAGAGTCAATTAGGAGTTGGCCAACAGCCAAGGCAATGTAAAGGAGTAAAATCTGCCTGGAGATATAGAGGCCTGGAGACATCTCCCTCATTGGTCAAGCTCACTCATGGGAATAATGATTTATGGCCTATTGACTGGAATGTGTTAGTAGAGCATTGAGAGTTGAGTGTTAGTGTAAGAGTCGTGTGGTGAGAGAGCTAAAGATCCATGTTGTGCTCTGTTCCTGTAAATAGTAACTTGAAGTCCACTGTACATAATAAACACCTATAAGTAACAAGTAACTGATTCCTGCTTTGTCCATCCTGCCTGCAACCAATTGCTTTCATGAACTCTTCGTATACTCTGCTAAGGTCCTGCAACAAGTTAGAAAGTTGCGAAACACCAATAGTTGTTGTTGTTGTTTTCCTTACATGGTTAAAGGTAAAGGTACCCCTGCCCGTACGGGCCAGTCGTGTCCGACTCTAGGGTTGTGCGCCCATCTCACTTAAGAGGACGGGGGCCAGCGCTGTCCGGAGACACTTCCGGGTCACGTGGCCAGCGGGACGAAGCTGCTCTGGCGAGCCAGCGCAGCACACGGAAATGCTGTTTACCTTCCCGATATAAAGTGGTACCTATTTATCTACTTGCACTTAAGAGTGCTTTCGAACTGCTAGGTGGACAGGAGCTGGGACCGAACCACGGGAGCTCACCCCGTCGCGGGAATTCGAACCGCCGACCATGCGATCGGCAAGTCCTAGGTGCTGAGGTTTTACCCTCAGCGCCACCCGCGTCCCACCTTTACATGGTTAGAATTCTAAAATATGGGGAGAAAAATCCATCACACTTGTGAGTGGATGTTAAGAGAGAAAGAGCTGAACATCTTTTTAATGATAGAAGGCAAGGGGAGCGGGTGAAGAAGTAGACATCCAATCTTGATTGATCAAGGCTGCTATTTCTCTTCTTTTCAGCTTCTGGAAATGGGGTGAGCCAAATAGAGCCGCGAAGCACGACTGTGGTGTATTGGCCTTTAATTGCCGCGGAAATTGCTGGGCAGCATTAAACTGTGAGCAAATGACACAGTATATTTGCAAGAAGGTGCCGAATGATGCTTGGCTCTAAGAAGACACTTTCAAGATGAACAAAACTGGATCTCATGATCACTACACAAAAACAAAACCAAGAGATCACCCCACCCTGCTGTTTTAATGCACAATCCACACTCTGCCATCTAGATTATGGGACTCTTTGGCATCAGAAACACCTCAAAAACACCTTGAAAAGACCTTATTCTGCAAGCTCAAAAGTAGATGGCTACGAAAATAAAGAATGGAAGGGTCCCGTCATAGCCTGTTTTCTGTTTCATGTATTTATTTGCAATGCATACCAATATTTGTTTCCTTACTCTGTGTGTTTGATGCCCCATTGCCCCTTCTGATCTCCATCGCCGCTACCTTACAAGGCACATAAGGACAACCCTGCATGCCAGGCAATGAGCATGGGGGTCACCTA
The DNA here is from genome assembly GCF_964106915.1 of Podarcis gaigeae. Classification (NCBI taxonomy): domain Eukaryota; kingdom Metazoa; phylum Chordata; class Lepidosauria; order Squamata; family Lacertidae; genus Podarcis; species Podarcis gaigeae. The sequence goes on from NC_139685.1 coordinate 77,505,870, forward strand.
GCACCTGGTGTCCCCTTGTAACAGACTAATCGGAAATACAACTTTGGCTTCATCACTGGGAAATTCCGATGCCCTTATTCTCATGTAGAGTTAACATTGGGCAACAAACACAGTGAACGGCTCTTGATTTCTTCAGAACTTGGCAGGGGGCAAGACTGGGGCCCACATCTGTGTGGGCACAGCATTGGCAGCATGTGCTGCTCTTTTCATGGCATTCATATGGCAGGAGTCCCAACTTGAATAAAATATTGGGGGTGGAGCAAGGAAGCTCCACCCTGCATAATCGATCACAAGACTTCATCGCCACTACCTTACAAGGCACATAAGGACAACCCTGCATGCCAGGCAATGAGAATGGGGGCCACCCAGCGTTTGGTGTCCACATCTAGCAGACTAATCACAAATACAACTTTGGCTTCATCACTGGAAATTCTGGCACCCTTACTCTCATATAGAGCTAACATTACTCTCATATAGAGCTAACATTCTACTCTATCAGCGTTTATTTACAGCAGTAATAAATCAGCCGGTGTCCGGCACAAAAAACATCCTCTGCGCCAGACAAAACCGAAAGTTAGACAGAACAAAGAAACCAGGTTCTCCAGAAGTGGAGAAAGCTCCTCCCCAGAAGAGGCAGGATGACACTAGGACTCTGAGCTGTTAACCCTGTAAGCTCTGATTCCCCTCACACTCCTCTTGTCCTGCGCTGCTGGGGGCTTGTAAGTATCACCACTTACCCCAAAACCAAACCTTCACAGAACTCCCCATGACGCTGGAAGCTCAAAGGTTTTGTGAACCCATCTGCCAGGTTCTTCTGGCTTGGGAAGTACTGCAACTTCACCAAGCCTGTCTGGACACTCTGACACACATTCTGGAAACGTATGTCCAGATGTAATGGTGTCCGGCACAGTTCCCTGTGCCAAATGTGAGCCTCAAGCTTTCTTCCTGGCTCCAAGCAGAGTTTCGCAGCAGCGGTTAGTGCTTTGTGTGGGTGATAAATCAAAGTCTGTTCGCAGGCTTCTTGCTATCTAAGAAGGCTTTAATTAGGTACAGAAAAACATCATAAATCAGCCCGGAGGACTAGCGGACATCCTCTCCGGCTCAACAGCTAAAAGCGAAAGTAACTTACAGACAAAGAAAGATTCCTGTATGTGAACAAAACCACGCCTCAGAATGTGAGACTTCACACAGAACTGTTTAACCCTGTAAGTTCTGATTCTCCTCACAGTTTGGTTCTGGCCTTAAACTGCCCAGACTCTGCTGACTTCAGACAGGGTTGATTGTCCTCCCAAACAGTGATGGGCAAGCAACACTCCCCGCAGATTTCTTGAACCAGACATCTGTAGAACTCCTGTTCCCAGCACAGCTCTGACATTGCGCTGAACTCAGCTTCAGTAGAGGGCAGCGCAATGAGACTCTGCTTCCGGGACTTCCTCCCAACTAGATATTCCCCAGACTTTATGACCATCCCAGATACAGACTCCCTGTCATCCAGATTCGCCCAGTCACTATCTGACCAGAACGTGAGTTTGACATCACCTGTAGCTGACAGTTTGAGACAGAAGTCCTTGGTATCCTGCAGGTATCTCAGCACCTGCTTAATACCATTCCAGGCACTTACACTGGGCTTTGTACCTTCCCTGCTGAGCCAATTGGTAGCAAAAGCAATGTCCAGCCTGCTCCACTGGGAAAGATACAGTGTGTTCCGCTAGCTGACTGTCTTTCACGTAGCTTGTCTCCATGGGTCTTCTAACCCCTGCACAATCAGACATTCTGAACTTCTCAAGCAACTGCTCAATCTTGCCTTTCTGACTGAGCAAGAAGCTTCCATCTTCAGACCTGTCTATCTGTACCCCTAGGTAAACTCACTGAACCCAGGTTCTTGAGTTGGAAACATTTTCCAAGCTCTTTGGCAAACGTCTGCACCTGATTGTCTGCCCTTGAGAAATGAATTATGTCATCCACAAAAACCAAAACCAGTTCTTGTGACTCTTCTGACCCTTTCAAGTACAGACAGCTGTAAATAAATACTTCTAGAGTAGAAGAGAGGGACGCGGGTGGCGCTGTGGGTAAAACCTCAGTGCCTAGGAATTGTTGATCGTAAGGTCGGTGGTTTGAATCCCCGCGACGGGGTGAGCTCCCGTCGTTCGGTCCCAGCTCCTGTCAACCTAGCAGTTCGAAAGCACCCCTAAGTGTAAGTAGATAAATAGGGACCGCTTTATAGCGGGAAGGTAAACGCCATTTCCGTGTGCAGCGCTGGTGCTGGATCGCCAGATGCAGCTTCATCACACTGGCCACGTGACCCGGAAGTGTCTTCGGACAGTGCTGGCTCCCGGCCTCTTGAGCGAGATGAGAGCGCAACCCTAGGGTCGGTCACGATTGGCCCTAACGGGCAGGGGTACCTTTACCTTTACCTTTAGAGTAGAAGAGAAGCTGAGTATGGTATATAACACCAGTGCAGTTAGGAAGAATGTATAAAACTGGTTCAAATCTGTGTTGGAAATTTAAGGGAAAAGAAGGGACTTTTTATCACATGTGGTGGGAGTGTAGTAAAAAAATTTTAAAAAACAGAAATGATATATAATGAGTAGAAGAAAATGTTCCAATTAACATTTGTAAAAAAGCCTGAAGCTTTCTTGTTAGGGATTGTAGGAAAAGGCCTGCCAAGGAAATTAAAAAAAAACATTTTCATGTATGCAACAACAGCGGCAAGTGTCTTAATACCACAAGGATGGCAGAATGAGGAAATCCTGACTAAAGAACTGTGGCAAGAGAAACTGATGAATTATGCGGAATTGGCAAAACTGACACATAAACTACCTGACAAGGATAAATGTGACTTCAAAGAAGAATGGGAACCTTTTACGAAGTACTTAAAGAAACAACAAAATGAACTGGACTCCTTGGCAGGTTTTGAATATACATTCACAAACTTTTTATTGGTAATATACTGAAAGATAAACTGAGGATCTTTACAGCTCTGTAACATGCAGAGTATATTTGCTGAGAAACCAGAGAGAGGAGCTGAGGGAAGTCTGGGTGGGGTGGGAGGGTGGGCTTTTCTTTTTAGAGGAGGAGGGAGGGGGAAATGGGGAGAGAAAAAATGAGGATGATGTATTTTGATAAATTGTTGATTGTTGAAATCCATAATAAAAAATATTTTTTTAAAAAAGAGGAAGTGTGACACCTGGTGGTTATAGAAATATATATATTGGTAAAATCTGTGTTTTAATTGGGATAAATTGTGTCAATGAATAGAATTAAATTGTTGAATTATAAATATCAAAATATGGCTGCAAGAAAACCACTGGTCCTGACTGGAACTTCTGCAACCACTCCAGCACAGGGGAGAAGGATTTTGGCCCAGGAATTAGAACCAAAAACTGATCTCACAGATATGATTATGGACTTAAGGGGGGAAATAGGGGAAACGCTTAGGCATTGGGGTGTGAACTTGACCAGAATACAAAGTTAGTATTGGATTCAACAGGACAAATTAAATAATTGATGGGAATAACAGTACTGGACCTTAAAACTAAGACAGAGAGTCTAGAAGAAAAGACAAAACCGTCACAAGCAGAGGGGAAAGACCTAAAAAAGGACCATGAGAAATTAAAGAAGGAATCAGCAGAATTGAGGGCTTCCCAGGAATCAGCTTGGGATGCAATAGCTGTTCTGGGAATGTGCCAGAAGGAACAAATCTTGGCTTCCGGGGAATTCCAGAAGAATCATAAGAAGATATAAGACTGATATAAGGCTGATACATTGGGTTTACATAATCAATAATAGCATATTCAAATCAACCATATGTACAATTTTATATACATTAACACTCCTCCATCCACAAGGTTTATTTAACATTTAACATTTTAATTGCCCCAAATTGTTCAAATCTACCCTTCACAGCCACTGTAACATACCACTTGTTATCGTCCACCTGTCCTGCCATTGAGAACTTCTTGGATCATTATTTGTCTAGCTCCTCTCCTTTGACCTTACCGCCTTGGTGACCCTGCTGGGAGCATGAGACTCCCGACAGCTTCACTCACAAAGGTCATAGTAATTATAAGCCCACTCACCACAACAAGGGGATGATCCAGTGAGTGAGCTATAAATAATACAACAGCGGCATCAAATGGTGGGAAACTAGCAACAAGCGCTTGGAATTGTGAGATAAATTGAAGTATAAATAATACAACACTGACACACAGGGGTAAATGTACAAAATGACAGTAACAGGATATAAGGATATAAAAAACCAACTTCAACAAGAAGGAGATTTAAGTGATATTTTGACAGTAATGAGAGTATCACTAAGCCAGCAACACTTGCAGAAGTTGCAAGGGATTTAAGGGATTGCTCCAAAGAAATAAGTGATCTGTTTTAAAGGCCTAGCTCTCTGGAAGAAACTGAAAAAACAACAACACACTACTGGTCGATGAAATCAGAGACATGAAATCAAGTGAAAGAGATGCAGGAACAGATCACATAAACCCAAGAACAGGTGATTGCAATACAGCAGAAACCCAAAATCCTGGATGAACCAGTCGCTCTCCTAGAGATGCAGCACAAGGAAATGTATTTGAGATGTTGATTGATTCCAGAATAAAGAGAGGAAGGTTTTTAACAACCGCTGATTAAAGAATTGGAGAAATTTCTGGATACCAAGGAAGATGAGATGGAGAAACAAATTGAGTGGGCACACAGCACTAAATCAGCATCTGCAAGAGCAAGGAAAGTACCAGAAGATTGCTTAGTTCAATTCTCTACAAGAACCATACAGGGCAAGATTTTGCAAACTCAGAACAACCTACAGATGGACATCCAAAGGATTACAAGTGAAGGAAATCCCAACTAGACTCCTAAATAAAAGGAAAGATTACAAATTCCTAGCAGATGCTTTGAGAAAACCCTGCGTGTTGGGAGTTCCCTCAAGGACTGAGCTTTCAATTCAGAATGAAATTATTTCGAGCAACAGAAGAACAAGAAGGTGTTAGCTTCAGGTTTATATTTTATACTTTGTGTAATGTTAGAAACAAATGAGCAGTTCAGAGAGTGAAGATATAACGTCTTATAAAAGCAATATGGGAAGCTGAAGAAAAATAAGGATGGTAACATATGATGTTCTTAACATGCATTATGTGAAAACCTAAAAAATAAAAATAAAAAATTAATAGAATTGTTTTTATGCATACATGAAATAGACCATCCAAATAGGCAAAGGCACTTCTAGAGGATGTTCCATCTTTCTCCAAATCCTGCCTTAGCCCTACTATCTTTGAACATAGCCTTGGGTTCCACCCTGTGGTAGGGTTGCCCTACATCTGGGTTTTCCCAGACACATCTCCTTTTTCGGGGTCTACATCCCCATCCTCGAGGATTTTTAGAATTTGCCAAAATTTCCGGGGGGTGGGTGGGTTCTTTTCTTCCTTTGGTACCAAGACAAGCCCCAAAGGAGCATATTTGTGCTTGGGAATTCCCACTCCAGGAGTGTGACATAGAACACCTGTGCCCCGGGAAGGGGTGTGTCTGGGAGCTTTCCTTCCCAGCCAGAGAGTGTGCATGTGCAAGGCAAGTCCAATGTGCCCCCATCCCACAACCCTGCCAGAACCATCGCTCTCTCTACTGGCTCCCTTGGACCTGACATGGGAACTGAGAGAAGGCAGAAGCACAGTCGGCCTCAATCTTTTGTTTCATGTTTCTGTGTACATAGTTATGAGGGGTTTCTAGCATATGAAGCTTATCAGAGTCCAATTCAGAGTTTGTGCAGATCTATCTTTCTTTCCAAGTACAGTTCTCGATGAGTTGCCATGAAGGTCAGTTGCATGCAGGGCTTTTTTGCATCTGGAACTCACTTGACCTCAGTTCTGATACCTCTCAGGTGGACACCATCATAAGAGAGCAAGGGAAGTGTTCATGGTCAGTTCTGGTACCCTTTTTTCTGGAAAAATAGCACTGGTGGCATGTATGTTTTGATGATGACACATTCATTAAATGTAGACCAAAAATGTTGAAATTTGAATATTTCTGTTCCTTGTCTTTCTGCTTTAACTTTGCAAATGAAGATTTACACTAATGTACTTTGCCATATTTCCTGGTACAAGTGTTGAGATAGGAAGCTTTCCAAAATTACTAGCAGAGTTTATGAGGAGTAAGGATTCTTTTGGGGGATATGCTTTGATGGTAAAATATGTACCCAGCCTAAATAAAAAATAAAACTAATAACTTTTGAAAAAAATAAGTAGTATATCAAATCTGAAACCAACATTTCCCTAGGTTTATGCTTTATGTGGAATGCTGATTGGATGTGATGAGCAGCCAATCAGGAAATGGTATAGCCTAAATGGGAGGAGTTCTGGAATGCCTGACATCACAAGGGAGGTGGTTCTTAGCCAGTGGAAGGATGAAAATCCCTTAGGAGGCAATTAGGGAAAAGATTGTTCCATGGCAACACCAAGGTATCCAAACAGAAAGAGGTCTGAGGGGTGTAACACTTTCCTTACAAGCTATGATATTTGCAGGGTCTCATTCCAGGGACGAAAGGTCACCAAGAGGGAAAATGATAGGGAGCTTTTATAAATTGCAGATGGTTTTTCTCTTTTAAATACTAGAACTCAGGGTCATCCAATGAAACTGAGTGGTGGTACATTATAAGGATGTGCACAGGTGCTGTCTTGCCAGCGTCCCCTACTGGCTGTTTGGCCAATAGCAAAAACCAGACAAGCAACAGGTTTTTGGGATTCCACTGGACAGAGAATTGACAGACTCTTAGGTAGAGACAAACTCTTATTAATTGGTAAACATCAGGAAAGAAATTGATCAGCAACCTGGAATGCAGTCTAATATAAAGCCAACAGCAACTGGAATAAACTACAAAGCTAGCAATATAACCAATAAGCAAAATATCTCAGGCAACAACAACAACAAAACAGATAGAATAGGTTTAGTTCTTCATGTCTCTCCAGCCGATGGAGATCTGGAAGGCTTATCTGGGATACTTCAGACTGGTAGATGGTTGTTCTCTTCACATTCTGGAATGGAGCATAGAACAATGTATCAAGATCTCCCTGTCTCCTTCAGCTTCTGGCCCTTATATGTTGTATTTTTCCTTGTATAAGACTAGGGTTTTTTAGCTAAAAATTTAGGTTTAAAATTGGGGCTCGTTTTATACATGGGTTGTGCTGAGGGGTGTTTTGTTAATTTGGAGTCCCCCAAAATAGGGAGTGTCTTATACATGGGGGCATCTTATAGACGGAAAAATATGGTAGTCTGTAGCATAGGTCTCACACCAAGCTGGCAACAGATGTAATTCGTGATGTAATTCCGTTCCCATCCTTTGATCTGGCCTGGGAGTCGACACATGTGGGCGTGAGCCTTCATTTGCATTCTTTATCTGTGCAGTTCAGTCAAAGTAAGGTTACTTTCCTTGTTCCCAGTCAACTGCTTCCTCCTTCCTTCCCCCATGCAGTCAAGTGTTTGATAGCTGGCCAAGCTATGAAGTTCCTTTCGCTTATTCTCAAACAGCCAGGTTCCTTATATTAAAGCTCTAGCTACATTGCAAACCAGGAGCATCACATTCTGTTTTATTCCCTGGCAATACAGGTTCCCTGCTCTGATTCATGGGCCCAGTTTGTAAATCCAGATCTAGAGCATGATCCAGAAATTATAAGTCTTTGGGAAACCCATTTACTTGCATATCAAGGGCTGCTAGATCAGATGGCTTTGAAATGAAAGATGACAACAGTCCTCTTCTTTCTTTAAGCCACAGCATCAGATGTCAAGCTGGGTCTTTGCAAAAAGGAAACAAAATGGCACACTTGGAGAGCCTGGGTAACAGCTTCCCCTCTACTTCTTTTCCAGGTCCAACTCGTGGTCTCCAAAGTCTTGCTAGATTCAGTTGGATTTATAGAGTGAAAAATACTGTATATTGGACTCAACAACGTCTTTATGGGAAAGGATGGTCTAATACTGATGCCACTTTCTACCTAATGTGCTCATAATCTTATTCTCCATTTGTTGTTGTCTTATTCTAGCTTGTTGTTTCCTAAACACAACTGAGAGGATGGAGCAGCCAGCGCCCACAGCACCTCCAACACTATCGGCAACTATAACTGATGGTCTGTATCCTGCACAGTCATATGGGATGAGGTTTCTCATAAAGTAGAGGGATGCATGGGAATTGCACAGGTTCTGTCTGCCTCTTTTCCAGGTCCAACTTGTGGTCTCCAAAGTCTTTTTATTATTATTTATTTATTTCGTGGCTCTCTGGACAGATAAAGTTTACATTAGCAGCCAGCCAGGGAGAGATTTGCCTGCTTGCGCACGAGCAACCCCTTGGAAACCTAACAGTAATGAACAGATTATGCTTGTAGGGCTGCAAGAAGTTCTGTAAGGAGGATTATTTGAAATATTGCAATAAAAACTATGAAAAGAATTATTAGTTAATGATAATTAAGAGTAATAGAGAAATTAAGAAATGCAGAACAAGTGATAAAGAATGGAAAATCATCAGAGGTTGTTGATGGAAGTCTAAAACTTTGTATAAGATAAGAATTTATGTTAAATGATTGTTGGAAATGATATGTTAAAAAAACTAATAAAAATGTGGAGAGAGAGAGAATGCTATATTATCTAAAACATTTTTCAATACCTTTGAATCCATATGGAACATCTTTTTGGTATAAGATGGAGACTAATCCAGCAAAAGAAAAAGAAAGACATTTCAGTTATATTGGACTCAACAATGTCTTTACAGGAAATTGTCTAATACTGATAGATGCCTGATGTTGTCCATTTCAACTTTGTACCGATGAAATCCTTGACATTTGTAGATGTGCATCTATTTTAAAAATTATGCTCCTGTAATAGGGAGATTAAGTGCAGGACAACAAAAGTAAACTTTGTGAGCTTTAATGCTTGACAAGAGACTAATACTCTGAGCTTGGAAGGGAAAACACCCACCATCCAACCAATGTGTTCATAGTCATTATAATAGCTTGTTGTTTCACAGATGCAACTGAGAGGATGAAAAAGTCCAGAACTGATGGAGCAGCAGCAAAAGAAACTCGTGGTCTGTATACAGCACAGTCATATTGGATGAGGTTTCTCATAAAGTAGAGGAATGCATGGGAAAGGGAAGTTGATGGAGAGACAGGCAAGGAGTGGGACCAGTCAGGTTGTGCTAGGGAGGAGTGCAGAAAAAAGCACACACAGCTCTTTGGGTGCCACAGATCCACGAAGCCCCATAGAAACCCCAGGATTCAGCCGTCTCTTTGCTGCTGGCTGTGGTGTTCCTTTACTGTGTGCAGCCAGGAATGGTGCCACCATTAGGCAGAATGAGGCAGTTGCCTCAGGTAGCAGGTGCTGGGGTGGGCAGAGATGGGTAGACCACACAAGCTGCACTGCACCTCCTCAGTTAGTCTGCTGCCCCATCAGCAGCATCGAAATATCAGCCAATGGCCAGTCCAGCCCAGCTTCTTTATGTGGCATTATGTGTACAGAGGGAGCACCTTGTCATTTGTTTGGGGAGCAGAAAGTCCTTTAGTATCAAAGGCTACTGTCTTCTGATCCAGACATTGGTCAGAAAAGCTTCCTCAAGAAGCAAGGTATCCCCCCCTTGCTTCCTCTACCTGCTTACCCACCCAGATTACCACCCCTTGAACAGTTGACTGTCTCTGGCTGATGGCTACCACAGCATATGGAAACCCTTTTTCCTCGAGTGGCAGTGGTATGTTGGCTTGTTGCTATTTAGTTGTAGAGTTGTGTCTGAGTCTTTGTGACTGCATGGACCAGAGCACGCCAGGCACTCCTGTCTCCCACTGCCTCCCGCAGTTTGGTCAAACTCATGCTGGTAGCTTCGAGAATACTGTTGGCTACTGATGGCTAAATCAGAATTTTCTTTCTTCAAGCATCTACTTTTCAGGACATGGTTACCTTCTTAAAATCTCCAACGGGTGAAAGATTTATCATACTAGAGATTTTCATCCTTACTGCCATGACACTGCTGCTTTTCCTTCTATGTAAGTACATAATTAGCATACTTTGCAACTATTGTCATGGGCTTTGCTTAAATGCCAATAGCATTTCCAGAAAGAGATGGCAGGATCCACCTTCCATTTATCCCTTTCATCTCTCTTTGATATCAGGGGTTGAGTTACAGCTGTCATTCATTGAGAGCAATGACACTGTTTTGTTCTCCCTGAATAAGTGATTTCCAGCACTTGGAACAGAAACACAGGCTTACACAAGTCCCTGGAACACCCTGGACAATTCCCTTTCCCAGCTGCAATTCTCTGCTCCTTTCCCAACTCATCCTCATTTGCTGGGGGAGAGCCCCCATTCCTGATCCTCACCACCCTGCCCTCTGCTAGGGCTCCAGTTCCTTGAAGGAAAGTGCTTGGGGAAAACAGGCTGCAGAGGAAAAGGCCATGGCCAAAGTGGGTGGGTCCAGAGCATACCTAAATATCAAGATATATGCAGGATCTTTTTCAGCCGGAATTCATCAGGGCTCAGTTCCAGCCCTTTTCTGGTGGGCTCTGTTGTTAATCTAAGAGAACAAGGTCTGAGTGTGATTTATTGCTCAGATAAGCCTGGCGCCCGGTGCGCTCCCTCTGTGCAGCTCTGCTGCCAGGCCTCGGCATTCTCCAAAGTCCGCAAAGTAGAGACAGAACAAAGGGTTGAGACTCTCGGATGTGAAGCAGAATCTCCCCCCACCCCACAGTAGGCAGGGCGTACACTCTGAGATGTTTAACCCTGTAAGCTCAGGTTCTCATCACAACCCCTCTCGCCCTGCGCTACTGTGGGGCAAGTAAGTACAGAACTTACCCCAACTCCAAACCACCACAGAACTCCCCATGACGCTGGAAGCTTAAAGGTTTGGTAAATCCATCGGCCAAGTTATCGTGACTGGCACAATATTCCAGCTGTATCAAACCTGACTGAACACTCTGACACACATTTTGAAAACGTATGTCCAGATGCTTGGTTCTGGCCTTAAATTGCGCAGATTCAGCTAATTTCAAAAAGGGCTGATTGTCTTCCCAAACTGTGATGGGCAAGCTACAATCCCCATAGATCTCTTGCACCAAGCATCTATAGAACTCCAGTTCCTGGCACAAATCTGACAGTGCGCTGAATTCAGCCTCAGTAGAAGACAGCGCAATGAGACTTTGTTTCCGGCACTTCCACCCAACCAGTGACTTCCCAAACTTTATCACCAATCCAGACACAGACTTGCGGTCCTGCAGATTTGCCCAGTCACTGTCCACAAACAATGTGAGCTTCACCTCACCTTCAGCTGGTAGCTTGAGACTGAAGTCTTTGGTATGCTGCAGGTAACACAGTACCCGCTTGATACCATGCCAAGCACTCACACTGGGCTTTGATGCTTCCCTACTTAGCAGATTGGTAGCAAAGGCAATGTCTGGTCTGGTCCATTGGGACAGATACAACAGACTACCCAGAGCTGACTGAAAGAGCGCAGCATTCTCGAACTCAGCACTTTCTGCTTGCTGGCTATCTTTCACGTAGCTCGTTTCCATGGGTGTCCGAACTCCTGCACAATTGGACATTCTGAACTTCTCAAGCAACTGCTCAATCTTGCCCTTCTGACTGAGCAAGAAGCTACCATCCTCAGTTCTCGCTATCTGCACGCCCAGGTAGATCTTTACTGCACCCAGGTTCTTGAGCTGAAACCGTTTTCCAAGCTCTTTGGCAAACTTCTGCACCTGTTTGTCTGCCCTTCCTACGTAAATGATGTCATCAACATAGAATAACCCCATTTCCTGTGAGTCTCCTGATCCTCTAAGGAACAGGCAACTGTCAGCAAGACTCTTCCTGAAACCTTTAAAGAAATTGGAGTTCTTGTTGAAAATATACTGAAAAGGATATACCAAGAGCTCTGGCCAAAAGTTTCAATATAAGGAATAATTCCTACTCGAGAGTTGAAAAGAAAAACGTGTATATTCTGCTAAGAATAACAGTTTTAAACTAATAGTAAATTTAACACAACGTATAAGTGTGACAGTTTTAAGATAATAGTAAATTTAAATAAAACGTTTAAGTGCAGAAATAATGTAGTTTCAAATATGCAGTGATATAATATAAAGGTACATAAAATACCAGTACACAACAATTGTTTTATATAAGTCTCAATGGCAGTCAAAAAGAGTCCATATTATATAAAATCAGAATAAAGAATAAAGAATCAAATAGGGCCAAAAAGAAGTATCCGGAGTATGAATCAGATGTACGACTCAGTAGTGGTGACCAGGACAGGGCCCTGTTTCGGAGTAGACGCCTTCTTCAGCTGGTAATATCAAATAATATGTCAAAATAGATCAAGGTTCTCCAATACCATACATCATAAATATAATGAAGTATATACATTCTAAAGTGTATTAACACATATCATGATATTTGGTTCCATACCTCGGTTTTTTAAGGACTCTAAATCTGTTGGAAGTCTATATCATTCAATTCTTTTATGTTTCTTTTTCCAACATGCGTCTAGAAATGAGAATTTACAAGAGTTATTGTTTCCAGTCAAATTGTTTGTGAAAAACGGACATCAGATGAGTCTTTTCTCATCTTAGATAATTGAATCCAAATTTTCTTGCGTTTCTCTGTGCGTTTTCTATTAGGGAGTGAGATCATTGTCTTATATGTGTGTCTGTGGGGGAAGAGGATAGGTTCTCCCTTCTTAAAGGTGTAAACCGAGAAGGGATATAAAGTCCAAGGTCATCTGTAGTAGTTTTTTAAAGAAAAGAATTGTAGTCTTGATGTTCATTCAAGCCCTTGGGGGACATCGTTTCAAACAAATGAATATATCGTGCTTCCTGTTGTAACAATAGTCTATCAATATTTCTCCTGGTATAGAAATCTACTTTTGGTTTCCAGATAATGAAGAAGACAAAATCATCCTCCGTATGTTTTTGCTGTATATAATGTTCCACCATTGGGGCTTCTAGCACTCTGTTACGGATCCGTGATCGATGTTCGTTTATGCGTAGTTTAATTGGTCTGGTGCTTTTGCCTATATATATCTTTTGGCATGGGCACATCTTCCTGAAACCTAGCTTCTCCAAAGCTTCATTCAGGCACAAGTTCCAATTCCTGGCCAATTGCTTCAGGCTGTAAATTGACTTGTGAAGTTTCCACACAGTACCTTGCTCATTGCCCTCAAACCCTGGAGGAAGAAGCATGTACAGATCCTCCTGGAGGTCTGAGTTCAAGTAGGCTACATCCACATCAAAGTGATGCAGCAGCAAACCTCTTTGTGCAGCAACGGCCAAGAGCAAGCATAGAGATTCACTCCTAGAGGTGGGAGCATAAACCTCCGTATAATGCAACCCCCTTCGCTGTGTGAATCCTCTCGCTACTAATCTGGCCTTTTACTGCGGTTCTCCTGTCGCTGTGGGTTTAAGACGGTAAACCCAGCGGCTACCCACGGCCTGTTTGCCCACCGGCAACTTCATGAGGGAGAACACACCTAGAGACTCCATTGAGCTCATCTCCTTCTGCATCGCCTCATGCCATTTCCTAGCTTCTTCCTGAGGCAGTGTGCTGGTCCCGGGGGGAAGGTACTGCTACCGTAGTCAGAGTTCACAAGATGTGAGGCGAGGTCCGAAACAGGGAGCCGGGCAGGGACAGGAACTCACGGAGATCAGAAGCATGAAGCCGGGCGGGGAACAAGAACGCTGGAAGGTCAGAAGCAGGAGGCCGGGCAGGGAACAGGAACACTGGAAGGTCCAAAGCTGGGAGCCGGGCGGGAACAGGAACGCTGGAAGGTCGGAAGCAGGAAGCCGGGCGAGGAACAGGAACACCGGAGGAACAGGACTGGATGCTGGCCGAAACAGCTCTTCAATGACGACGTTGATCCCGCAACCTGGGACCGGGCTGACTGACCTTTATCTTCTCTAAGGCCAGGGGCGGTCCTGGGCCCCAGGAGCCCCGCCTCTCCTGGCCTTAAGGCGAGCACTCCTCCTGGGAGAAACCAGTTCCTGTCGCCTCTCTGCCCTAAGCCTCTGCAGTTCAGGAGAGGCTGAAGGGTTACTGGGCCCCGGGGGAGGCTCACCTGTAGGCACTGAGTCCTCAAGCACCTCTGGGGCCAGAATGGTTTCACCTGGTGCCTGCTCCTGAGGATCTGACACAGGTGCAGGCTCCTCGGAATCTAGGCCTTGCCCCAGTTCAGCCGGCCCTGGAGGCGGGGACTCCTGTGCAAGCTGGGATTCCTCTGGTTCAGCCTCTGAATCGGAATCCCAGGCCATCACAGGCAGTTTCTGAACATCCTCAAAACTCTCGGGTTCATTATACGCTGGGGGGAGGTGTTTGTTCGCCTCAGAACATTGGTATCACTTTAACCTACTGCGTTCCATCATACCTCTCCTCCCTTTCGACTGTTGCCCATAGACTGGCCTTCACCAAAGCGAGGTTCAACGTTTTTCCCTCTAACGTCCTGAGATTCTCAAAGGGCCAAGCCCCCACCATGTGCGAATGTGATAAGGAGACACCGGAGTCGCTCCAGCACATTATGTTCACTTGCCCCCTGTTCAATGTGCCACGGGCAAATTTGTTGGGATCAATCATACAGAAACTAGAGGGTACCCCACCAAAATTCCACCTTGCCCAAATCTTGCAGGATAAGGATACTCATACGACCCTGAAAGTGGCAAGGTTCCTGGTCGCTGTCCTTACCCAAAAGCACTACAAGTTAACTAAGGCGTAGTATGCCATTCTATTCTATAGTTTTTTATTGTTATAGTGGTGTTTTAGCGGCTGTTTTCCCCACATGCACAAGTTGTTATTTATGTGTCGTTTTTACCTGTATGGGCCTATGGCCGTAAATAAAATTACTTACTTACTTACTCGGGTTCACACTGTGCCATACCGACGCACACGCTAGTGACTGCAAACCTTTCAGGAGGTTTCCCCTTGGTCGTCTGAGCTGATCGGCGCAACACTACTTCAGGAACCCCCTCTGACCCACTAGGGCCAGCCAGAACATCCTTGGCATCAGAGTGCTCCCCCCCCCCGACTTACTGCGCCTTCTGGACTTCTCAGCTGAACCTGTGGGAGAAGATGGAGCACTGCGTTGCTCAAGCTTCACAGCCTTCGGAGAAATTCTCCCCTCTGCCTGCTCTGGGTCAGGACTCTGGGCTTCAGTAGCAGGTTCGACCTCTTCCTCTTCTTCATCAGCAGTCAAGCAGACTCTCTGACAGGATGTCAGGGTTCCCATGTATCCGTGTCCAGCCACTCTGCTCACAGAATTCAGCACTGTTGCTGAGCAGAATCCTGGACTGGTTCCCTGACAGATAAGCAAACCTCCACCCCTTGGTCCCTGGCTCATACCCACAGAAAACCATCTTTTGGGACCTAGGACCACCCTTCTTGCGTTTGGCCTTTGGTATGAGGACCCAAGCCTCACAGCCAAAAACACGGAAGTAATGCACTTTGGGCTTCTTTCCATGCAGCAGAAAGTAGGGTGTGTCACCTACCACTGAATTGAATGACCTGTTCAGAATAAAGTTGGCTGTTCGCCAAGACTCCCCCCAAAAGCGCTGTGGGAGCCCGGCATCAAATAGCAATCCTGCGGACATCTCCTGCAGCATTCTGTTCCTCCTTTCCACAATCCCGTTTTGCTGGGGACTGTGTGGAGAAGTTAACCTATGTTGAATCCCCTTCTTGTGGAAGAAACTTTGCAGTGCAGACCCGATGAACTCCCCACCACGAACACTCTGAAAGTTTTGCACCCGTGTGGAAAACTGCAGTTCCACAGCCGCAATCCAGTCTTTGATTAGCGGTGCAGCCTCACTTTTGTGTTTGAGTGTGAAGAGCCAGCCGTTGCGCGTGTGGTCATCAATCAGAACCAGCACATGTTTGGCTCTGCCCATACTGGTCACAGACATCGGCCCACACAAATCTGCATGTACTAACTGAAAAGGCCTAGTGGTTACCCTCTCAGACCTTGGGTATGTGCACGTTTTCACCTTTGCGTGTTTGCACGCCCTGCAATCTAGAAACTTAGCATATGATTTCATTTTGCACCCTTCAGTGCACTCTGGGATCTTCTTCACTGACCCCCAGGACACATGGGCCAGGTGTCGGTGCCAGAGGTGGGCACACGCATCATGAACTGGAACGTTGGCACACTGTGCTTGAGCCACCGTCAGGTCATCTGGACCTGCAAAAGAAGCATCTAGTACAAACAACCTGTCTTTACATTCAACACTGACTAGTTGCTGTCCATTCTTAGAAATATAACACATATTGTCCTCAAAACACACTCTGTAGTTCTCAGCAAGAAGGGCACTGACAGATAGCAACGTGCAGGACAGTCCTGGAACAACAAACGCCTGGATCGAATCCTGTAAGAAAGAACAAAACAGTGAGCCAGCCTGCGTGAGAGCATGTTTAGTCCCATCTGCTAAACAGACAGTCTTTCCAGAAGTTACAGAGGTGCAGTTCTCCAGGAATCCACTAGATGGCCCGAGATGATGGGAAGCACCTGAGTCTATCACAAAAGTCAGCACAGCGTCCTGTTGACAACTCTTGACTGCTGCCATAGAGGCTGCTAAATGTTTATGTTCAGTGTCTCTGCCAGCTGCCTTTGGCTTTCCTTTCCCACGCTTAGAAGAGCCCTTTATCTGGTTGCTACGGGAGACGGCCTTCAGCTGTTTCTGTGCCTCCACTGGACATTCTCTTACCAGATGGGAGGGGGAGCCAAATCGATAACAGCGACGGGAAGCAAAAGCTCTCACAGTCTCCCTTCCAGCTCTTCCTGCGTTCCCTGCACCCCCACCTTTGGGTGCCCAGCCTGGGCCTGCACGCTCCCCAGCACTCTGGTTGTGGGCCTCTACATCACGTGGCCTCTCGGAGACAAAGCAGCAACACCCAGCTGTAACGTCAGGAACATGGCCAGCAGCCCCCACTGGGCTCTCAGCTTCCTCGGCCCTTGGCTTCCTCCTGTTGGCTTTTTGCAGTATGGTAGCGCTGCAGAGAGCTTGCTGGGGAGACCATGCATTAAAAAGAAAGGGACTCAAAAATAACTTAAACAAGGTTTTAATTACAAAAACAAAAACTCCTTATACACTAAATACATTAACAACAAACCAGACCCAACCACCAACCCAACCCCCAGGGTAATGGGAAAGCTAGGTGCTGCTCCTTATATACTACATCCAAATGCTGACACACCTTAATCAATGCAACTCAGCAGCACCTGCTGTCTTTCACAGCTGTAAAGCTGGGTCCCATTATCTTGCTCTGGCCCTTGCTCTGGCCCCTTAAAGACATACACATTGGGTGAAACAATGATGAACCTTTACATTTAAAGAAACCATTCAACACCTCCCAGCCCTTTGCTCCTGCTGAGCTTTCACACAGACTCCTCAGCACCTGCCAGGTTGCCTGAGCCGACTCAACGCCCTCCAGGTGGGGCAACAGCAAAGCGTCCACACTTGCTTTCAACATGCAGAGCTCTATTTGCTCTCTCTGCTCTCTCTCACTCAGCAGAGCAGCCTCCAGGTCTGCTGCACCATCTCCAGCAGCAGCTTGCATAGGTGGGGCCGGCTCCTTCTGGACTGGACTCCAGAGCCCTGTGGCCACAAACCACCCCCTTGCTCTTCTGGCCCAGATTTCCCAGGTCTGGCCTATGAGCTTCCCGGTGAGCTTCTCAAACGGGACATTGAAACTCTCCTGGAGTTCAGCCATCTCCTCCCCCGGCCCCCCTTGGGGCTTTTGAGTGCTCACGCATACCAACCGGCTCAGAGGAGAGGCCTCCAGTGTCTCTTTGCAGCACACAGCTTGCAGCCAGCCAGCTCAGACAGAGCCTCAAAGCTGATCTTTTCTTCCGGCAGCCAAAACAGCAGCTTTTCAGCTTTCTCAAGCTTTTAAGCACACAGCACTTCAAAGCAGGCTTTCTCTAATTGCGTATCACTGCCACCCATAACCTCTGAGTGTGATTTATTGCTCAGATAAGCCTGGTGCCTGGTGCGCTCCCTCTGCGCAGCTCTACTGCCAGGCCACGGCATTCTCCAAAGTCCGCCAGTGTAGTGTAGTGGTTAAGAGCGGTAGTCTCGTAATCTGGGGAACCGGGTTCGTGTCTCCGTTCCTCCACCTGCAGCTGCTGGGTGACCTTGGGCCAGTCACACTTCTCTGAAGTCTCTCAGCCCCACTCACCTCACAGAGTGTTTGTTGTGGGGGAGGAAGGGAAAGGAGATTGTTAGCTGCTTTGAGACTCCTGAAGGGGAGTGAAAGGCAGGATATCAAATCCAAACTCCTCTTCTTCTTCTTCTTCCGCATTCCAATGCTCTGAGCAAAAGCAGAGTCCAGCAGCAGTCAGAGAAAGCTGTAAGCTTCAGTGCTTTCTTCAGTGTGCTTAAACCAGTGTTTCCCAACCGGTGTTCCGCGGCACACTAGTGTGCCGCGAGAAGTTGCCGGGTGTGCCGTGGGAGGGAGGCGGGCGAGTCGGGCTGCTTTAGCCCCGTGCCTGCTCTCCCAGCTGGAGAGGTGACGCGCGCCTATGGAGGCTCCTGCCATAGGCGCGCGTCACCTCTCCAGCGGGGAGAGGGTCGCGGGGGGCTGCTTTAGCACGCACGGGGCTAAAGCAGCCCCCCGCGACCCTCTCCCCGCTGGAGAGGTGACACGCGCTTATGGCAGGAGCCTCCATAGGCGCGCGTCACCTCTCCAGCTGGGAGAGCACGCACGGGGCTAAAGCAGCCCCCCGCGACCCTCTCCCCGCTGGAGAGGTGACGCGTGCCTATGGCAGGAGCCTCCATAGGCGCGCGTCACCTCTCCAGCTGGGAGAGCACGCACGGGGCTAAAGCAGCCCCCCGCGACCCTCTCCCCGCTGGAGAGGTGACGCGCGCCTATGGCAGGAGCCTCCATAGGCGCGCGTCACCTCTCCAGCTGGGAGAGCACGCACGGGGCTAAAGCAGCCCCCCGCGACCCTCTCCCGGCTGGAGAGGTGACGCGCGCCTATGGCAGGAGCCTCCATAGGCGCGCGTCACCTCTCCAGCTGGGAGAGCACGCACGGGGCTAAAGCAGCCCCCCGCGACCCTCTCCCCGCTGGAGAGGTGACGCGCGCCTATGGCAGGAGCCTCCATAGGCGCGCGTCACCTCTCCAGCTGGGAGAGCACGCACGGGGCTAAAGCAGCCCCCCGCGACCCTCTCCCCGCTGGAGAGGTGACGCGCGCCTATGGCAGGAGCCTCCATAGGCGCGCGTCACCTCTCCAGCTGGGAGAGCACGCACGGGGCTAAAGCAGCCCCCCGCGACCCTCTCCCCGCTGGAGAGGTGACGCGCGCCTATGGCAGGAGCCTCCATAGGCGCGCGTCACCTCTCCAGCTGGGAGAGCACACACGGGGCTAAAGCAGCCCCCCGCGACCCTCTCCCGGCTGGAGAGGTGACGCGCGCCTATGGCAGGAGCCTCCATAGGCGCGCGTCACCTCTCCAGCTGGGAGAGCACGCACGGGGCTAAAGCAGCCCCCCGCGACCCTCTCCCGGCTGGAGAGGTGACGCGCGCCTATGGCAGGAGCCTCCATAGGCGCGCGTCACCTCTCCAGCTGGGAGAGCACGCACGGGGCTAAAGCGCGACCGTCCCCCGGCTGGAGACGCGGGGCTGGGGCGGGGGAAGCCCGAGCTTCCCCCTCCCCCAGAACGGGACCCAGAGCTCTGGGAGCTTGCGGGGCTGGGGGAGGAGGAAGCCCTCCGCCAGCCTCCAAACCATGTCGGGAGACAGCGGGTGGGCGCGCTACGCCTCTCCCGCTGTCTCCCAAGTTTGCGGGGCTGGCGACGGGGAGGAGCAGCCTTCTCCCCCCGCCAGCCTTCTAGCCAAGTCGGGGGACAGCGGGAAGGGCGCGCTACGCCTCTCCCGCTGTCGCCCGAGTTTGCGGGGCTGGCGACGGGGAAAAGCAGGCTTCTCCCCCCCCCCGCCAGCCTTCTAACCAAGTCGGGGGACAGCGGGATGGCGGCGTTCCTTCGGAGGACGCCCCGTGCTCCGCGCTGGTGTTGGCCAGCCTTGCGCACCCGGGGGATCTCCCCCCAGGAGCGCAAGGCTTGCGGGCGGCGCAGAGCACGGGGCGCCCTTCGGAGGACGCCCCGTGCTCCGCGCTCGTGTTGGCAAGCCTTGCGCACCCGTGGGGGCGTGTGGGGCGCCCTGAAACAGAGGGTTCCCCATGCTGCGGACTGTAGCCTGCCGCCCGATGCGCGGGGCGCCCTGAAGCAGAGCGCCCCTCGCGCCAGGCAGACATGGGCCAGCCCCACAAGCTCGGGGGACAGCGGGGAGGCGCAGCACCGCCATCCCACTGTTCCCCGACCTGGTTTTGGGGGGGGGGAAATAAAGGAAAAAATTTTTCCCTTTATTTCCCCCCCCCCCAAAAAAAAGTAGGTGCGTCCTATGGGACGGAGCGTCCTAAAAATACGGTACTTACTATTTCATAATAAAGTAATTATAAAATACCGGTACTTTCTTTGTGTTTATTTGATGCCTATTAAAGAGAGTTACTTTATATATAGTCAATATAGGCACAGAGTTAATTTTTTAAACATTTTCTAATGGTGGTGTGCCTCGAGATTTTTTTCATGAAACAAGTGTGCCTTTGCCCAAAAAAGGTTGGGAAACACTGGCTTAAACAAAGTCCAGACAGGATTCTAGCAACTAAAGGCAGCTTTATTTACAGCAGAACTATCCACTGTCTAACAGCATCGTGAAACACGTCCGCTCTCCTCAAAAGCGAAAGTAGAGACAGAACAAAGGGTTGAGACTCTCGGATGTGACGCAGAATCTCCCCCCACCCCACAGTAGACAGGGTGTACACTCTTAGCTGTTTAACCCTGTAAACTCAGGTTCTCCTTACACAAGGGAGATATTCAAGGTGAGTTTGGCACCTCTTTCTCCAGAAAAATAGCACTGGATAAATGAACACATAACCTATTTGTAAACCTAGTTCATTTTTAAATGGCACTCCAAAGTAAGCAAAGCTCAGGGGGAGGGAACCAAATGATCAAAGACTTTACATATTTTAAGCATACGGCAGGGCATGAGGCAGCTTGGCAAATGCAAGTCTCTAGGACAAAGAGGACAGGTGTATCTAGACACCAAAAAATCTAAAGCTTTCAAAGGAAGGCCAACCATCTGATGACAGAAGCAACAGGCCAAATGGAAACAGGACTTCAGAGCACCAGGGCAGCCACAATCAAGGGACAGGAAACATCAATATAAGGGCTGTGAGCAGAAAATATTAATAGAAGTCATATTCATGTTTTTGTTGATTTGATTTTTTATTCACTCTTCTCCCTAAGCTCCCAGGGCACGTTACAAGTCAGCATTTAAAATTCAATGTTAAAAGCAGTTTGAAACCAAGTATCCCCCTCCCCCAGGTCACCAGACTAGTAAGCTAGAACAGAATTTCTTCATTTCTTTTCTACCTACCTCCTCCTTAGATCAGAAGGAAATGAAAAGAAGAGCTGATTTTCAAGTGGGATTGGGAATGATTCGAAACATTGTTGTTGGGATTGATTCAAACTATACGGACAAGGATGGTAAGCATTTTATATACAAATCCTCACTTTTGCTAGAACGTGTTTAATTTTAACGGACTTCAATTCCTGTAGTTCAATTTGGGATTCATATTGTGTGAGCAAAACATTCAGTGAAACTCATCACCCAATAGAGTTTATCACTTTTTCACTGCTCAGCATAAAGAAAAGCACATGGTTGTGATTCTCACATCTCCCCACTAGAAATGCTGTCCTTCCCCATCACACTGTAATTCACAATGTTTGTGCTAGTGCTAGATTTTAGCACTAGTGCAAAGGAACTTTGCCCCCACTTCTCCCTGCATGCCATCACCAAAGCTGCTCCCCAGGGGTGGGGAGAAACTTCAGAACAGAATGGAGGGAAAGGGGCTGAAGATTGCATTGCACAAGGAGAAATCCCTGAGCTTACAGAACACCCTCTTTAGAACTATGTGGAATGCAACCCAATATTCATCAGGAAAAGAGTTTGGGTGCCTGTATTTTCTTAGATTTCAGAAAGCATAATAGAAAACTGTAAAGTAATCTTTGCAAATTTGGCTTTACTGTGTGACTCAGTGGGGAATTGTTTTCTGACCCTGTGATTCCCAGCAGAAAAGGAGGACAAAGGAGGGGAACATTAGAGATACTTCATGAGAATAGGATAGTGGATTGCATGGGTCTTTGGTCTGATCCAGCTGCAGGATTCTTTTGAGGCTTTTTGAAATATACTCAGAGTCGCAAAGTGATTTCATGCTCTTTATTCAGCTCATAGTGGTGAGGAGGAATGAATGAATTCTTGGAACTTTGAAGTGCCAGGCATAGCTCTAATGGCTTTAGCCCAAGCGTAGCAGAGTTTTCCTGCACAGCGAAGAAGCTAGTTGAGGTGGAAATGACTAGTCAGCTAGACTCAGAATAACTATTTACAGGATTTATTAAAAGGAAAAATAAAACCAGCAGAGTTTCTGCATACAAAACAAAGCAAAAATAAATCCTTTCTCTTTCTCTCTCTCTCTCTCTCTCTCTCTCTCTCTCTCTCTCTCTCTCTCTTAACCATACACAGCACTTCTTCTCCTAACACACCCACCTAACACAAACTGTGCTAGCATTCCTAGATAACAGAGTTGAGTGCTGGTCGTTAACGAATCAGAGTAAGTAGCTTCTAGGTCAAGCAGACCTTGGCTTTCTTCCAAGAGTAAATTGACACTGCCTTGAGTTAATTGTGTGAAGCCAGAATCTGTAAGTTTTCATGAGAATCAATTAACAAAAACTGAACACCCCCTCACAGATTCTGCTGGACAATTAACATCAAATAACACCTATGTAAGAGATTATTTTTCCAGCAAACCTAAACCCTTGCACATTTGCTTGTTCTTTATCTTTGCCAATGGTTTAGTTAATACATCTGCTACATTTTCTTCACTTGATACATAAGTACATGTGATTATATTGTCTTGTACACAGCAACGTACATTTTGGTATTTTACAGAGATATGTTTGGAACGTGATTTGAAACCCTCTGTTTTACTTAAGGTGATACAAGCCTGATTATCAATGTAAACTTGTACTGGTTCTCCACAATTTACATTTAAATCTGCTAACAAATGCTTGAAATAAATCACCTCGTTGCACAATTCACTCAATGCGGCGTACTCGGATTCCGTTGATGACACACTTACAACGTCTTGCTTGTGTGACCGCCAGCTGATTAAAGCTCCACCGACCATTATGACTAGTCCTGTGACAGATTTTCTATCTGGCAAATTTCCCCAGTCACTA
Source organism: Podarcis gaigeae (assembly GCF_964106915.1). NCBI lineage: Eukaryota > Metazoa > Chordata > Lepidosauria > Squamata > Lacertidae > Podarcis > Podarcis gaigeae. Next base: position 77,529,160 of record NC_139685.1, read on the forward strand.
TCACAGAAGCAACTCAACATTTCATCCTCTGAAGAATTTAATTGTAACATATAGCCAATTGTCTGTTTGAGGTATCTCAGAACTTGTTTTACCCCTTTCCAGGCATTTAGTGTGGGTTTTGAGACCAATCTACTCAATATGCCTACTGCATAACTAATATCAGGTCTGGACCACTGTGCTAGATACAATAAACTTCCAATTACAGAATGATATATATCAGGATGTTCAAATTCAGGACTCTCATCTATATGAAGTGTTTTTATGAAACCTGGATCCATAGGCACCACTGCCCCTTTGCAATCCTGCATCCTGTATGTAGTCAGTAGTTGTTTAACCTTGTTCTGCTGACTAATTAGGCAGCTGCCATCTTGGGCCCAGCACACTTCCAACCCTAGATATGTCCTCACCGGGCCTAAGTCCTTCATTCTGAACTTACTGGACAATTGCTTGGCAAACCTTTTAGTTTGTTTATCTGTTTTGCAAGCATACAATACATCATCTACATAAATCAGACAAAACTCTTGATCACTGCCTGTACCACGTACATAAACACAATTGTCAGCTGTACTCTGCTTGAAACCAAATGACACTAAGGCCTCATGGAAACATTTGTTCCAAGATCTTGCCGCCTGTTTGAGACCATATAAAGCTTTGTTTAATTTCAACATTCTATTGGAACCTGTCTCATAACCAGGCGGTTCGGCTAGATACAGGTCTTCTGATATTGATGCATGTAAATATGCAGTCTGGATATCAAAATGGTTTAACAGGAGTTTTCTCTTTGCCCCAAGCGTTAGAATCAGCCTTACACTGTCCCCCTTAGCAGTAGGGGGAAAAGTCTCGTCATAATCTTTTCCAGGCCTCTGAGAGTATCCTTGAGCCACTAAACGAGCTTTGTATTTGTACTCTCCTGTCACCAGTGGTTTACGTTTGTACACCCACCTGCAGCCTACAATCTTTGCCCCCTCAGGCGCTGCTACTGGTGTAAAGACCTTGTGCTCATTCAGAGAGGACATCTCTTCCTCCATTGCCTGTTTCCAGAGCTCTGCCTCCTCTTTTGGTAACTTTAATACCTCCTGAAAACTCTTGGGCTCTGCAATTACACTAAACACATTTGCAGTATCTGGAGAAAAACGCACTGGAGGCACTCCTTTGTTTTGTCTTTTAGATCTTCTGGGAGAAAATTTTTCTTCTGACCCACTTTCCTCCTCAGAACTACGACCTCTCTTTTGTTGCGTAGCAACTGGTCTCTGGCTAATTCCACTTTCCTGAGAGCTCTTATCTGAACTTTCCTCCCCCTCAGACTCTGATTCTCTATGTTTACCTTCAGAGTCATGAAGCTCCTGGGAAGGTTCAAACCAAACCTCAGTATTGGCATGTAGTCTCTCCCAGCCACTATGTTCACAAAAACTGGCATTCCTGGAGATCACAATGCCATTTGTCCCTTCAGCAAAGCGGAAACCTTTTCCCAGCTCCTGGTAACCCACAAACACTAACTGTTTGGTCTTAGGATCTCCCTTCTTTCTCATTTGTTTTGGAATTAATACCCAGGCTTTTGATCCAAACACATGCAAATGGTCAATTTTGGTTTTTTTCTGAAACAATTTAAAGTACGGAGTTGTACCTATTGTTTGATGAAAGAGCCTATTTTGGAGATAACACGCGGTGAGCATGCTCTCCCCCCAATAAGACATGGGCAAATCAGCATCATCAAGCATGGCAAACATCATATTTTGTAAAGATCTGTGTTTTCGCTCTGCAACGCCATTCTCCTCAGGGGAAAAAACGTTCGTTTTTCTATGCCCAATGCCACGCTTTTGTAACCAATCTCTAAAAGCATTTGACATAAATTCCCCACCTCTGTCCGTCTGAATCCTTCTGAGTTTAATGGACAGAAATCTTTCCACAGATGCCACCCAGCCTTTAAACTTAGTGAACACGTCACCCTTATTCTTCATGGGAAAAACCCAAGAGTAACGCGTGGCGTCATCCACAATTGTTAATGAAAAACGCGATCCACCCCTGCTTACAGCAAATGGACCAATTACGTCCATGTGAACCAGCTGTAGCGGTGACTCACTAACTCTGTCACTTCTGGGGTAAGAGACTCTGTGGGTTTTAACCTTTTTACAAACATTACAATCAAGGTACTTGTTACAACTCTTTAAATTACCCCCATCAGCCAATTCAGACATTTTTAGTACACTTTTCCAGCAAGCATGCCCCATTTTCCTATGCAATAAGCGCACACAGTTGTCATGTATAGCTTTGTTATTCACTGCAGGCTGAGATTTACTGACTACTGCTGCAACTTGAGATCCTGCTTTAAGCCAAAACAAGCCTCCCTCTGACTTAGCAGTGCCTAAAATCTCACCAGCCTTCTTAATAATGCAACTGTCTCCTTCAAAATACACTTTAAACCCAGCTTTTAGCAAACAATCTACAGACATCAGATTGCTCCTTAATGAAGGCACACAAAGTACATTTTGCAGGCATTCACGAAGACAAGGAACAAAAACTGCACCCCCCGAAATCACTTCAGACGTACTTCCATCTGCTAGGGCTACCTGGCTGCGCTGTGCTGAGTTCTTGGAAACAAACAATTCATCTGAATTTACGATGTGCCGAGACGCGCCCGAATCGACCACCCAGACAGTTTGTTTCTCATCAGCAATCTTGACCTCAGCGGTCACCAGCTTTGCCGACTGTTTTCGTTTGAAGAATTTCTTTTTACGCTGCTGCTGCTGCTGATCTCGTCTCTGCTCCTGCACCGGCCACTGAGACTTGACCAACTCTGGACATTGTCGTTTTAGATGCGCTGAAGACCCACATCGGAAACAACGCCTAACAGCAAACGCTGACTCCTCACCGGTACGCTGCTTTTGCTTCACCTCTGGCACGGCATGAGAACTCCTTCCAAACTGCCCGCCTGTAGAAGTCTCTGCAGCAAACGACCTTTCTTGCCTCTTCTGCCATTCTTCAATCAAACGCCCAGTAACATAACTGACTGATAAATCATGCTCCTGTATGCCTTCTAGAGACAAAACTAAATTATCCCAGCTTTCCGGGAGAGAACTCAAAATAATAGCCACCTTCTCCTGCTGGTCTAACGCACAGTCTCTTTCCTGTAGCGCAGTAAACTTTAACTGTAAACTGTGTAGGTGTTCCTGCATTGTAACCCCAGGCTGTAACATTGCCTTGTACAATGCCTTGCGAATGAACAGCTTGGAAACCGCTGTCTCACGCACATGGAGTTCTTTAAGTGCTTGCCACACACCTCTAGCTGTCTTGATTCCCCTCACATACGGCAACTGGGAATCTTCCAGCCCCAAGACAATTGTGGCCCTTGCTCTTTGGTCTTTATCAAGGTCTTCATCATCAGGCTTCGCAGGAAACTTACTCACCACTTGCCAGAGACGATCCCTCTGCAGCACTGCCTGCATGCGTTCCGACCACAGCAAGTAATTGGAGTCATTCAGATGCTCAAAAGCCATCTGAACTGGTTGTGAGGCCATCTTGAGAGCGATGTCCCTGGAACCCGGAACCAGCTACTCACGACCACCGAGAGAGAAAACAGGAACCACAGCACCCAGCACTCACACGCTGCAACTGTTGTCCTTGTGTCCACTGCGTCACCAGCTCACAGCAGTCAGGAAGCAGCCAGTGTCCATCTGCTGCACCAACAGGAACAAGAACTTCTGGAACTACTGGAACCAACACCGTTGATGCTGACACCACCACAACTCAGGCTGGCAGCACAATACCCATAACCTCTTGGAACTTTGAAGTGCCAGGCATAGCTCTAATGGCTTTAGCCCAAGCGTAGCAGAGTTTTCCTGCACAGCGAAGAAGCTAGTTGAGGTGGAAATGACTAGTCAGCTAGACTCAGAATAACTATTTACAGGATTTATTAAAAGGAAAAATAAAACCAGCAGAGTTTCTGCATACAAAACAAAGCAAAAATAAATCCTTTCTCTCTCTCTCTCTCTCTCTCTCTCTCTCTCTCTCTCTCTCTCTCTCTTAACCATACACAGCACTTCTTCTCCTAACACACCCACCTAACACAAACTGTGCTAGCATTCCTAGATAACAGAGTTGAGTGCTGGTCGTTAACCAATCAGAGTAAGTAGCTTCTAGGTCAAGCAGACCTTGGCTTTCTTCCAAGAGTAAATTGACACTGCCTTGAGTTAATTGTGTGAAGCCAGAATCTGTAAGTTTTCATGAGAATCAATTAACAAAAACTGAACATGAATGTCCCCTCAAAGTATCTGCTTTATATACATTATTTACACAATGGGCTGCACATGATTGGCTAATTCCGGAATTCTACTGTAAGCCAATCAGGTTGTGGATTCACTTCTATCTGGAGCATGATTGGGTGGTTCCTGCTAACCAATCATACTGCTGTTCTAGGACCAATCAGACTGATGCATTCTGAATCCTATTGTTCTAGGACCAATCAGACTGCTGCCTTTTGGAGCCTATTGTTCTAGGACCAATCAGACTGCTGCAGTTTGGATCCTATTCAACTCAGTACATAACACCCCTCCCCTCTAAGTTCCAGTCCTGCCCGGGAGGTCGCATTCATAGTCCTCAAGGTACGCCGGCGGCCTACATGTGCGTTGCAGCCTGGGGTGTTCCCTGGTCAGGGGTTCAGGTTCTGGCTCGTGTTCCAAGGATGGGGCTGTTTGGTCTGGCGCAACCGGCTCGCTCAGTTGTGGTTCTGGTTCCGGTGTCCTTCCGGCCTCACGGGTCCTCTCTGTATTTACTGATTCTGCCTCTCTTGCTTGCTGCTCTATGGGCCTCACTGCCCCACTGTTCCCTTGGGACTCCTCTGACCTGTCCTCCTCCTCCTGGTTTTCTCCCGGGAATCGTCGCCGTATCTGGTCGCAGTGGCGGCGCCAGCATTGGCCCCCATCTGTTAGCACCTCGTACGACACGGGGCCAGTGACCCTGGTGACTGTGGCGGGTACCCATGCAGGGCCTGCCCCAAAATTCTTTGCGTACACTGGGTTCTGGGCCCCGAAGGTCCGGGGGTTCCTGCCTTCCCCCACCACTACCTCATCCTGAGCTCTATCAGGGTGAAGGCGGTCCAATCTGATTGCAAGGCGCCGACCCATTAGTAGTTCAGCGGGGCTCCGGCCAGTCGTTGAGCTGGGGGTGCTGTGCTGTGCTAGAAGTAATGTGGCAAGGCGGTACTCCCAATCCCCTTGCGTCATGCGGCGAAGGGTGTCCTTGGTGGTCCGCACCATGCGTTCTGCTTGGCCATTGGTGGCCGGGTGGAATGGCGCCGAACGGATGTGGCGGATAGCGTTCTGCACTGTGAAGGTTTGAAATTCTCCTGATGTAAATGCAGTCCCGTTGTCTGAGACGAGAGTGTCAGGGAGCCCGTGGGTTGCAAACAGCCTGCGTAGTACCCGGATGGCTGCGGACGTAGAAGTGGACGGTACCAGTGCAACTTCCAGCCATTTGGTGTAGGAGTCCACCACTATGAAGAATGTTTTCCCCTGAAAGGGGCCAGCGAAGTCCACATGCAGGCGTGACCATGGTGCTCGGGCGGACTCCCAGGACTGGACTGGGGCCCTTGGGGGATCTGGGCGGGATTCTTGGCAGGCCTGGCAGTGTTTGACCCAGGCCTCTATCTCTCTGTCGATCCCCGGCTACCACACATAACTCCTGGCAAGGGCCTTCATTCTTACTACCCCTGGGTGTCTCGTGTAGGGCTGTGAGGACCCTTTTGCGGAGGGGCTGGGGAACAACGACCCTGCTTCCCCATAACAGGCACCCCTTGTGGGCCGACAGTTCATGTTTGCGGGTTGTGTAGCTGGCGAATTCTGGCCCGGGGCTGCTGCTGGGCTATCCCCTCCACACCCAGTCCAGGACCCGGGAGATGACCCTATCTTTCTTGGAATGGTGTGCAACTTCTTGTGCCTGAATGGGGCGGTCAGGAAGCAGCTCCAGGCTCATAACCTCTTGTGCAGGTGCTGGGTCGGGGCCTGTTTCCGGTAGTGGTAGCCTGCTGAGGGCGTCTGCATGGCCCATCGCCTTTCCAGGGCGGTGAATCAGTGCATACTGGTAGCTGGCAAGGAAAATTGACCACCTGAGGACGCGAGGAGACAGCACTTGGGGGGTCTGCTTTTTGGGGGCAAACAAGCCAAGCAACGGCTTGTGGTCAGTCACCACGGTGAAGGGCCGCCCGTACAAGAAATCATGGAATTTTTTTACTCCCTTCACGATTGCCAGACCCTCCTTGTCGATTTGCGAGTAGTTCCGCTCGGTTTCGTTGAGTGTCTGGGAAAAGTATGCAACTGGTACCTCTCTTCCATCCGGGAGTTGGTGTCCCAGGACAGCGCCAATGCCATAGGGTGAGGCGTCGCATGCTAGCACCACCGGCAGCCTCTCGTCGAAGTGTGCCAAGACTGAGTTTGAGACAAGCAAGTCCTTGACTGCCTGGAATGCAGCCTCCTGGCGCTGGCCCCACACCCAAGGGGCCCGCTTGTCCAGGAGTCTGTGTAGGGGCTCCGCTACCGCCGCCTTGTGGGGAAGGAAGGAATGGTAAAAGTTCAATAGTCCCAAGAAGGCCTGAAGTTCAGTCTTGTTCTTGGGAGCTGGGGCATCACAAATGGCCCGTACCTTGTCCCCAGTCGGGTGGACCCCTTCTGCATCCACCATAAATCCCAGAAAGTCCACTTGAGGCACTCCTAGTAGACATTTTTCCCGCTTCACCTTGAGACCCGCTGTCTGGAAACGGTGCAGAACGGTGCGGAGGCGGTCCTCAAACTCCCCTGGTGTGGGCCCAGCAATCAACACATCATCGAAGAAGGGGGTGACACCAGGAATCCCTTTAAAGAGAGAGTCCATTAGATTCTGGAATATGCCTGGTGCCACGCTGACACCGAATTGCAGCCGCTTTACCCTGAACGCTCCTCTGTGCGTCACAATCGTCTGTGCCTCTGCTGTGGCCTCATCTACTGGCAGCTGTTGATATGCTTGGGCCAAGTCCAGCTTGCCAAAAATTTTCGACCCAGCAAGGGTGGCAAGGACATGGCCGACCACTGGCACTGGGTATGCATGGGCCGTGAGGGCCTTGTTTATGGTACATTTGTAGTCTGCGCAGATGCGGACCGAACCATTAGGCTTGACGGGTGTGACGATTGGGGTTTCCCAGGGGGCATTACGCACCGGCTCCAGCACTCCTTGCTCCACGAGTCGGTCCAATTCCTCGTCTATAAGGGGTTTCAGGGCGAACGGGACCCAGAGGGCCTTGAGCCTGACCGGTCGTACTGCGGGGTCAAGCTGTAGAGCAATGGGGGGGCCCGTATACTGTCCCAATTTCCCATCAAAAACCCCCGGAAACTCCTTGCATATGGCGTCCACATCCACTTGTAAGCTCATGTGGTTCACCCCGGTGACGGCTAGCCCCAGTGCTCCAAACCATGCCAATCCCAGTAAGCTAATGTAGGGACCCTTGACCACAAGCAAGTCCAGTTGCCGCGTCCGCCCTCGGTATTGCACCCTGAAGGTCCCCACCCCCATTGTGGGGACCTTACATTTCTGGAAGTCCCGGAGGGTGAATGAGGCCGGCCTGAGTTTGGGACCCCCAGTAGGACACAGTTTCCTTAAGGTCCTTGCCGAGATTATGGATAGAGTTGAACCCGTGTCAAGCTCCATGCGGCATGGGGCCCCCTCTATCTGTACCTCTACATAAATTTTCTCTACGTTGGGGTGGGGCAACTGGTATACCTGGAAGTCCGTGAGCTCCGTCGAGTTGCCTTGGTGCGTTGGGCCCCGGGACCTGGGGCTCTTGGATTGGTCATCTGATGCCTGGTGTCGGGTGGGCCGAGCCCGACACACCCGGGCGATGTGTCCCAATTTTCTGCACTGCCTGCACTCTGCGTTGCGGAAACGGCAGGTCCTCCTCTCGTGACTTTCTCCACAGCTTGTGCAGTTCCCTCCTTCTCGTCGAGGCAGCTGTGGTATGTGGGCTGCTTGAGTGCGCTGCTGTACTCGGTGCACCTCCTCCCTGTTGGATCCTGAGTCGTCGGTGAGGTCTTCGTGGTGGACCCTCGGTTGGGACGGCTGGCTCGGCCGTGCCTCTTGCGTCGACCTCTCGGCAGCTTCCGTTGCCAGGGCCTCCTCCAGAGCAACCTGGAACGTTAGGTTCTTCTTAGCGTAGAGGCGTCGTTGCAGCTTCTCATCCTTCAGGCCACCGACGAGGCGGTCACGAAGCATGTTCTCCAGCTCTGAGAAGTTGCAGAACTGGGCGGCTTGGCGGAGAGAGGTCACAAACCCAGTTATGGTTTCCCCAGGGGCTTGCCGCTTTGTGTAGAAGGCATTTCGACGAGCCACCACTGAGGGCTGTGGCGAAAAGTGCCCCTTCAGCTGTTCCATTATTGTTTTGTATGGAACAGTAGCGACGTCTTCAGGTGCAAGGAGAGCCCGGGCGATTTCAAACGTCTCCTCTCCACAGACGCTGAAGAATATTGCCCTCTTCTTGGTGTCTTCTGCATCGGTGACCCCTTTGGCTTCTAGGAGGAAGGTGAAACGGGAGGCGTACGCTTCCCAGTCTCCAGATGCTGGGTTGAACGGCGAGAAGCTGCTGTCGGTTGCCATTCTGAGTTCCTTGTGTCCCGGAGCTGAAGCCTGGATACACGGTGCGAGGCAGCGGTGCGGCAGGTGGCGGTGCTGCGGTGCTGTGTGTGGCAGTCAGCTCAGCGGGATCCCACCTTCGTCGCCAGTGAAATATACTCAGAGTCGCAAAGTGATTTCATGCTGTTTATTCAGCTCATAGTGGTGAGGAGGAATGAATGAAAGTCCCCTCAAAGTATCTGCTTTATATACATTATTTACACAATGGGCTGCACATGATTGGCTAATTCCGGAATTCTACTGTAAGCCAATCAGGTTGTGGATTCACTTCTATCTGGAGCATGATTGGGTGGTTCCTGCTAACCAATCATACTGCTGCATTGTTCTAGGACCAATCAGACTGCTGCATTCTGAATCCTATTGTTCTAGGACCAATCAGACTGCTGCCTTTTGGAGCCTATTGTTCTAGGACCAATCAGACTGCTGCAGTTTGGATCCTATTCAACTCAGTACATAACACTTTTCATTGGTGATCTCAGCCACAGAGAATCAAGTCTGTCCTCATATTCATAAGAACCCCATCCTGGAGCTCTGCTTCTTGTTTCAGGCTAGAGTGTTTTTAAATGTTTGAAAATGGTTTCTTAATATTTGCAGATTGTTATTTCAGATATTCCTGCCTTAAACTGTTTCAAATCTTTTAGACTTCCAAATACTCGCTGTAGTTCAAAACTTAACAGAGGAAGTGCGGCAGTTTGCCATCAAAAATGATCAACTGCAAAAGGAAATTGGTAAGCTACCCTTTGATGCTGAAGAATTGTAGTGCAGTGGGATCCTGCCCTGATTATGCCCCAGCTGAAAGCCCCTCCTCCTCTAGCTGAAAACTCTTAGAGCCAGAGCAGAGAGCTGTCCTCCTTTTCAGGTCAGCTAAAAGACCTGTCCTTTACTATACTCATCAATGGAAGAGATTCTTGAACAGCACCTCTGAGGCAACCAGAGACTGCTGGGCAGTGGGGTGATTGATGCAACAACAAAATCTCTCTTGTTTCACAAGCCCATCATCAGAAAGAAGCCCTCAAGCCTACTCACATAGTGAATTGGCTCATTGGCATGTGGGATAAAATACCTGCAGACCAAAGCAACTCTCACTCTACCCACAGGCCTGTTTTGGTGCCACGGCAAGTACCCAGACGGCCAAACCTAGGTCAGGATAGGATCCTCCATGTATCTGCGCAGGTCTCTAAGGTGGGCTTTCCTTCACTGGGAACACTTGCTTTATAGGTAAAGAGATTATAATGATGTTTATAAAGCTTTTTATGAAAAAGCAGAGAAGGGGAATGAGTTCTGAAATATTCTATGATTGGATATCATGTATCAAATCAGAACACAGCTGCTCAGAATCCTTAGTCCGGACTCAAGCTCAGGAAAACACAGACCACTGAATACATAACACCCTTCTCCCTTAGATGTGAACACTCATCCCTGTCAACACAAATATTCATCAAAGTGGTGTGGGCAGTGCCTCACCCACTGAGATGGGTGAAGCTCATCCCCTTGGGTTGTTGGGGATCCTGATGGAGCTGGAGCTGGTGTCATGGGTGAAACTGGTGTCATTGCCTCCACATTGTTTGGTGTTGAAGTGTTGGGGCCCCATTCCTCAGCTCTACCCTGGGCTGCAGGTTCTCATCAGGTACATCAGCCTGTGAGCCAGGTTGATCGTTCACCTAGTGTTCTGGCATGGTAGCAGTGGCTGGCGCTGGGGCATCGGACAGGCGTCAACGTATTTAGTCCACATGCTGGCAGTGGACCTGAACATCTGGTGTGGCAAGCTTGTCGCCCCGGTAACAGCAGTGGAGATAAACGCAGGGTGATCTCCGTAGTTTGGGATGTAGACAGGGTCAACAGGTGTGAAGGACCTGGGGGCCGCTGGAGCCCCTTGGCCAGGAGGCCGATCAGATGCAAGATTTGGGTGCAGCCAATCCAGGAGTGATGCCAGCTTCTGGTTTATAAGGAGCTCTGCTGGGCTTCAACCTGTGGCAATGCAGGGTTTGATGTGCTGCTGCAGCAGGAAATCAACTAGAATCTTAGAATCATAGAATCATAGAGTTGGAAGAGACCACAAGGGCCATCGAGTCCAACCCCCTGCCAAGCAGGAAACACCATCAGAGCACTCCTGACATATGGTTGTCAAGCCTCTGCTTAAAGACCTCCAAAGAAGGAGACTCCACCACACTCCTTGGCAGCAAATTCCACTGTCGAACAGCTCTTACTGTCAGGAAGTTCTTCCTAATGCTTAGGTGGAATCTTCTTTCTTGTAGTTTGTTTGTTGTTTTTTTAAAAGTAATATTTATTGAAGTTTCAAAGGTTACAAAAACAAGACATAATAAAATATAAAATTAAAAAAAGAAAAAACAGGTAAAGAAGAAAAAACAGAAAAATAAAAACAATTAAAAAACAGATCAAACCTTCCATTACTTATCTTTCATTTACTTGTTTCTTTGACCTCCTCAAACCTCCCTTTTTTGTATTCTAGTTCAGTTAGCTATTTCAGCAAATCCTTTCCATCTTTACTTTTATCCTATTAAATTATCTTAATATAATGTAACTTAACATTCTCACCAATTGACAATCTATTTTTACTTGATCCTTTATAACATATCTGCTAGAACCACATAACTTCATTCCAACATCCTTCTAACATTCCTTAATTTTGCAATGTTTCTGTAAACAAACTTTAAATTTCTTCCAATCTTCTTCCACCGACTCTTCTCCCCGGTCTCGGATTCTGCCAGTCATTTCCCCCAGTTCCATATAGTCTATCACTTTCATCTGCCATTCTTCCCGGGTGGGTAGATCTTGTGTCTTCCAATACTTTGCAGTAAGTATTCTTGCTGCTGTTGTGGCATACATAAAGAAAGTTCTATCCTTCTTTGGCACCAATTGGCCGGCCATGCCCAGGAGAAAGGCCTGTGGTTTCTTCAGCTTCTTTCTTGTAGTTTGGATCCATTGCTCCGTGTCCGCTTCTCTGGAGCAGCAGAGAAGTCCAGTTCCAGTCCCCCTGGGCAATCCGGGTGAGGGATTCCTTGGTGGTCCTCACCATTCTCTAAGCCTGTCCATTCGTTGATGGGTGGAACGGTGCTGCTGGGACATGGCGGATTAGCTTGTTGGCCATGAACTTCTGGAACTTGGCTGACATGAACTGTACTCCATGATCTGACATGATGATGTCTGGCAGGCCGTGTGGGGTGAAGAAAGACCCACAGCAGGGCCCAGATGACGATGCTGAAGGTCATTGCTGAGATGGGCACCACCTCGAGCCACTTTGACAAGGCGTCCACAATGATCAAGAACCTTGGCATGGACCAGCAAAATTGATGTGGAGACTTGACCATGGTGTGAGTGTCATCTCCTACTTTTGGATTGGGGCCTGAGGCATGGATGGTCAGGACTCTTGTCAGGCCTGGCAATGCTGGACCCACGCTTCTACTGCTGCATTACTGCCTGGCCACCAGATGTAGCTACTGGCCAGAGCTTCCATATGGACAATGCCTGGGTGACTGACATGGAGAGCATCCAGCACTCTGGCCCACAGCTTAGTAGGGATCATGACCCAGTTTCCCCACAGAAGGCATCCCTTGTGAACTGACAGCTCATGTTGCTGGGAGACAAATGGGGAGAATTCTGCATCAAGGTGATCCGCTGGGCACCCCCTCCACACCCAGTTGAGGACTCGAGAGATGGTGCGACGCTTCACCAAGTGTGTGGTGACATCCGTGGCATGGAGCGGCAGCTGGGGAAGTGTCTACAGCAGCAGCACACTGTGGGCTGGGGACAGGTCAACGTCTATGTCTGGTAATGGTAGGTAGCTTAGGGCATCTGCGTGGCCCTGGCTCTTGCCAGGAATGTTGTGCAGCATGTAGTCATATGCATTGAGAAAGATGGACCACCTTAGCATCCTCAGGGACAGGACCTGGGGCATCTTCTAATCAGCAGCAAAAAGGCCCAGCAGAGGCATGTGGTCACTTATGATAATGAAGTGGTGGCCATAGATGTAGTCATGCAACTTCTTTACTTCTGCTACAATAGCAAGGCCTCCGTGTCAATCTGGACATAATTGCATCCCGTAGATGACAAAGTTCTGGAGTAGAATGCATTGGGGGCCTATCACCCATCGGGCTACTGGTAGCTGAGGACTGCGCCAATTTCATATGGGGAGGTGTGACAGGCAAGCACAACAAGCTTGGTCTCATCAAAATGGGTTAGGACTCATTCAGGGGAGAGCAGCCTTTTGAGCATGGCTCCAGATCCAAGGAAATTTCTTGTCCAAAAGCCAGTGCAGGTCCTCCACAATTGCAGCCTTGTATGGAAGAAAGGAATGGTGCGACTGGATAGCATGTATTGAATCAGAATCCAGGGGTTCAGAATCCTTAGTTCAGACTCAAGGCAGGCAAACATAAAGCACTGAATACATATTAGCTAAAGTGATTATAAAATTGTGTATAAAGCTTTAGATACAAAAGCAGAGATGGGGAACGAATGCAAATTGCATCACTTGTGCATAAAAAGAAGCGAAGGATGGTCAGCACGAAAACACACATTTTGTGGAAGTTGTATAATGCCATTTCCCCTCTTTTTCTTTGACCTTGGGAAATATGATTGCCTTTAAAGACATTATGCCAAAACCAGGGAATTATTATTATTATTATTATTATTATTATTATTATTATTATTATTATTATTATTTATTAATATTCTGCCCATCAGGCTGGGTTTCTTAAGGAGTGATTTTACACTGCCTCTGCTCTGGACACCCTTTAAGATTTATCTGCTGTAACAGAAGGGTCATGAAGGGTCAATTTTATCCTCAAAATACTTTGCAAACAAATCACAGAAAGCTGCTTTCAGCCCACTGGAACCATCCTGTCAGCTCAGGCAGGGAGACTGCTGGGCAGCAAACCAGGTGGTAAACCAGCAGAATCCCTCATCTGTCCCAGTTGCCCACTCTAGATTGCCCTCCCCACCTCCGCAACTGGACGCTTAGCCTAGAGAGAGAAAGAGAATTTTGATAAACCACAGCTACTCCCCCTCTCCATCCTTCAAGTCTGCCCTAATGCTGCCCGAAGTATCCAGGTGGAAACAAGTAGGTGAGGTTCTTGACTGTGCTCCCTGTTCCAGCTATGCCCACCCAGCTATTTACTGCAGCATCAGCATGGGTTGATGAGTTAATGTTGTTCTTTTTTTAAAGATTTCTGAGCTTCCTAGATCAATATATGTTATCATGTGGCCAGAGAAATGAACTTCACAAAAGTAATTGAAATCTGCACAGGCATACAAGGTGGTTCCCCTTAAATTCCTTATCTTGTTTTCTTTTTCTCTTCTTCCTCCATACCTGGCTGACTCAAAGACATCATCTCTAAAAATGTGGATGATGGTTGGGTTTTATTTGCAACAGCATACTATTGGTTTTCTCATGGGCCACAATCATGGATGAATTCCCAAAAAGTGTGTGAGAAGGAAGGCGCCAAGCTAATTTCTCTGGAAACAGCAGTAGAACAGGTGAGCATCAAAGCTGAGCATTGAAAAGGTAGGGGATCTCCTTGAGTCAAAGGGCTCCTATCATCACTATCCATTTAAGAAGGTACAATCCACCTGTATGCAGGCAATACAGCAACTCCATCAGCCAAGCCAAGGGGTGGGTGGGGCAGGGAACAGCTGCTACCATCTGGGGCTAACTAAGGTTTCTTGGAGATGCTGAGCTTCAATAGAATGAAGCTGGCAGTCAGGAAGGAGATCTTGAAGGAGGAGGAGGAGGAGTAGATACTTGAGGGAAATCTTGTAGATTCTTCTTCTGCTCTTTGAGATGTACTGAGTGCTCAGAAAAAAGGCTTCCCTCACCACCCTAACCCTCTGGCATGAGGGTATCATGGAGATGACTCTAGAGGAGCTTGGAAGGTATATCCATCTCCAAGCCCTTAACCCAGGCAGAGGGGCTAATGGGATGCTGGAGGGCACAGACATAGGTGAGACCCCATTGTCATCCCATCAAGCATACCACAACCAGACTGATTCCAATAGCTCTGGAACCAACAAACAAACATGGATACAGATATTGGAAAAAACAAAAAAAAATCCTTCCAGTAGCACCTTAAAGACCAACTAAGTCAGTTCTTGGTATGAGCTTTCGTGTGCATGCACACTTCTTCATTTGCCACACAGGGTCACTGTCCCGCTAGATGGTTCCAAGATGAACTGTTTTATGGCACAGTCATTTACAGTATCTGGAAATTTTAACTCTGTGTCATAACTGGAACACACATGTAGTCAGTCTTGGTGAGAGCAGCTGAAGTTACCCTTCACTACAATATTTTCTCTTTGGGGTGCTTCCTTGACTCCATCAGCAGCAGCATCATAACTTGGATCAGGGGGACAATAGCACATCCTCAGTACAAAATTATTCTTGGTGCTTGATGCAACCATACTTGGAATACCATAGTTTTGATCTCGGCTTCCTCCAAAAATATGGATTTGGCTTTCAAAGGTGACACCTGTGTCTTTTGAAATGTGTTTGTTTTATGCCTGTTGGATGTTTGTAAAGGGACATTGTCTAGAAAGGCTTTGAGAGAACTGCCTTGCTCCTCATTCCTACTGAAAATTTTCTTGTTTTTCTTTCTCCCCACCCCTACCCCAGCAATTTGTGTTGAATCATGTAAAAAGCCGAAGAAACCTTTTTTGGATTGGACTCTTTAAAGACAACCAAGCGAAATGGAAATGGCTGTCAGGCACAATACCTAAAGCCCAGTAAGTTTTCAAAAAGTTCCAGATTCAAAAAGTTCCAAAAAGTTGCAGATTCTGTTTACGTAATTGATCCTTTCCCTCCCCAAATACATTTTGCCATGCAATTTTCTCTACTACCAAAGATCTACATATGTACTTCTCCACATCATTGTCCAGGTGAGCGGCTGCTGATTCTCACTAGTTTGGAGATGCAGGAAGGCTACTCTTCCTGCTTCTCTAACCTAATGAATGTGGTGATTTGGAAGAGGCTGAAGGCATGCTTTTAAATGGTTTGTGCTCCTTAGTTCAGCTTCAAAAGGACTTGCAGGAACCTAAAGCCGAGCAACACTGTCAGCTAGCAGTTTAAGACAGTTCATGGTTCCCTTTAAGTATCTAACAACTCTTTTCAGCTTGTGTGGATGGATGTACAAGGTCAGAGTAAGATCTCACTCATCCACAGCTTGGTAGTAGAACAGAGAACTGGACTGGCATTTATTACCAAGACTGCATTAACAGAGGGCTGCTTTCAATTTTGCAAGGTCTCCTGGAACAAAATCCAATGACATTCATCTTCATTGATGCACCAAATACCAACCACTAATCCTTTTTGGCAAAGGTATTGAGTAAACTTTACAAACGGGCAATGGGGTTGTATAATACTAGCTGGGAAATTAAACCCTGTATGCCAGTGGTTCCCAGTTAGCTAAGTACTGCAGACCATTGTTTTTCAAAAGCCACGCCATGGGCCACCCTACCTTTGAACATTTTAATATCTCTGTGGCAGTTTTTGTTATGTGAATGACACCATGGAGCCCCTGGGTGGGTGGTCCGTGGACCACCAATTGGGAACCTCTGCTGTTTGTGATCTTAGACTTGATTAAAGGGCAGGTCTCACCCAAACATCTCATGGGAGTAAAAAAACAACAACAACACCAACTGCACCATTACTAGTAATATCAATTTAATAGATTCACAGAGAGCTAAAAATGAGGGAGTTATAGAATACATTTATCACAGAATTTTAGTGCTGTGTAGTGGGACTTGATTCAGTATACAATGGACACTGGAGAATGCAAGTGGCAATAAGAGTGAGGCTAGGGTGATAGCTTTGTCAACTATGGATAATTGATTAAAGTAAACTTAGAACCAGCATGTTAGATTTTGATAAGATATATATATGAGAGATATCATATCATTTCAATCAACCAACCCTATAATGGCTTTGTGGTTATCGATTATATTTTGCAATGCATTTGAGGACATAGCTATGTTTCTTTCTGTATAGTGTCACTGCTCTCCTCATCCATGGGGTGGGCCCTTTAGTAAAGGTAAAGGTTGTGCGCTCATCTCAGTTCAAAAGCACCCCCGGGTGCAAGTAGATAAATAGGGACCGCTTACCAGCGGGAAGGTAAACGGCGTTCCATGTGCTGCGCTGGCTCGCCAGATGCAGCTTGTCACGCTGGCCACATGACCCGGAAATGTCTGCAGACAGCGCTGGCTCCCGGCCTATAGAGTGAGATGAGCGCACAACCCTAGAGTCTGGCAAGACTGGCCCGTACGGGCAGGGGTACCTTTACCTTTACCTTTATGAGAAATCACTTAATGTGAAAAGAAAAGAGACAGTCTTGACCCACAGTTGTTGTTGGGATTTTGAATACGTGCAGCTTCACACAGAGTCAATTAGGAGTTGGCCAACAGCCAAGGCAATGTAAAGGAGTAAAATCTGCCTGGAGATATAGAGGCCTGGAGACAGCTCCCTCATTGGTCAAGCTCACTCATGGGAATAATGATTTATGGCCTATTGACTGGAATGTGTTAGTAGAGCGTTGAGAGTTGAGTGTTAGTGTAAGAGTCGTGTGGTGAGAGAGCTAAAGATCCATGTTGTGCTCTGTTCCTGTAAATAGTAACTTGAAGTCCACTGTACATAATAAACACCTATAAGTAACAAGTAACTGATTCCTGCTTCGTCCATCCTGCCTGCAACCAATTGCTTTCGTGAACTCTGCGTATACTCTGCTAAGGTCCTGCAACAAGTTAGAAAGTTGTGAAACACCAATAGTTGTTTTGTTGTTTTCCTTACATGGTTAGAATTCTAAAAATATGGGGAGAAAATCCATCACACTTGTGAGTGGATGTTAAGAGAGAAAGAGCTGAACATCTTTTTAATGATAGAAGGCAAGGGGAGCGGTGAAGAAGTAGACATCCAATCTTGATTGATCAAGGCTGCTATTTCTCTTCTTTTCAGCTTCTGGAAATGGGGTGAGCCAAATAGAGCCGCGAAGCACGACTGTGGTGTAATGGCCTTTAATTGCCGCGGAAGTTGCTGGGCAGCATTAAACTGTGAGCAAATGACACAGTATATTTGCAAGAAGGTGCCGAATGATGCTTGGCTCTAAGAAGACACTTTCAAGATGAACAAAACTGGATCTCATGATCACTACACAAAAACAAAACCAAGAGATCACCCCACCCTGCTGTTTTAATGCACAATCTACACTGCCATCTAGATTATGGGACTCTTTGGCATCAGCCCTCAAAAACACCTTGAAAAGACCTTATTCTGAAAGCTCAAACGTAGATGGCTACGAAAATAAAGAATGGAAGGGTCCCGTCATAGCCTGTTTTCTGTTTCATGTATTTATTTGCAATGCATACCAATATTTGTTTCCTTACTCTGTGTGTTTGATGCCCCATTGCCCCTTCTGATCTCCATCGCCGCTACCTTACAAGGCACATAAGGACAACCCTGCATGCCAGGCAATGAGCATGGGGGTCACCCAGCTCCTGGTGTCCCCTTGTAACAGACTAATCACAAATACAACTTTGGCTTCAGCACTGGAAACTCTGGCGCCCTTACTCTCATGTAGAGCTAACATTGGGAACGAACACAGTGAACTTCTCTCGATTTCTTCAGAACTTGGCAGGGGGCAAGACTGGGGTCCACACCAGTGCTGGCACAGCACTGGCAGCATGTGCTGGTGCTTTCATGGCATTCATGGTAGCAGGGGTGCCAACTTGAATAAAATATTGGGGGTGGAGCAGGTAAGCTCCCCCTGCATAATTGATAAGACAGTGCACACACATCATTTGAATGGCAATGCCCATGAACTTTGGGGAGGCAGTCCCCTAAAATATTTTATGGGGGCCTTTACCTCTTGAAGTTGGCTCCAATGCACAGTGGCCGTCAACTGAGTTGACTCTGCTGTCCTGAATCAGACCTTTACAAGGTGTGAATAGCTTGGTCTGTGTTGAGGACTAGCACCCCAGGAATCTAGCTGGGGACCTCTCCTGCCACATCTTGCATGATTAAAGGCTGGAAGTGGTTGTGGTTGCTTCAATCTGTCCTGTATACCCAGCCAAGGAGAACTGATGTTTTAATTCTTCATTGTCAGGGAATGAACTGAACAGGAAGACTCAGAAGACTCCACTCAGCCTGTTTGGCTCCTCTCAGAAGAGGAGGGAGAGTGGGAAGGTTTTCCCCCTTGTCTCCAACAGTTTCAAGAGGAGAAGAAAACAGAGCTGAATTATAGCTGAAGGAAGAAATGCCTAGTTATGAGATATTGGAGGAGGAGGGGAGAGAGAGAGAGCAGACTGCAGAGACCTCCCTGGAAAGTTTGGGAGATCCTCCTTCTCCAAGGGCTCGTAGGTCCCTACGCATTCAAGAACAAAGAATGTGAAGGAGTATGACTCCTGGGACTTCCTGTAAACTTTCAGGATGTTGTTGGGGATGGAAGCCAAAAGAAAGTTAGAAAACCATTAGTCGAGGTTGAAGGAATTCTCAGGCTGTGCTGTGATAGCCAAAGGTTTGTTATGTTGTATAAGATGTGATGTTATGTTTGGAAAATATGAGCAAAAACCAATAAAAACTATATTAAAAAAAGAAGAAGAATGAACTGATCCTATAATCTTTTCCCCAAGGTCATAGTGTCTTTTCATAACAGGACAGAAGGAGCCTGGTTTCACTCTCCTTTTCTTTCTTGGTTTTCTCTCTACAGTCATACCTCATGTTACGTTTGCTTCAGGTTGAGCATTTTCAGAAAGGGTCATTCCCGGGTTTCACCACTCGGACATGCGCAGACATGCAAAATGACGTCACATGTGTGTGCAGAAGCGGTGAATCGCGACCCGCAGAGACTGGTTGCATTCTTTTCAGGTTGCAAACGGGCCTCCAGAACGGATCCCGTTTGCAACCGAGGTACCACTGGACTTTGTTTCTGTGTGTTTTTTCTCTCATTTGAGTGGTGATTTGTATGTGGAACCGCTGCTTTTCCCCCTGGACATCACTTCCGCCATTGACATCCCTGTAATGTCCTTAAAAATCCAGACATATGGATTTCAAACTAGATGCTTATATTGCCTTCAGTGTTTAAGCATTTTTACTCTGCTTTCACTTCGTTGAGGCTTCCTCTGGAGCAAGACCACAACACACAGGGCAGTTGACAATAATAATAATAATAATAAATTTTATTTATATCCCGCCCTCCCCAGCCAAAGCTGGGCTCAGGGCAGCTAACAACAATCAAAATAGTCCAACATTCTAAAAACATTCATTATAAAATTAATTAAAATCAAATTAAGATCAAATTAATGGCAACCATCAAGCAAAATTCTGTGCAGATTGCCAGAGGAGGGGGTCAGGCTGTGCCCTGACCAAAGGCCTGGTGGAACAGCTCTGTCATGCAGGCCCTGCAGAAAGATGTCAGGTCCCGCAGGGCCCTAGTCTCTTGTGACAGAGCGTTCCACCAGATTGGAGCCGCGGCCGAGAAAGCCCTGGCTCTAGTTGAGGCCAGCCTAACCTCTCTGTGGCCTGGGATCTTTAGGCTGTTTTTATTTGCAGACCGTAAATTTCTCTGTGGGGCATACCAGGAGAGGCGGTCCCGTAGGTTCGAGGATCCTAGGCCGTATAGGGCTTTAAAGGTTATAAGCAGCACTTTAAACCTGATCCTGTACTCCACCGGGAGCCAGTGCAGCTGGTATAGTACCGGATGAATATGATCTTGCAGCGAAGACCCCATAAGGAGTCTCGCCGCGGCATTCTGCACCCGCTGGAGTTTCTGGGTCAGTCTCAAGGGCAGCCCCACGTAGAGCGAGTTACAATAATCCAGTCTGGAGGTGACCGTCGCGTGGATCACAGTGGCTAGGTCAGGGCGAGAGAGATAAGGAGCCAACTGCTTAGCTTGGCGGAGATGAAAAAATGCCGTCTTTGTTATAGCTATAATCTGTGCCTCCATAGAGAGGGAGGTATCGAAGATTACACCCAAACTCTTAACGGACGATGCTGGCACTAATTGCACCCCCGCAAGAGATGGGAGTTGCCCCCTCAATCCCATATCGCTCCGTCCCAGCCAGAGGACCTCTGTCTTCGAAGGATTTAACTTCAACCGGCTCCCACATAACCATCCAGCCACAGCTTCCAGACATCTGGTCAGTGTATCTGGGGCCGAGTCAGGATGGCCGTCCATCAACAGATAGAGTTGGGTGTCATCGGCATACTGATGGCAACCCAGCCCAAAACTCCGGACAAGCTGGGCGAGGGGGCGCATAAAGATGTTAAAAAGCATTGGGGAGAGAATCACACCCTGAGGCACTCCACACACCAAGGAGTGGCACGATGACAATTCCCCCCCCCCAAAGCGCCACCCTCTGTCCCCGACCAGAGAGAAACGAGCGCAGCCATTGAAGGACTGTGCCCTGGATCCCCACATCGGCAAGGCGGTGGTCCAGGAGTTCGTGATCGACCATGTCGAAGGCTGCTGACAGGTCTAGAAGAATCAGCAGCCCTGACCCGCCTCGATCCAGCTGCCTGCGGAGATCATCTGTTAGGGTGACCAGAGCCGTCTCGGTCCCATGACCAGCGCGGAAGCCGGACTGGAATGGATCGAGAGCCGATGTTTCATCCAGAAACCTACCAAGCTGTTCAGCAACCGCTCTCTCAATCACCTTACCCAGGAATGGAAGATTCAAAACCGGGCAGTAATTGGATAGATCTAAAGGATCTAATGATGTTTTCTTTAAGAGCGGACGCACCACTGCCTCCTTCAGTTCCCCTGGGAATATCCCGGTGCCAAGGGACAAATTGATGATATCACCCAGGGGGGCCCGCACCTCGTCTGGACACACTCTAATCAGCCAAGACGGGCACGGGTCAAGAGGACAGGTGGTGGGCTTTCCAGCTTGGAGGAGTCTGTCCACATCGGCTGGGGATATCCGGTCAAAGTGGTCCAATACTGGACCCGAGGACAGTCGAGGGGCCTCCAGTTCCTTTATTGTACCCAAATTGGCAGGGAGGTCATGGCGGAGCGACAGGACCTTCTCCGTAAAAAAGCTCGCAAATGCCTCACAGCTGTGTGTCAAATTGTTATTTAAATTTGGCTGTCCTTCAAGGGACGTTAAAGACCTAATTATATTAAATAATTGCGCCAGGCGAGAGCTAGCGGAGGCAATGGAGGCCGAGAAGTAGGACTTCTTAGCGGCCTTCACTGCCATCTCGTAGGTTTTCATAAAAACCCTATAAGATGTTCTTGAGGCTCCGTCACAGGCACCCCGCCATACTCACTCTAGCCGTCTGAGGTCCCGCTTCATTTTCCGAAGCTCCTCGGTAAACCAGGGAGCCCGGTTTCTGCGGGGCCGCAGAGGGCGCCTAGGTGCAATCTCATCGATGGCTGCTAGGAGCTGGATATTCCAGCCCTCAACAAGCTCGGTCAATGAGTCGCCAGGGGGAGCAAGGTCCCACAAGGCCTGACGGAATCTATCATGGTCCATCAGCCTCTGCGGGCGAGCCCAAATTGGCTCGCCACCTAAGCAGGGTGGGGGTGGAAAATCAATCCTGGCTTTCAGCGCGTAGTGATCAGACCATGGCACCTTCATCAAAGGAGACATGATCACATCTATACCGGCGCCAAAGATCAAATCCAGCGTGTGGCCTGCTTGATGTGTGGGGCCCGAAACAAACTGGTAGAGCCCTAGTGTCACCATGGAAGACACCAGGTCCAGAGCCTGTGAGGAGGGAATGGCATCAGCATGGATGTTGAAGACCCCCAATAGGTTAGGGAACTCCAAGGCCCAGCCAGCCACTGCCTCCAGCAGGCCTGACAGGGTGGCTGCTGGTGCGCTAGGTGGCCGGTACAACAGCCAGACAGCCAAGCTCACCTTGGAGCCCCACACTAGGCCAACACATTCAATGCCAGGTATTGATGGCGATGGTAGAGCCCTGAAAAAACAGTCTTCTCAGATTAATAATGCCACCCCTCACCCCTGGCCCACAGTCCGCGACTGGTGGAGGACGGAGAAACCCGGGGGCGCCATCTCTCGTAAGGTAACAGTTTCCCCTTCGCGCACCCAGGTCTCCGTCACACAAGCCAGGTCAACCCCGTGCGAGGTGAAGAAGTCTCGCAGGGTGGCGGTTTTGTTGCCTATAGACCTGGCATTGCACAACACCAGTGACGGAGGTGAGTAATCCTTGCTCACCCTACCTTCGTCCCTTGGGATGGGGCGCAGATTGGAAGGGGTACGAGCATATCCGTATCTCGATCCCCTTCACCTATGACATCTGCCCCCACCGCCATACCTCCCTTGCCCCACTACAGTAGCAATCCCAAGCCTCAAACCAACCTCCATTTACAAAATAGAAAAACAAATCAAACCAAAAACAATTGTACCAACAAAACAAATCCCCACCCCACTCAATATCCAACCCCAAACCAAAATAAAATGGAACAAAATAAAAATACATCAATAAAAACCACCGTTCACGGTGGTACAACAAAGTAAAAAGTAAAAACCCTTATAAAACACTTTAAAATATATAAAAACATTTTAAACATTTGCTGCGGCAACACCAGTGTCCTTAAAACTGTAGCGGTGGCGGACTTCCGGTTTGGATCGCTAGCAGTATGGGAGCGCAGTGAAGTTGCTGCCTGACTTCTCCGAGCTGCACGGGGGTTTTGAGGGGCAACGCAAAGGCACTGCGACCCCAAAAATCTCAAGGGGGGCCCCCTTGAGGGAAGCGCAACCAGCAGCGTTGGACGGGTCCCGATGCTTCTCCGGGTTTTTTCTATTTTTGGGGGAAGACTCAGGAGCGAGGGATCGAGAAACGCACTCCGGTAAGCTCTGCGGACCCCGTGCAGTAATGCCTCTAGCTCCCACTGAAAGACGCGACAAATCTCCGTAATTTTAAAAACAGTCGCCCTTGGCTCGGAATAAAAAATGTTGGAGCAGGAAAATTGAAAATAGAGGTCAAGGAGCGATGGATGTCGATAGATTAAGCTAAGGAGCCCGAGCCGTATTTCGGACCTAAGATGGCGCTGGGACTATAATCGGGAGAGTGAAACAAAGAAACCCTTTACTCACCCGCTGTAGAAAGTCGGAAGGGAAAGTCCCCGCCGGGAGTTTGGCAAGGCAAAAGTAACTAACTAAACTGAAAAGTGACGAACTGGGAAGAAAACCTTAGAAACTTTGTATCGTTTTGGCTAGCTAACGGGAGAGTCCGAGGAGGACTTAAAGGGAACAGTGAGAAGATCACGGAGGGTGCAGCCTGAAGCGGAGGGGCAAGAAAGGCAGGAGGGAAAAGGGGAAGAGCTGTTAAGAAAGAAACACACAGACTGTGACGGTGCTGAGGGACGAAATCTCCCCCTCTCCCCCGGCCTCTGACGGCGGTGAAAAAACAATTTTGGACCTTCGTCCCCCCTCTTCTGAACTGCCCCCCAGACGGCGGGAGGGAACCCACCCGCAAAAACCAGCAACATACGGTGCACCAGTATCTATCCTTGTTCATCCCTGCTTGGCGATAACCTTGTCAGAACCTGGATATTTCGGATCGGCTTGCTAAGGACAATTTGCTAAGGACTTAATCATTTTCCCGAGACTATCTGGGCTGCAGAAGCCGCTGTTTTTCTTTTTTCCTTTTTGGCACGGACTCACGCGCAGATCACCTTCCCCGGGAGAAGCAGAAACTCCACCCACCATTTCACTCTCGGGGGGAGAGCTGCACAGTTGGAAACTGCTTGAAACTTCACACCCCCCCCACCTTGGTGGAATATTTAAGCCTTGCCAAAAGACTTCGAAGCCTCCTCAGATCTCCTCGCCTGACCCCTCCCCCCACCTCCCCCTTTCTCCTCCTCCCCCTTTTTGCCTGCTTTCTGCCTCCCTCGGTTGAGGATTCAAACATCGTCAGCAAGTAAAACTGGGATAACCCCGCAATTTTATCCACCCCCATTGCTTCCACCCCTTGTGTTCTTTTGTTTCCCCCCCTTTTTCCCCCTTTTTTCTCTCTACTCTTTCCTGCTCTCTTTTCTCTCTTCCTTTGCCTCTTTTCCGATTTATAAATATTCAAATGTAACACCGCAAGTTGATGGCAGACGAGGGTAGTTCACTACCATATTCTTAAACATTTGTTATTAGCTTTGCGGCTTTACTTGTGTACCATTGACCAGTAGACGGACGGCAACTGGCTGAGCTGGGACAGAACTTATAATGTGGGAATATTGATACGCTGATCTCTGCCCTTGTCTGACCAGGGTGCCTCCTACTGCGATAATTAAAACTGTATGAGATTGTGCGCCCTCAAAGGGAGAGCTACAAGAAATTTAACCAGTCTTGCATTCAGGAATAAGGGGGGGGAGGATACGCTTGAGGTGGGCAAATGGCGGGAAAGGATGGAAAGAAGCCAGTGGGAACCCCAACAGAGAGGAGAACCTCAAAACAAGAGGAAATTAGAGACTTAGATGTATTATGGTTGAAAATAAAAGAGGAATTTAAACAGAATGAAATCCATATGGGGAAAAAGCTAGGAGAGATGCAGATCTCTATTGACAAAAAAATAGAGGGAGTGGTGGGAGAATTGTCAAATAAGATAAAAGAGCTAACAACCCACTCTAAGTCTTTAGAAGACTCAAATAAAAAACTACAAAGAGAGATGAAGGATCAGAGAAGAGAGGCGGAGAAGATAAAGGAGAATTTTGGAGAACTGAGTAAGAGTCAAGACCAAGTCCTAGACAACTTAGCATTGATGGAAATGAAACAAAAGCAGCTAAATTTAAAACTCAGAGGAGTAGGGGAGGAAACAGACGAAGACATCAAAGGGAAAATTATCAAAGAACTGGCGAGGTGGCTAGCCATGAATGAAGAAGAAGTTGCACAAACGATAGAAAATGTCTTCAGAATCAAAATAAGACCCAAACAAAATAGATTGAAAAAGGTCCCAGGAGACTGTCTTGTGATCTTCAAATCGATAGAGATGAGAAACATAATACTGAGAGAAAGCTACCAGAAGAAATTGGTAATTGATGGAAGACCAATTATCATTTTTAAAGAAATACCAATTAGACTCCTTCGCAAAAGAGAGGGTTATAAACAAATAGTCAACACTTTAAGAAGGAATGGCATACAACACAGATGGGAATTTCCAGAAGGGATTTCCTTTTTTTATAAAGGGAAAAGATTCAAAATAACGGAAAGTCAAGAAGTCAGCAAATTCTTACGTAGATATGAAAAAGATCTTGGAGGGTTGGAGGACAGATACGGAGGGAGGGGTGGAGAAAGAGAAGAGAGGGACGGTACAGACCGGGGGGATGGGGGAGGGGGAGGGGTGGAGGGGGAGGAGGTGGGGGAGGAGGAAGGGGGAGAGGAGGAAGAAGAAACAGAGGGCAAACCCACCCGAATCTAAACCGGTAAATTACAGACTTTTCGGTAGACAAGAGAGACAATGACTTTAAAAATTCTAACATGGAATGTAAATGGTCTGAACGAAAAAACTAAAAGGAATAAAATTGCAAATGTGTTGAAAAAGAAAAAACTGGATGTAATCTGTATACAAGAGACCCATGTAGCGAAAAGACACAAACACGTTTTGGTAAATAAGAACTTGGGAACGGAATTTATAAATTCTACGGAAGAAAAAAAAAAAGGAGTAGTAACATATGTCAACGAAAAATGGGATCCAAAACTGATTTATAAAGACGAAGAAGGAAGGGTACTGGGGGTACAAATCAGTTTCCAGGGGGAAAAGATTAATGTGGTAAATATCTATGACCCAAACTCGAATAGACCGGAGTTTTTTAAGAAATTAGAACAAGTACTATTAAAATTAGAAAATAACAGGACGATATTATTGGGAGACTTCAATGCAGTGCCAACACCAGAAATTGACAGGCAAACAGAAAAGAAAAAGCGAAACCAAGGAAAGCTACCAAAATCATTTCAAGATATGGAGGAAAATTTGGATTTAATAGATATATGGAGGCATAAACACCCAATAGAAAAGCAGTTCACTTTCTTTTCAGAGGTACATAAAAGTTGGGGCCGAATTGACCAAATTTGGACCTCAAGGGAACTCACCCTGAGAGCCATAAAATGTGAAATTCACCCGAGAACCCTATCGGATCATAATTCCATAACATTGGAAATAAAAGGCGCAACGCAGGGGGGCTTTAGATGGAGGCTGAACGAATATTTATTAGATAATGATGAAGTCATTGAAAAAGCCAAAGCCACCCTAAAATAATATTTTGACCTGAACCTCAACACAGGAACAAATATAGAAGTGGTATGGGATGCCAGTAAGGCTGTTCTAAGAGGACTTTTTATCCAGCAAAACAACCTCAGGAAGAAAATTAGACAACAAAAGAAGGAAGAAATCCTCAGACAACTAAGGGAGCATGAGAAAAAATTAATAGAACACCCGAAAGATGAACAAAGTATACAAACAATAAAAATATTACAAACACAGTATTCGATGTTAACAAACCAAGAAATAGAATGGAAAATTAAGTTAATGAGGCAGAGGTTTTTTGAATCGGCAAACAAAACGGGTAAATTCTTAGCTTGGCAATTGAGAAAAAGACAAAAATTAAGTGTAATAAACAAAATAATGGTAGAAAATGAACTGATAGTAGATCCAAAAAGAATACAGAAAAATTTTCTTAAATTCTATGAGGAACTATATAAAAAAGGAAAGGAAGACTCAACTCAAATAGAAAGATATTTAGACAATTGTGAGGGGAAGATCGTGACAGAGGAAGAAAGGCTTCAATTGAATAAACCCATAAGCCTAGAAGAGGTCCAGAATGCGATAAAAAAAATTAAACTGGGAAAGGCGCCAGGACCGGATGGCCTATCGGCTAAGTATTACAAAGTTTTAGGAAACCAACTGTCTACAGCACTCTGTGATACTATGAATAACATTCTAAGAGGAGGGAAAATACCTGAGTCGTGGAGAGAGGCCTTTATCACCCTAATCCCCAAGTCAGATACAGATAGATTGAATATCAAAAATTACAGGCCAATATCTCTACTAAATAACGATTACAAAATATTCGCTGACATTATGGCAAACAGACTGAAAAAGTGTCTAACAAATTTAATTCATAAGGACCAAGCGGGTTTTTTACCAAACAGGTATTTGAAAGATAACGTGAGACATGTTATTAACATAATTGAATATTTGGAGATGAACAACGATAGACCTGCCGCATTGATCTTCATTGATGTGGAAAAGGCGTTCGATATCGTCTCTTGGTTGTTCCTATTAAAATCTATTGAAAGGGCAGGGATAGAGGGCGAGTTTATGAAGGGAATACAGGCAATATATTCAACCCAATTCGCCAAACTGGTAATAAACAATAATCTCACAAACATGTTTAAAATCGAGAAAGGGACAAGGCAGGGATGCCCTCTCTCTCCGCTCTTATTCATTATGGTTTTAGAAGTATTGGCAAATAAGATAAGATCCACGCCTGAGATACAGGGGATTAGGATAGGTTTAAAGGAGTTTAAGCTAAAAGCCTACGCGGATGACCTGATGCTCTCCCTGGAAGAACCTCACGGAAGCATTGATAAAGCGCTGAAGACATTAGAGGAGTATGGTAGACTATCCGGCTTCAAATTGAATAAAGTCAAAACAAAAATGCTGGCTAAGAATTTGAGAAATGATGAAAAAGAATTATTAGAGAGACAATGCGGAATCAAGGTGGCAAAGAAAATAAAGTATTTAGGAATATGGCTTACACCAAAAAATATAAATTTAATTGAAGATAATTATTCGCCAACGTGGAAAGAAATTAAAAAAGACCTCGATGTTTGGAACAGAGCCAACCTTTCTTGGTTGGGTAGGATGGAAGCAATAAAAATGAACATACTCCCCAAGATGCTGTTCCTGTTTCAAAACGTTCCTGTTATCAGAGGGTCCAAAATATTTAAAGACTGGCAGAAGGTTCTTTCAAGATTCATCTGGCAGGGAAGAAGGCCAAGGATCAGATTTAAACTACTCACGGATCGGAAGGAGAGAGGAGGGTTTGCAGTTCCCAACTTAAAATTGTATTATGAGGCAGCCTGCCTCTGCTGGGTCAAGGATTGGATAACTTTGGAGAACACCGATTTGTTGGACCTAGAGGGGGCGGACAACAGGTTCGGCTGGCACGCCTACCTCTGGCCCAACAAAGAGAAGACCCATAAGGAGTTCTCGAGTCACATCATTAGGGGCCCTCTGTTTGAAGTCTGGGGAAAAAATAAAAAACTGCTAGAAAGGAAAACGCCCTGGTGGCTGTCCCCAACAGATATCATAATAATCAAAAAAACAAATATGGAAGAGAAAAGACTGACATATGAAGATTTATTGGTGAGATCCCAAGACAGCTGGAGACTAAGACCATATGAGGAGTTGAAGGGAAAGCTGACGGGCTGGCTACAATACCATCAAGTCAATGCAAGATGGACAGAAGACAAAAAATTAGGAATGAACGAAAAGAAGTCCAAATTCCAGATTGAAATTATCGAAAGTAAAACCAAGTTATTATCTAAAACATATAACATGCTACTGGAATGGGACACCAAAGACGAGGAAATTAAGGAAGTCATGGTAAAGTGGGCGATAGATCTGGGGCATAACATAGAGTACGAGAAATGGTCCAAATTGTGGAATGAGGGAATAAAATTTTCGGCGAGTGCTGCCATCAGAGAAAACCTACTGAAGATGATGTATAGATGGTACCTAACACCAGAAAAACTAAATAGGATGTATAAGACGGGCAATAAGACCTGCTGGAAATGTAAGATAAAAGAAGGTAATTTTATACATATGTGGTGGGGATGTGAGGAAATGAAAAATTTTTGGAATCAGGTATATAGCGAGTTAAAAAAGATAATTGGATACACATTCCCCAAAAAACCAGAGGCCTTCTTATTAGGTATCATTGGAGAGGAAATTAGGAAGGAAGACAAAATCCTATTTCAATACTCAACAGCAGCAGCAAGAATATTAATCGCGCAAAATTGGAAAGGCTCAAACATTCTGACGATGAGGGACTGGCAAACAAAATTATATGACTTTATTGAATTGGCAAAAATGACGCAAAGAATTAGAAACCAAAAAAATGCAAAGTTTAAAGACGACTGGAATAAATTTGTGGTCTATATGGAAAGCAATCTAAACTTACCAACTGTAGCAGGTCAGATATAAAACTCCCGATGTGTAAATTAACCATCAATACCAGCTGTAAAATTAAACTATTGAAGGTAGAAATCCGAAATCAGCAGGGAAGGAAGTCAGATGTTTTATGTAATAATTCTTCGTTTCTTTTTTGTGTGTGTGGTTTTTTTCTTTTTTTCTTTTTTCTTTTTTTTCTTATTCTTCTTATTCTTCTCCTTTTAATATCTTTTTTTGTATGTGTGTGATCAATGAAATTCAATAAAAAGAGTATAAAAAAAAAACTGTAGCGGTGGCGAGTGTGGGCCCCGCCCCCCAGGCCTGGTGGAGTGGGCCTGCAGGAGGGAGCGGCTTTCCTCAACCCCCACGGTGCAGCAGCAGCAGTGGTGTCCCAGTGCCTCATGAGGCCTCTTAAGCTGTGGCGGTGGTGAGTCAGTCTGGGCCCCGCCCCCTGGGCCAGGTGGAATCAGCCTGAGGAGGGAGCGGCCTTCCCCAACTCACAGTGCAGCAGCAGCAGCAGTGCACAATATAGTGCACTCAATCTTCTAACTAGAATATGTCCTCCTTCTCTGGATACTCATGGGGGATTGCATTAATTCCACTGCTTCCTTGCTTCC
Organism: Podarcis gaigeae; assembly: GCF_964106915.1. Taxonomy (NCBI): domain Eukaryota; kingdom Metazoa; phylum Chordata; class Lepidosauria; order Squamata; family Lacertidae; genus Podarcis; species Podarcis gaigeae. Next base: position 77,559,556 of record NC_139685.1, read on the forward strand.
CTCAACTCATTTGTGTGGGCTTTCCCTTTTCGTTGCTGCGATTCCTTCTCACTACCACTGTTGTCTGAGACATATTGAGAAGCAGGTGAACAAGCATGCAAGTTTCAACAGTGAAGACAAGGAGGCATAGGAGTCCTCTATATGGGGCCATGGGGGCCCAGGCACCCATAAATTTTCAATGAAGGGGCCCCCCCAAAAAAAGGTTCTACGCGGCCATGCGCCCACGCTGCAGGGAGTCTGCATTACATGTCAGTAAGCCAACGTCACGTGCAAACGTCACAGTGATGTCGTGCAGCCCCAGGCCCCCTCTGTCACCAGAGCAAGGCAAGGAGGCTTTTATCAGTGGCCTCCTCCACTGGGTGATGGAGCCTTCAGCAGTTGCCCAGCCATGCTGGTCCTTGATGCTGGTCCAGTGAGTGATCACTTTGGGATCCACTTGCCTGTGGCAGTTCTTGCTCACTACAGTTGGAGCTAGAATAAGCCTAGATATAGTCCTTTCCCCGAGGCATCCTCTCTCCTCTCTGCAACTGTAGATGCCATCACTTGGCATTTCCCCTCTGCTCTCCCTGGTGCAGCCAGTGAGGTGTTGGAAATCAAGCCTTTATCAGGAGAAACTGACAATAATTCCAGGCACCCGGCTTGATTCCCTGTTGACCTCCCTAGCTGCATTCCCCAGCAAGATCCAGGCTATGTCGCGATAGGCGATTCTTCTCAAACGTGAGAAGAACACACCCCCTCTTTCCTGCCCCCTGGCAGGGGAAAGAGATAGACAGAAACGTATTTACATGCCTTTATTTCTGTCTTTGTGGCATTACAAAAAACATGACTGCTCTCTTCAAACCCCAGCAGTCTAGTAGCAAACACTTCCTGCACTTCCTGGACAGGAACAAACGGAAGAGCTCATATTACACTCTGAGCTAATTCCGGTGCTTCGCACTGTGAATTGACTGTCCCTCTGTTTCCCACGGACACGCCCAACATTCCCATTATGTTTTGCTTTCAAGCTAGCAGTTTGCAGCTGCATTGCTTCTATATCGTAACCTGTGACTGCAACTGCTATTCAGTCCTCCTTGCTGTTGTGTCTACCTCACGCAGTTACTGCTGCCTGAATTCAGAAGGAATTTTAATAATAATAATAATAATTCCATAAGATAGCTTTCCTAGGTATATGCTCTGTGTGGAATCTTGATTGGCTGCTTGTCATGCCCAATCAGGGAGAAGCAGAACCTGAACAAGAAGAGTTCTGGAATGTTCTGCATCAAAGGGCTAGGTGGTTGAGCCGCTGAAGGAACGAACAGCTGCAGGAACAAACGGAGAGGCAAAGAGAAGAAGAACTGACTGAGGCACAACAATATCCCAGCGGTATCCCACGGTATCACAGTGAATGTTATAAATGTTATTCATATGAAACTACTTTATACCCACTGCATCAGTTTGTTGGGTATTTTGCCCAGCTAGTACAATTTCCAGCAGCTTCCTTAGCTCTCAAGCAGGAAGAAGTCCTTTACCAGTTTGACTGGGTCTTATCCTGCAGAGCATCTGGTCTGTCATTTAGGTGTCACTCGCAAAGTTCCAGTTCTCCTGTTCTGCTGGGAGAGATGTAATCTCATAGAGGTACCCTGGTGGCAGTAAAAATTTTGCTTAAATACTGAGGGTGGGGGACAGGATGTTGTTGTTGTTTAGTCATTTAGTCGTGTCCGACTCTTCGTGACCCCATGGAGCAGAGCACGCCAGGCACTCCTGTCTTCCACTGCCTCCCGCAGTCTGGTCAAACTCATGCTGGTAGCTTCGAGAACACTGTCCAACCATCTCGTCCTCTGTCATCCCCTTCTCCTTGTGCCCTCCATCTTTCCCAACATCAGGGCTGATTTCCTTCAGAATGGAGAGGTTTGATCTTCTTGAAGCCCATGGGACTCTCAAGAGTCTCCTCCAGCACCAGAATTCAAAAGATTCAGTTCTTCAGCAGTCAGCCTTCTTGATGGTCCAGCTCTCACTTCCATATACCACTACTGGGGAAAACCATAGCTTTAACTATACGGACCTTTGTTGGCAAGGTGATATTATCTTTAAATTCTATTTTTTCCTTATTATTTTAAGAGTTCGCTCCACTACATTGTCACATGAAGGAACCCAAGATGAAATACCACTTAAAATGAAGAGGTAAGATGGCAGCCAAGGAAAAGTCCCCATCAATGAAGCAATGTAAGCACTTTCCACTTTTATTTATGCTCACTGCTTTTCCAACTGCTCATTGACCACTACATTCTTAATTAAAAGCTGTGTTAACGGTCTACTCCATTATATGGTTCTGAACATAGGATGACGTGAGGAGCCAATCCGAATGAGCAGTTAAAATGGCAGGAGGTCTGACATTCGCAGAAGGCAAGTTGTTTCTGTTTGTATTTTCTCTTCAGACGAACCCAGGACAACAGGACCCACACTCTACTCTTGGGAGTGAGGCCCAAATATGTCCCTTCTGCCCCTCTGACTCCTCCTTCCTTTTGTCTTGGGAGTATAATATCAAGGAGGGGGGCAGAAGGTTATGTCTTGGTCACTGTACGTTTCCGAGCACAATTCAAAGTCTTGGTGCTGATCTTTAAAGCCCTAAATGGCCTCGGTCCAGTATACCTGAAGGAGCATCTCCACCCCCATCATTCTGCCCGGACACCGAGGTCCAGTGCCGAGGGCCTTCTGGCGGTTCCCTCACTGCGAGAAGCCAAGTTACAGGGATCCAGGCAGAGGACCATCTTGATAGTGGCACCCACCCTGTGGAACGCCCTCCCACCAGATGCCAAAGAGAAAAACAACTACCAGACTTTTAGAAGACATCTGAAGGCAGCCCTGTTTAGGGAAGCTTTTAATGTTTAATAGGTTATTGCATTTTAGTGTTCTGTTGGAAGCTGCCCAGAGTGACTGCGGCAACCCAGCCAGATGGGCGGGGTATAAACAATAAATTATTATTATTATTATTATTATTATTATTATTCCCTTTTTGAGCTCCTGCCCCACCTTTCTGCTTTCAGGATGTGAACCACCTGGCAGAGTATTTTGAAGGTCATTAGAACCCTGCTGGACCAAACCAAAGGCCTATCTAGTTCAGCATTCTGTTCTCACAGTGCCCAGCCAAGTGCCTAATTTTATGGTCCTTGTGAGGTTATCCCACAGCCATAGGATTTTGTGGACATTCCTTTCCTTGTTGCATCTGCAGGAACTTTAGCTGCTGTCCTTCCTTTGCAGTAAAAGGGGAAAAGGGGGATGGTGGAATAGAACAAGTTTTTTTTAAAATAAAAATATCACTAAGACTTTGGATCTTCTTGATCCAAAAAAATTCTGCTTCTTCCAACGCCCCCGCTCTCCAACCATATCAATGGGAGGTTTGTTGTTGTTGTTTTAAAAAATGCCTATGGGAGGAGAGGAGGAGGAGAGCAGCCAGGTCCCATTTTCTGCCCTGCCATCATGACGCCAGCAGAAATTTGGATTTGCTCGCTCTTCCACCAAACCAGGATTGAACATTTAAGGGAAAATGCATAAGACTACTATACATATCTAGATCAGAAGCATTGTGAGTTCAGCAGTAAGAACCCTCAAGATCCTAACCAAGAAAAGGCTAAGGAACTAGGACCTGAGAGACCAGGGTTCAGATCCCCACTCGGCCATTAAACTCATTGGGTAACACTGCTTCTCAGCCTAACCTACCTCACAGGGCTGTTTTGGGGATCAAATGAGGAGGGGGGAGAACCATGTATGCCACCTTGAGCTCACTGGAGTAAAAAGTGGGGTTAAAATAAAATAAACCACTTTAGGAAACAGGTAATCCATGCAACAGAAAGAGGTCATCATGCAGTCTATACACTTGTATCCAACCCATTGTATTCCTGGTCATATTGATCAGATCACTCACTATCAGAAGTCTCTCCCCCACACCTTGCAATATCTAGGAAGTAGTCTGTTATGTATGTACATTACTTAGTGTTGTGTAATTTCTTTATATTTATTTCTTTATATTTATTTTAAAGAGAAGTTGTTATTTTACAGTGCCGCAGGATGCAGCTAAAGAAAGAGCTTCCAAGTCCCAGTTTAGTTCCAGAACTAATATGGAATCAAAAAGTAACATAGGGTCCCGATCCAATGTGGGGTCTAGATCCAATGTGAGTTCCAGATCAAAAATAGGAATGAGAAAGCGACAGCAAAATATGGCAGGTATGTACATTGCACACCTAGCAGTGGTTCATCTCCACCCCCATTGTTCAGCCCAGACACTGGTTCATCTCCACCCCCATTGTTCAGCCCAGACACTGAAGTCCAGCTCCGAGGGCCTTCTAGCAGTTCCCTCACAGCGAGAAGCCAAGTTACAGGGAACCAGGCAGAGGGCCTTCTCAGTGGTGGCGCCCAGCCTGTGGAACGCCCTCCCTTCAGATGTGAAGGAAATAAGCAGCTATCTTATCTTTAAAAGACATCTGACGGCAACCCTGTTTAGGAAAGTTTTGTAATATTTAATGCTGTATTTTTTTTGACACTCGATTGGAAGACGCCCAGAGTGGCTGGGGAAACTCAGCCAGATGGGCGGGGTATAAATAATAAATTATTATTATTGTCATTATTATTAATATTATTCATCCTGTAATGAGAAGCACAAAAAGGGAAGAGGGAGTGTGGAATTGGGGGGGGGGAGGAGTTCAGGTGGGAGGGGTCACTGCCGCGCTGCTGGATCTCATGCCCCACCATGTGCTATGACATCATGATGCCACAGCATGTGTCAGGCGTGGAGAATCCTCTCTTCCCCGGTAGCATCAGAGGCAAAACATCCCCAACAACATCCTGAAAGTTTATAGGAAGTCCCAGGAGTCATACTCCTTCGCATTCTTTGTTCTTGAATGCGTAGGGACCTACGAGCCCTTGGAGAAGGAGGATCTCCCAAACCTTCCAAGGAGGTCTCTGCCGACTTCTCTCTCACTCCCTCCTCCTCATCCACTACCTTCAGCTATAATTCAGCTCTGTTTTCTTCTCCTCTTGAAACTGTTGGAGACAAGGGGGAAAACCTTCTCACTCTCCCTCCTCTTCTTAGAGGAGCCAAACAGACTGAGGGGATACTTCCCAGCTTCCCTGTTCAGTCCAGTCCCTGACAGTGTGCGTCATGACATAGAATCATAGAATCATAGAATTATAGAATCATAGAATCATAGAATCATAGAATCATAGAATCATAGAGTTGGAAGAGACCACAAGGGCCATTGAGTCCAACCCCCTGCCAAGCAGGAAACACCATCAGAGCACTCCTGACATATGGTTGTCAAGCCTCTGCTTAAAGACCTCCAAAGAAGGAGACTCCACCACACTCCTTGGCAGCAAATTCCACTGTCGAACAGCTCTTACTGTCAGGAAGTTCTTCCTAATGTTTAGGTGGAATCTTCTTTCTTGTAGTTTGGATCCATTGCTCCGTGTCCGCTTCTCTGGAGCAGCAGAAAACAACCTTTCTCCCTCCCTCCTCTATGTGACATCCTTTTATATATTTGAACATGGCTATCATATCACCCCTTAACCTCCTCTTCTCCAGGAGGTTATCACGATGTGGGCGGGCCCAGGTCAGCGCCACTGAAATGTGTTGTGGGATGTGTGGTTATTGGTTAGGGTTTTTTTGTTCTTGTTTTGATTATGTATTTTGTCTTTTTTATACTACATTTTCTATGTTGTGAACTATCCTGAGATATGCGGCTAAAGGACAGTACACAAATAATAATTATTTTTTAAGCATTAGTCAGAAACATGTAGAGAACATCAGGTTGGCAAAGGTTGTTGTAGTAGAATGCTTTCCCCAGGGAGTCTCATCTGGCGCCTTCATTATATATCTTTAGGAGCCAGGAGAAAATGTTCCTCTTCAACCTTGGCCTTTGTCTGATTAATTTTCTTTGTACTTCTAAATGTGCTTGGGGGAGGGGGGAGGCTACGGCTTTGATTTGCTCTTGTTCTTGTTTTAATTATGTATTTTGTACTGTTATTTTTATTTTTATGTTATGAGTCATCCTGAGATCTACGAATGAAATTAAATAAATAAATAGTGGGGTTGGGGGGTGATAAATTCCTTTATAGAAATATACCCTTCTACTTAGGAACTACTGTCAACCCAAATGTTTCTCAACTTAAATTAGTTTTGTTACCTGGCTTCAAGAACTTTAATTAACTTCATCTGTTTATTTGCATTTTCTTGACTCAGTTGATACTACTGCCAATCCAAATTAACTGGTTGTTCCCAGGCTTCTGCTGCAGAGAAGCAGCCGCATATGATTTCAGGTGTGGGGAATGTGGGCATGGTTTGGGGAAAATATAGATTATTTGGAACAGATACATTTGGAAAACGCCCCTGATGATGTATGGATTAATTCAATATCTACTGTTTCTTAAAGCATTATATAGTTGTATATATGAAAATAATAGTATATACAAGCAACACACAAATTGCAAGTACTGCAACTCACACACACAAAAGGACCAAGCTATATTACTAACTGAAGCAAAAGTCTTACGTTGGCTCATTGTAGTTAAAGCCAAATTTTCTTTCTTTTTTGTCTTTCAAGGGAAACTAGCTGCTCTTCAATCTCCTGTTGGTACATTTATTACAATAATGATGTGCCTGATCCTTTTTTTCGCCACCGTTGGAGCTGTTGCTTTTTGTAAGTTCAACTCCTTTTGCACAGAAAAGCCTTTAGTATTATCCTGACTTGGTTTATTTCATTGTGAATAAGACTATCAATCTAGCCTCTTCTAAGACCTTTTGTTGTTGTTGTTTAGTCGTTTAGTCGTGTCCGACTCTTCGTGACCCCATGGACCAGAGAACGCCAGGCACCTCTGTCCTCCACTGCCTCCCGCAGTTTGGTTAAACTCATGCTGGTAACCTCGAAAACACTATCCAACCATCTCGTCCTCTGTCGCCCCCTTCTCCTTGTGCCCTCCATCTTTCCCAACATCAGGGTCTTCTCCAGGGAGTCTTCTCTTCTCATGAGGTGGCCAAAGTACTGGAGCCTCAGCTTCACAATCTGTCCTTCCAGTGAGCACTCAGGGTTGATTTCCTTCAGTATGGAGAGGTTGGATCTTCTTGCAGTCCATGGGACTCTCAAGAGTCTCCTCCAGCACCATAATTCAAAAGCATCAATTCTTCGGCGATCAGCCTTCTTTATGGTCCAGCTCTCACTTCCATACATCACTACTGGGAAAACCATAGCTTTAACTATATGAACCTTTGTTGGCAAGGTGATGTCTCTACTTCTCAAGATGCTGTCTAGGCCTGTCATTGCCCTTCTCCCAAGAAGCAGGCCTTCTAAGACCTTTTACATCCTCTTAATTTCAAAGAGTGAGCTAAGGGCGTGGTTAAATCTTGCCTGTTGAAATAAACACCCCTGAAATCTTGTCCCTAGACACTTTAGATCAGAGGTTTTCAACGACGGCTCCCTTGACCTACTACATTCTTTCTGCAGCTCCTCTGTGGGGCTCAGGAGCCCAGTTAGGTCACCCCTTGCCTGCAGAGCTGGCAGCCCCTCACCCCTTTTCAAACACCCTCCCTTAAGGAGTATTCCCTCCTCTCTTCTCCCCTTTTCCCCAGCCAGAGTGGTGTAGTGGTTAAGAGCAGTGGACTCGTAATCTGGTGAACTGGGTTTACTTCCCCGCTCCTCCACCTGCAGCTGTTGGGTGACCTTGGGCTAGTCACACTTCTCTGAAGTCTCTCAGCCCCACTCACCTCACAGAGTGTTTGTTGTGGGGGAGGAAGGGAAAGGAGATTGTTAGCCACTTTGAGACTCCTTAAGGGGAGTGAAAGCCAGGATATCAAGTGCAAACTCTTCTTCTTCTCTCCTTGGGAGTCCTCTGGGCAGCCGCTGCTGCTGCCCTTGGTCTCTGAGCTGCCCCCCCCCTTGCCCCAAAGAGAGGTGCCTCTTCTAAATGCCCCACAGGGGCCTGGAAAGCTGCTGCTTCTACTTCTTCAGCGCTCACTCATAGTCAAGTAAGATTGTCTTCCATGAACACAGTCTTAACAGTGAGTCCATAAGTGACTGTAGAGGCCAATTCTGGATCCACACATCCTTCCACAGTGGGGACATAGGTTTCCGGGAAGAAGTTGATCATGGTGAGGGTTTGGCAAATGTGCCTTCCTCTTAGCACGTTTCTCCCTTTCTTCCTGAGTTCAAGCATCTACCAAGTCCATGACACCTTTGGTAAAGCCTGTTCTCCAATTGAAGCTCTCACAGGCCAGTATTGCCCAACTGTCAGTGTTTATATAATCTTTTTTTAGATTTGTCTTTGAGAAAGTCTTTAAACCTCTTTCATTGTCCACCAGCATTATGCTTTCCATTTTTAAGTTTGGGATAGAGTAGTTGCTTTGGAAGACGAAAGATGGCATCAGAGGGGGGAAGGAAGGAAAGAGGGACAGAGGCCAATGCTGTCCATGGCACCCCTGACCATCAATCAAGGCACTCCAGAGTGCCATGGCACACTGGTTGAAAACCACTGCTTTAGATACTTCCTAAGCCAACATAATGGGACGCGGGTGGCGCTGTGGGTTAAACCACAGAGCCTAGGACTTGCCAATCAGAAGGTCGGTGGATCAAATCCCCACGACGGGGTGAGCTCCCGTGGCTCGGTCCATGCTCCTGCCAACCTAGCAGTTCGAAAGCAAGTCAAAGTGCAAGTAGATAAATAGGTACTGCTCCGGTGGGAAGGTAAACGGCATTTCCGTGCGCTGCTCTGGTTCGCCAGAAGCGGTTTAGTCATGCTGGCCACATGACCCGGAAGCTGTACGCCAGCTCCCTCGGCCAGTAAAGCGAGATGAGTGCTGCAACCCCAGAGTCGGCCCGACTGGACCTAATGGTCAGGGGTCCCTTTACCTTTTAAGCCAACATAGCTTTTGGGCTTCAGAAACTCACCTGTACAGAGTGAAAATGTGGGTCCATTGAGCTCAGCATTGTTGGAACCAGAGAGAGCTCACCTTGTTTTTTAGGCTCCAAGCAAAAGAGAGGTAGTTTTGATTAATACAAATTGTGTAGTGAAGACCCTTTTACTTGTCCAAGCCTTGTAAATTTAAAGCAATTTTTGCTGGAATGCTGCCTGCTCTTCTAGTCTGAAGATCTGGTTGTGAAGGGACTGCTTTATTTGGTGTTGAAAAGAGGTTCAGGGATAAGGCACAGGGAATGTTGATTCAATATTAGCCCTGGGAACCCAATGTAGGAGTGCAGCCATACACGTACTAGTGTGCTGGAACACCATTTCTTTTCCTCTTTTCTAGATCATGAGCGATCGAAAAAAATAGTCTCCCTACGAACAGCAGTTGCGAAGATTAGGGAGTTTATGATCAAAAAGCAACCATCCCTCAAACGCAAAAATGGTAAGCAATGAGTTGCTTGGTGTTCGTCTGTCTTGGGAGACAACGAAAGAGTGGAGTCAAATTGTTGGAAGGTTACAGCACATGCTGTAGCTGTAGAGACTGATACAGGAGAGACGTGTTTTGCTGTAGTTGGGGCAGATGAAGGTGTCCGGTTGTACTATTGTAGATGCACCATGGAGCTTCTTCTCTCTGCACTCCTCCCAGCACTCATTCCTCTTCTGGCCATTGCTATGGATGCACAACGTGTCTCCAGCCACTGTAGTCGTCTGCAAGGGATTCCCACACAGTGGGGTTCATGGTGCCGGTCTTAATGTCACATCTTTGTAGCACAGAGCCAGCTCCATGTAGAGTACATCTTTGGGTATCCAAGGAGGCAATGGATTAGTTAGTAAATTCAGAACCATTCCTACCCCACCACACCCAGGGTTATTCTTCTGCAACAGAACTTATTTCCAGTCTTGTCTCAGCAAGGAGCATAGTGGATGGGTTGTGGTGGGACTGAGTTAGGCGCAGTATCCATGTGCAACCCCTTCCCCAGAAAGAGGGGCAGCTGTTCCCCCTGCAGTTGCTCATAGGACTAGAAATTTTGCAGATATCACAACTTTTGTCAGTAGTTTAGATAGCTAAATCTTTCCCACCTTATGACATAAGTATTTTGGCATGGGCTCAGTTAAAAGCAAAAGTATACACTTGGGGGTTCCATTTGGGTAGAAGTTTGAGCTGCTTTCTGTCCTTGGTGATGTGAGCGAGGATTGCTCTTATATGGGCACTGTATTAGAATTCTGATCTTCTTACATGAGGTAGAATATGACAAGCCACCAGAATCTGGGAAATGGCTTTCTAATATATCTGTATAGCTGTTGAGATACAACTGCCTTGAATTGTTTGCATCCTTTAGATTCTGTAATACTTAAAGCAGCTCAGAAGTTGGCAGAAGAATTGCTTGTATGGGATGCCAAAGCACGTGAAGTACAAGCTGGAATTGGTAAGTTATTCTAAAACAGCAATGCTTAAATTTCATAGTATGGAGAGAACCCGCCTTGAGACTGAACTTAGATTCCTTCATCTGCATATTTCTTGAAGGTACAGTTTCGACTAAACTGCCAATCAGTCTCAAATACCCACCTCCTAGAGAAGATGTATGGAGGGGGAGTCCGTTGTACCCCCACTCAGACATCTGCACTGGCTGACACTCTGTTACTGAGGAAAATTCAAGGTGTAACTATTAGTATACGAAGCCCTCAACACTTTGGGACCAGGTTACTTGAAGGATCACTTCATCCCATATGTTCTCTCTTGCCTGCTTAAGTCTTTGGAACTGACATTTATACAAGTGTCACATAATGTTTGTTCTTCACTTGCAAGAACTGATCCTTCAGTCTGGCCGCCTGTACAAATGGAACTGTCTGCCCATTGATACTAGAGAGGCACCTCTCCTGTGTTGTTTTCTATGCCTATAAAAACGGTTTTGTTTAGGCAAGTTGTACAATTTTATTATGTATGGGGGAGTATTTAAAAAATTGTGACAGATAGGTAGCCGTGTTGGTCTGCCATATTCAAAACAAAAAAATTCCTTCCAGTAGCACCTTAAAGACCAACTAAGTCAGTTCTTGGTATGAGCTTTCGTGTGCATGCACACTTCTTCAGATACACTGAAACAGAAGTTTCCAGACCCTTCTATATAGTGAGAAGTTGGGGAGGGGTATTGGCAATCACCCATTCCCACCACCCTTCTGAGTAATACCCCTCCCCAACTTCTCACTATATAGAAGGGTCTGGAAACTTCTGTTTCAGTGTATCTGAAGAAGTGTGCATGCACACGAAAGCTCATACCAAGAACTGACTTAGTTGGTCTTTAAGGTGCTACTGGAAGGAATTTTTTTGTTTTAAAAAATTGTGGTTTTATATATTTTGATAATTTGAATATGCCTGCTATTTATAAAAGCTGTTTTATGTGCTATTTTAATGAATATCAGGTACTATTTGTATGTAAAACACTTAGAGACATTTTTTGATTGAGCAATATGTTAATCTTGTTAAATAAATGAGAAAAATGGTTGCAAATCTATTGATGAAGGCAAAGATGGAAATGGAAATAAATAAATGGCACTTCATTTAAATAAGTGTATTTGTTATCAGAACAAACATTTCAGAAAGTCAGATCTCTATAAATTATGCTGGAGTATAATGAGTATAACCTCCCCCAACCCTATTTTCCTTCCCTATTCCTGCCTTGATTGAAAGATGAGATTCATGCAAAAATGCAGTTAAAGTGGATCCACCACAAAGGGGCTCTCTATTTCCTTGAAAACAATGAAAGGACGTGGGAAGGTGCAAGAGACTTTTGTGAAGATGAAAAAGCCATGTTGATTTGTATTGAAACGCAAGCTGAGGAGGTGAGTAGAACACTGAAATGCAGTAAAACCAAGGGCACAATCTTCTGAAATGGTACAGTCTCAAGCCTGGATAAATGTATGTTGATTGGTTGAAGAGTGTGGGAGGAGATTATGAGCTGCTGTGTGAGGTGAGAGTTCACAACAGGGGACGTAAGGTCTCCTTGGACAGGAGTCTACACTACCCAGATAAGAGATGAGATGAAGCCCATGGGTGTCTGAAGACTGACTCTCTGATCCAAACTACATCATCTGTAGCAAGGTGATGGGCAAAGCCTTGAGGGTGATGGCATTTTCTATTACAGTGGTACCTCGGGTTACATACGCTTCAGGTTACAGACTCCGCTAACACAGAAATAGTACCTCGGGTTAAGAACTTTGCTTCAGGATGAGAACACAAATTGTGCTCCAGTGGCACGGCGGCAATGGTAGGCCCCATTAGCTAAAGTGGTGCTTCAGGTTAAGAACAGTTTCAGATTAAGAATGGACCTCCGGAAAGAATTAAGTACTTAACCCAAGGTACCACTGTATGTTGCTAATGCTAGTGGATTTCATAGTGGATTGGAAATGGTATGAAGTACAGTGGTACCTCGGGTTAAGTACTTAATTCGTTCTGGCGGTCCGTTCTTAACCTGAAACTGTTCTGAACCTGAAGCACCACTTTAGCTAATGGGGCCTCCTGCCGCCGCCCCACGATTTCTGTTCTCATCCTGAAGCAAAGTTCTTAACCCGAGGTACTGTTTCTGGGTTAGCGGAGTCTGTAACCTGAAGCATAAGTAAGCTGAAGCGTATGTAACCCGAGGTACCACTGTAGTGGAGGAAAAGGAGGAGGAGGACTTGGCCAAGGGGCAAAGAGGCAGTGCATTAGGGGGTTCTAAGTGCAATCTCAGACTTGGGCTTGAAGGTGGAGTGGCAATTTTTACCTCCTCAGGTGACAGGTGGGGAAGTGGTTGAAAGAGAAGATCCAGTTGACAACTGGGAAGGAAGGCCGCCACACAAGTGAGAGATGCAGATACTATCAAGCAGATGTAAAGAAATTGTGGTGAACTTCTGCCAGTTCCAGACCTATAACGCCTCTTCTTGTTCTGTTTTGTTTATTTTCATCCTGCCTTTCACTTTGTGCAGTCCCAAGGTGGCTCATGGCAACAATTAATACAGATACAACTAAAAACAAACAATGAATTAAACACATGAGCCTGTTTTTCGAAAATCTCACTGAAAACGCCAAATCTATTTAAAAGTATGTACACAAACAAAAATCCTTTCTTGGGCCACTTTCACAGTTTAAAATCCAATGTCTATTTCCAGCTCACATGTCTAGAAGTAGCATCCCTAGATGATCATGGCTATGCCATAACTGTAGCACCCTGCTTGTGGTTAACGCTTAGCTGGAATGAAATATTCAACGCAGCAATAGAGAAATTAAAATAATAATTTATTTGTCAGACAAATAAATGAGAGGCTCAGTGGTATATGGTTACCAAGCTCTGGCCTGGCCTCTTGCCATCCTGGCCAGCACTTATATTCCCTTAATCCAGCCCCCTTTGCTCCTCCTGTGGCTGCCTCTGTCCAATCAGCCTGGTTGAAATTCCTATTGGCTGTTTGGTAGAACCAATCACAAAAGATACACCCACAAAAGATACACCCACTTCCTTGCCCTTATAAGGGAGACAAAGAGCTATATATAAATGACAAATAAGTAATAATATATCTTACATGGAATCTTAATTACCAGCTCACCTCTTGCCCTCCTTGCCCTCCTTGCCCTATTGCCTTCTAAAACAAATGTTTAATCTTACATTTTTATGTTCAACAGATGTCAAGGATCTTGAGTTTCACATCAATATTGAAAGATTTCCTTCATTTGAAAGTTTCTAAACAAATGCCTGACAACCATATATATATCAAGAGTGCTTGGATGGCGTCTTCTGTCTAGCAGGGGGGCTAGGCTGGTGGCTGACTTAATTTCAGGATAAATACAACTCTTACAACCATATGAAATAAGAATCTAGCATTCCTTAAATCCTTTGCATAATTACATTTAAGCCAATATATTTAAGCTAATATATTTCATTCACTTATCATAGGTAGCCTTTTAAAAGAATAAAGCCTTTGTAAAGTAAAAAGGAACTCAGTAAAAAACAGCTTTTAAAAAGAAGCCTCTTCAGTTTACACCTCCCCCCTTTCCCCCTCCTTTCCCAGCCAGCTAGATGCTTCTTCTCCAGCCAAGCCAGTTGCCTTTCCCAACATTTAACCTTTTTAACTCTCTCAGTTTAAGAAAAAGAAACAGCTTTTAAAGATTTCTTTAAAATGCTCTCTTTTTCTGCCAGCTAGATGCCTCTCCATTGCTCTTGGCCTTTTTAACCTTGGAAAGAAGATCTGGCTCATTTTACTGGGAGGCACATTGGTATTATTTTACTATTTACCCTTGCCTTTAATTGTGTTTTCTCAGCCTTGGGGCAGCATATGTAATTCTCCCTTTTTTTATGACTTTGAGAATTGTTTTTCTACTATAAATCAATGGGGCCCCCTTGTCTTAGGAGAAAAACCTCTTGCCAAGGTTCTTTCTGCCTGGCATGAAACATTTGAAAATCTAAGCCCATTTAATTTAGGAACCTGATCAAGATATAAGCCAATATAAGTCTTGATTAAAAATGCAGTCTATATTCAAATGCCACATTCCCCCCTTTCAAGCTCAAGGACCTTCATCCCAAGTGTCCTTGATAGCTTGACCTTCATCATATTCCTGAGGTAAAGCTCTGTATAGGGCCATGATATGAGGTAGAGTTTCATTTGAAACCATCTTGCTAATTGTACTTCTAAAACATGAAATGATACATGGCATCATACACAAAACCATTACCACTACTGTCAAGAAAAACAAGCAAGACAATAGTATCCCTTTGAGTCCTGTGACATTAGGTAACCAATTGGTGAGCCATCCCATATCCCATCCTTCCCATGTTTGTACTGGGACATGTGCTATATTCTCCATCTTTGTGGCCAACACACGGATTGCCTCACCATTATCTGAAATGTTAAAGCAACAGGCATTCCCTGTCAAGTTCAAGACTCCACATAGGCCTCCCTGCCTGGCAAGTACATAATCCATTCCCATTTTCAGCTGCAAAATGGCGGCTCTACTTTCATCCAACTGTTGTGCAATAAGTCTCAAACTCTGGGCCGTTGCATTGGTTACAAGTTCCACTACTGCTTGCAATCGAATTATTCTGTTTAGATTATAAATAGGATCCCGTGCCCCTTGTATGAGCTCACCAGGATTCCAGGAGGCAGGATCATAATAGGCTATAATGCGCTCTGGTGGCCAATCATCAGTACCGCTCCAACTTTGGGTACTTCCTCCTGCTATATGAGAAATATCAGCATTCCTTCGTGTTCGCCTGGCCGAACTAGTGGGCATAATCCACATTGGTGGTAATACCCAACCCAAGAAACAAGTCCCACTCCATTTGGAAGGGAGCTTTTTGTATGCCCATTCTCCACATATCCACCACAACCATCGGGTCTGAGGTTTTTGGTACGTGGAGTACAGAAGGCGAAATACCAAAAGAGGTAGAGAGTTCACAGTGCAGTATGTTAGATTGCCTTTTTCTGTCACAGTTATGTTCCACACCACTTTCCATGCGTGAATAAAAGGAGGTGCACAGGGCAAGGTATTCCGAGTTCGATAGGTAGTACCGTGTGCCCAGGTATGACTATTCTTAATATAATCCCAAGTATAGTGACAATGAGAAGAGCCTATCATGGGAGAATCAGCTGCATCTGATGATTTATGTACACAGAATTCCCCTTGTACAGGTATAACTCGTAATGGTTTAGTTGAGTTCCATCCGGGGAAATTCTGTATTTCTGTTTGGTGTGGCATTTCGCTTACCATACCAATGGCATCTAATGGTATCGGTAATAAGGGCATACCTCCCTCTGAATCATCTGGCCCAAGAGAGCAAACAAGGCAATTGGTCCTATTTGCAACATTGGCTACCATTTCAGCTAAGCCTACCCACATATTGTGGTCATGGCTGAATCCATATTTAGCCAATTTGGTCAGATTCAAGGACCCTTCCCCTTCCCAAGGGATCAGGATTAATAATAAAATCATGTTGATGTCTAGTATATGCATTCCTTCCACAAAAGATTACCTTATTGTGATAGCAAATAATTATTAGCCCCAATATAATTCCCCCAGTGACAGAAATGGGGTACCACCAAGACCAAAACATATATCCCGAGGATCCCCAATGAGTAATATCTCTGATAATTGTTCCACAAGGGGGCAGTCAATCAATTGTATTAGAGAATCTTTCCGTTCACAGTCGCTGGTTCAGACGCTCCTCAAGCTTCAGGCGTGCGCAGGTCAGCCAGCTTCCAGGTTGTGGCTGCAGCAGGCCGGTCGTCAAATGTTGCCCGTGACCTAGCCCGTTCCCGGTAGGGCTAGATACAGGGGTTTTTGGAGAGAGTTAGTTTTAAAGGATTAGAGGGGTCACCTTTGCACGTCCAACTGCCTTCGGACTTCTTCAAACGAGAGTGATGAATCCAGGGGGTCACCTCAGCTACCTTCACCGCTGTTGGAGTAGAGAGCAAGACGGTGTAAGGTCCACGCCACTTTGGTGCAAGTGGATCACGTTTCCACTCTTTCACCCATACGCTATCGCCAGCCTGGAACTGATGAATCGGCTCGGCAATGCTGCACGGCGTGCGTTCGAGGGCCCACCTGTTAAGAGAAACAAAAACACGGGAGAGAGATTGCACTTGTCCCTGTGTCACATGATCTCCTATTTGTTTAAGGTCAGCTGGAATATCCTGAACAAAGGAGGGCGGTCTCCCATACAGGAGCTCAAAAGGTGACAACTTAAGTCTTTTTGTGGGTGCACACCGAACACGAAACAGTGTTATGGGTAACACATCTACCCATCCCAATCCCGTTTCCTGGGTTAATTTTGCCAATTGGGTTTTCAGAGTCCGATTCATTCTTTCAGTTTTCCCTGAACTCTGAGGCCTATATGCTGCATGCAGTCTCCATTTTACTTGTAGGACTCGACATACATCTTGTACTACTTGATCAATGAACGCTGGCCCATTATCACTTCCAATGCATCTAGGTAATCCAAACCTTGGGATCAATTCAGTGAGGAGTCTCTTAGTTACCTCTCGTGCCTTTTCAGTTCGGGTGGGAAAAGCTTCAACCCATCCGGTAAGAGTATCTACAAACACAAGGAGATACTTGAATCCCTTAGAAGGGACCAGCTCTGTGAAGTCCACAATTAGACTTTCCATGGGGACATATCCCACATGTTGAATTCCAGGAGGTTGTACTGGTCCCTGCCTGGGATTGTTTTTAGCACAAAGAACACATTTCTGTGAAATGCAAGTTGCTAATTGTGATAGATTAATAATATACAACTTCCGACTGAGACTCTCTCTGGTTGCAGTACCGCCAAGGTGAGTAGATTCATGATAATTTCTTACAATTGTGCCTGCTAGATGATGAGGTACATAAATCCTATTGTCCGGCAGGATCATCCAACCGTCCTTCACAACCGCTCCTTCCTGTTCAGCCCACTTCCTCTCTTCTGGGGTATAGTGAGGTTTAACTTCTTCTGGAACTACCTCTGGTATGAGGGCTGCTATAAATCCTCCCACAGGCTTTTGGGCTGCCTCTCGGGCTGCTTTGTCAGCAGCATGATTTCCTCTGGTTATTGGATCCCTTCCTCGTCCATGACCTTTGCAGTGCATTACAGCAATCTGTTCTGGAGCCCATACTGCTTCTAACAGGATTTCTACTTCAGGTCCATATTTCAAGGCCTTCCCGTGGGCTCCTATTAGACCTCTTTCTTTCCATAGAGCTCCATGTGCATGCAGGGTTAAGAAGGCATATTTAGAATCAGTATAGATGTTTGCCTTACATCCAGCTGCCAATTGCAGAGCTCTAGTTAAGCCTATAAGTTCAGCTTTTTGTGCTGATGTGCCAGCAGGCAAAGCTTCAGCTTCCACAACTTCCTCATTGGTGACCACAGCATATCCTGCTCGTCTGGCACCTTCATGAAGGTAACTGCTACCATCCGTATAATATACAACATCTGGATTTTTCAATGGTTCATCTTTCAGATCAGGTCTACTGGAATAAACTTCATCCATTACTTGGAGACAATCATGTGATTCCTCATCATCTACCTCTGGTAGGGGCAGCAAAGTCGCTGGATTGAGCATATTCACTACTCGTAGATGAATCCTGGGATTTTCACACAATAGGCCTTGGTATCTAGCCATCCTTGGGTTCGTTAGCCAATAACTACCCTTATATTCCATGAGTGTCAGAACAGCATGAGGTACATTCACATACATCGTCTGGCCGAAGGTAAATTTATCAGCTTCTTTGACAAGGCTTGCAGTGGCCGCTACTGCCCTTAGGCATGGAGGCCATCCTTTTGCTACTGAGTCCAATTGTTTAGACAAATAAGCTACTGGGCGGTTCCAACTTCCTAATCTCTGGGTCAGGACTGCAGCTGCAATCCCATTCTGTTCATGTACATACAGCTGAAAGGGTTTTTCCGAATTAGGCAATCCAAGGGCTGGGGCCTCCATAAGTCGTTGTTTGATAACTAAAAAGGCTTGTTTCTGCTCAGGTCCCCATACGAATGGGTCCTTTTCTGCACCTCGAGTGCTTTCATGTAAGGGCTTGGCCAGACTGCTGAAATCAGGTATCCATAGTCTACAAAACCCTGCTGTTCCCAGGAATCCTCTAAGTTGTTTTCTTGTGGTAGGTTCCTTGATAAGGCAAATAGCTTCTTTCCTCTCTGGTCTCAATGCTCGTTGTTGGTGTGAGATGTCAAAGCCCAAATATTTGACCTTTTCTAAACATAACTGTGCCTTTTTCTGGGAAACTCGGTAGCCAGCTTCCCAGAGCAAGTGGAGCAGTTCCTCTGTCCCTTCTTTACAGGTATTAAAATCCTTTGCCGCTAGTATAAGATCATCTACATATTGCAGAACCACCTTTTCTCCCGGTATTGAGGGGTAACTTGTTAGATCCCTCGCCAAGGCAGTGCCAAATAAAGTTGGGGAATTTTTAAATCCCTGGGGCAATCTTGTCCAGGTTAGCTGGCCTTTTGTTCCTGTCAAAGGGTCTTCCCACTGGAAGGCAAATATAGGTTGGCTCTGTGGTGCCAGCCGGCAACAGAAGAATGCATCTTTCAAGTCCAATACAGTAAAAAATGTTGCTTCTGGTGGGATCAAACTCAACAAGGTATATGGGTTTGGTACATTTGGGTGCAAGGTCTCGATAGCCTGGTTTACGAGCCTCAAGTCCTGCACTGGCCTGTATTCATCTGTCCCAGGTTTTCGAACAGGCAAAAGGGGTGTGTTCCATTCTGATTGGCAAGGCTTAAGCAGACCATATTTTAATAGGCGGTCCAAATGTTTCTGGATGCCCTCTGCTGCTCGCCGGGGTAAGGGATATTGCTTTACAGATACGGGGGTAGCCATAGGTTTTAGGGTTACTACAATTGGAGCTATATTCTTAGCCATTCCTGGTGGGCTATTTTCGGCCCATACTCCTGGTGGCACCTGTAGAGTTCGGAGGAGCTTGTTTAATTCTGTATCCAATGTGGGTTGGACTTGCAGGGCTGACATTAGGCGCCATGATTGTTCCTTAGGTACTGAGAGGGTAATTATTCCTGCTGCTTTTGATGGCAGTTTCATTTCTGGACCTCGAGGAGTGAAGGTGATTTGGGCCTGCAATTTGGACAGCATATCTCTGCCTAAGAGAGGTATTGGACACTCAGGTATATACAAAAACTGATGGGTTAAACGATGTCCCCCAATCTGGCATTCCAAAGGTTGGAGGAAAGACCTCTTAGCTGACTGTCCAGTGGCACTTTTAATGACTACACTTTTGGATGCCTTTTTCTGCAATAGTTCTGGGAGTACTGAGTATTCAGCCCCAGTATCAATCATAAAGTCTATTAAATGGCTCCCTAATTGAATCGTGACCGTGGGCTCCTGGAAGCCTAACTTTATGGAGTCCGGTCGTTCCTAGTCTTGAGTAAAATCCTCTTCTGCCAGTCCAATGAAATTGTCTCTATTCTGTCCTTGTCCTGGTCTCTGATATCTTCCATTTCGGATCATTCCCCGTCCCCGTCCCTGGTTTCTTGGGCCGGAGCCTGGGCCTGGGCCTGGGCCTGGGCGTACTTCTTCCAACCTCAGGGGTTCAGGACACTCCCGCTTCCAATGACCCTCCTTCTTGCAATTTGCACATTGATTCCTTCCCAGTGGTGGATTCCTTCCTCGCCCTCTCCCTCCATTTAAGGGGCGGTGGTCTTGCTTCACTGCTGTGGCTAGCATTACCATCTTTTCCTTCTGCCACTTCTTCTTCTCTTGCTTCTCAGCCTCATCCCTATTCCGATAAACTCGGCGTGCAATGGCCATAATTTGGCTCATCAGCATCCCTTCCCATCCTTCTGATTTCTGAATTTTCTTACGAATATCAGAAGCGCACTGGGCCACAAATGTAGCAGTAATCATTCTGCTGTTTTCAGGGGCTTCAGGGTCAAAAGGAGTCCATATACGATAGGCTTCTTGCAGCCTCTCTAAAAAGTCTCCTGGACTCTCATTTGGTTTCTGTTCTACTTCTGAGACTTTAGACATATTAGTGGGCTTCTGGCATGCCCTGCGGATACCTTGCACAAGCGTCTGGCGGTAGGTGGTAAGTCTGGCCAGATGAATTCCATTGTTTGGATCCCAATTAGGATCTTCCAAGGGAAAGTTATCTTGGAGATGACGGTCAATATTAAAAATATTTCCCACTCTGGCCTGCTCACGCAAATATATCTGTGCCTTTTCAATTATGTCTCTCCTTTCCTCAGTGGTGAAAAGAGTATTTAGGAGCTGGCGACAATCTGTCCAAGTAGGGCTATGAGTATTTACTATTGAAGTCACCAAGTCCATCATAGCCTGAGGTTTTTCTGCAAAAGATGGGGTGTGTGTTTTCCAATTCATCAAATCTGTAGTTGTGAATGGAATATATTGCAGGGTCGAAGTTCGAGGTGGCCGTGGTCCGGGTTGCCCGTTAACCAGCGCAGGCTCCTCAAGTGCATCAAATACTCTTCTAAGAGGGGCTACTACGTGATCTTTCTCTTCGCTTTGCTCTAGGGGCCTCAAATCATAGGGGATGGTATTTGTCCCAAGGCGTTCTTTTAGCAGCTTTATACGCCTGGCTGTATTGCTTGCTGACCGATTAAGGTCTCCCTGTAACTTCTGTAATAATTCTCTAGGACTTGGATGTACAGGGGTTTGGGGTGGGCAATCAGTTGTTCCACTAAAGGAGACTGTAGATGCAGGTCTATTAGGAGTCACAGGTGGAATAACCACTTCTGCTTGGGCTTTATTATAGGACTCCAATGCCTCCTGAAGATATTTATCATAATCTATCAAGGAATCAAGCTCTGTGACTCCACTCCCATTATTCATTCCACTTTCTTGCCTTGGGGTTACAACTGGCGGAGTGTTTGAATTAAGCTCCCTTCGATGTGGAGCATAGGGTGGAGGTGGAAGCACCTCTTCCTCTGGTCCCTCAAAAATGGGTTTGAGTTTATTTGGCAAGATTCCTTTCCTAGCTTCAGCTTTTACAGCCAATAATTTGCATCGTTTGACTTTGCATTCCCTTATCCATGGAGGATTTTTATTTAATGTGCTCAGCCAGGAATCTATATATGGAAATTGTTCTGGGCACCCTCCAGTTTCTTTGGCGATATTAGACCAAAGTTTGCTTACTAAATTTATATCAAAAGTTCCCTGAGATGGCCATTCAGTATTTTGTTTCGGCCATTCTAGTTCACATAACGTTCTCAAGCGCTCTGGCGTCATTTTGACTCCATATGCCCCTGAGAAGGCTTTCTTAAAATTATTTAACATACACTCAAGAGGTGTATTTTCCCCCTTTGAACCCCCAACTCCCATTGTATGGCCCTGTGAAGTATCCACTCAGTCACTCACACACACGCTTTGTGGGTTTCCTTGCCTAGTGAAGTCGCCTTACTAAGAACCGAAGTACTGCCCACTCCACACTCAGGTCAGCTACAGATTGCTCTGTACTTTCTCACACATACAATGCGCTAGATACTTCACCACACTCTACCTCCCAATTTTCCCTTTTCCTCCACCAGACCAACATCTGATGTACCCAACCACCTAGCGTACTCAGTTTCCCCTTACTGAGACGCAGAAGTTTGATCAAGACTTCTCTTCCTCCCAATTAATTGGAGGGCCAAAAATCCCTTTGTGCACTTACCCTTGGTTGGTTCCCTGTTTCCCCCGGTCCGTCGCCGCCAGTGAGCAGGGTATCAGACAGACGAGTCTTCTGCGTTCCCCCTGGAAAAATTTACCAGTGCGCGCTGGGTAAGCAGTGGTCCTCTCTCTTGTACCCTGCCCAGTAGGGCGAAGGGGCTGCGTTCCAGCAGACCACTTATCCGAGTCACAGTGGCACCATAAAATGTAGCACCCTGCTTGTGGTTAACGCTTAGCTGGAATGAAATATTCAACGCAGCAATAGAGAAATTAAAATAATAATTTATTTGTCAGACAAATAAATGAGAGGCTCAGTGGTATATGGTTACCAAGCTCTGGCCTGGCCTCTTGCCATCCTGGCCAGCACTTATATTCCCTTAATCCAGCCCCCTTTGCTCCTCCTGTGGCTGCCTCTGTCCAATCAGCCTGGTTGAAATTCCTATTGGCTGTTTGGTAGAACCAATCACAAAAGATACACCCACAAAAGATACACCCACTTCCTTGCCCTTATAAGGGAGACAAAGAGCTATATATAAATGACAAATAAGTAATAATATATCTTACATGGAATCTTAATTACCAGCTCACCTCTTGCCCTCCTTGCCCTCCTTGCCCTATTGCCTTCTAAAACAAATGTTTAATCTTACATTTTTATGTTCAACAGATGTCAAGGATCTTGAGTTTCACATCAATATTGAAAGATTTCCTTCATTTGAAAGTTTCTAAACAAATGCCTGACAACCATATATATATCAAGAGTGCTTGGATGGCGTCTTCTGTCTAGCAGGGGGGCTAGGCTGGTGGCTGACTTAATTTCAGGATAAATACAACTCTTACAACCATATGAAATAAGAATCTAGCATTCCTTAAATCCTTTGCATAATTACATTTAAGCCAATATATTTAAGCTAATATATTTCATTCACTTATCATAGGTAGCCTTTTAAAAGAATAAAGCCTTTGTAAAGTAAAAAGGAACTCAGTAAAAAACAGCTTTTAAAAAGAAGCCTCTTCAGTTTACACCTCCCCCCTTTCCCCCTCCTTTCCCAGCCAGCTAGATGCTTCTTCTCCAGCCAAGCCAGTTGCCTTTCCCAACATTTAACCTTTTTAACTCTCTCAGTTTAAGAAAAAGAAACAGCTTTTAAAGATTTCTTTAAAATGCTCTCTTTTTCTGCCAGCTAGATGCCTCTCCATTGCTCTTGGCCTTTTTAACCTTGGAAAGAAGATCTGGCTCATTTTACTGGGAGGCACATTGGTATTATTTTACTATTTACCCTTGCCTTTAATTGTGTTTTCTCAGCCTTGGGGCAGCATATGTAATTCTCCCTTTTTTTATGACTTTGAGAATTGTTTTTCTACTATAAATCAATGGGGCCCCCTTGTCTTAGGAGAAAAACCTCTTGCCAAGGTTCTTTCTGCCTGGCATGAAACATTTGAAAATCTAAGCCCATTTAATTTAGGAACCTGATCAAGATATAAGCCAATATAAGTCTTGATTAAAAATGCAGTCTATATTCAAATGCCACATAACGACAGGCAAATCTTTTTACCCCTAGTCTTAAATTCAGTTCCGTACTTTCACAAAAGAATAATCATTCAGTTTATTCACATGGTAGTATGTACTTCTCCGATATACACATTTTTGTATGCAATTTTGCCCAAACGTACACAATTTGCAAATCATTTCCCTTAATGTTTTTGTATGCTATTTTCTGTAACATATGCATTAACAAGCACCCTGGTGTTTTACTGCTAGTGTTTTATTCTGAACAGGCCTTGCATTTCTTCTTCTTTTAAATATAATTTTTATTAAATTTTACATAATTTTTCCAACACAGCATCTCCAACACAACATAACAATCCTTGGCTGTCATAGCCTAGGACTTCCATCAACCCCTTCTAATGGTTTTCTGAATTCCTTTCTAATTATGCATTTTATTACTATGCTTATTGTTTTAGACCCAATCTTACATCAGCTAATCTTAATACTTCTCACAATAATCTGGATAGTCCACTTTACAATACTCCTCCTTACAAAACTTCTTGCAATCCTACAAGCGATGTTAAGTAGTTACAGTTGTCTTTCAAATACAACATAAATTTCTTCCAGTCCTTTAGGAAAGGCTGGTCCCGTTGGTTTCAAATTTTCCCTGTAAATCTTGCCAGCTCAACGTAGTCCATCAATTTTATTTGCCACACTTCTTTTGTTGGCATTTCTTCTTGCTTCCATCTTTGGGCTAATAATATTCTTGCTGCAGTGGTCACATATAAGAACAGTTGTTTTTTTACCATTTTTTTAATTTCTGTACCTACGACACCCAATAAAAGAGCTTCTGGTTTTTTTGGAAATGTATATTTCAACATTTTTTTCATTTCGTTATAAATCATTTCCCAGAAGTCTTTCACTTTTTTACATTCTCAATACCTATGGTAAAATGTGCCCTCTTTTTTGTTACATTTCCAACATTTATTATTCGTTTTATACATTTTGGCTAGTTTCACCGGTGATATATACCATCTGTACATCATTTTCATTATATTTTCTTTTAATGCACTGCAGGCAGTAAAGTTTATTCCCTCTCTCCATAACCTCCCCCAACCATCTATTGGTATATACTATGCCCTATATCTTTAGCCCAATGTATAATTACTGATTTGACTTCTTCATCTTTTAGATGCCATTCCAATAGTAACTTATACATTTTAGATAATATTTTAAACTTATTGTTTAACAGTTCCAATTCAAATCTCGATTTAATATATCCAAATCCATTTTTCCTTTTATCTTCTTTAAACATTTCATTGACTTGACGATAATGCAACCAATCATTCACGAAAATTTTAACTGTGGAATCTCTGTATACCAACATCCCACACAACGATGGTTTACAAGCTATAAGGAACACCATTTCAGATAAAACCACAGCGGACTTTGCCACCAAACTCTGCCAATTTGTCCTTACCCACAACAACTTCAAATTCGGTGATGACCTGTTCCTTCAGATCAGCGGCACAGCAATGGGCACCCGCATGGCCCCACAGTATGCCAACATCTTCATGGCAGATTTAGAACAACGTTTCCTAAACTCCTACCCACTCAAACCTCTCTTGTACCTGCGATACATTGACGATATTTTTATCATCTGGACACATGGTCAACAGACCCTGAACACCTTCCACCAGAAATTCAATGATTTTCTTTCTTTTTTTAAATATATTTTTATTAAGATTTTTAAACATAAATGCACATATGATAATCAATGTAACATATATCATAACATAGTTTCTTAACATCTTTGGACTCCCTCACGTCTCCCGCTCCCACTTGCATCATTGTCAATTCTTGCCCGCAATTTATCATCTTATTTACATTATTATGTCTCATTCATTTAGAATATAATCTAGTAATTCTCCCAAAGGTTTATGATTTTTCCTCAACCACATTTAACGTCCTAATTGCATCTGATTTAGTGGTGGCCAATTATTTATGATCTAGCTTCCATCTTAACATTCAACCAAATTGCAATGCTTTTTTAAATAAATCTTGAATTTCTTCCAATCTTCTTCAACCTTCTCTTCTCCCAGGTCTCGGATTCTGCCGGTCACCTTGGCTAGTTCCATATAGTCTATCAGTTGCATCTGCCACTCTTCCAGTGTGGGTAGATCTTGAGTTTTCCAATGCTTAGCGATGAGTATCCTTGCTGCCGTTGTTGCATACATAAAAAATGTTCGGTCCTTCTTTAACACCTTCTGGCCGACAATACCCAAAAGGAAGGCCTCTGGTTTCTTAGTGAAGGTATACTTAAATACCTTTTTCAGCTCATTATATATCATTTCCCAGAAGGCCTTCACTCTAGGGCAGGTCCACCAGAGGTGAAAGAATGTTCCCTCATTTTCTTTACATTTCCAACATTTATTATCAGACAAATGGTATATTTTGGCAAGTTTAACTAGGGTCATGTACCGTCTATATATCATTTTCATTACATTTTCCTTCAAAGCATTACATGCAGTGAAGTTCAACCCGTTGGTCCACAACCTTTCCCAGTCCTCAAACATAATGTTATGCCCAATGTCCTGTGCCCACTTTATCATAGCCGATTTAACCGTTTCATCTTGTGTATTCCATTTTAGCAGCAAGTTATACATTCTTGAAAGTACCTTAGTCTTAGGTTCTAACAGTTCTGTTTCCAATTTCGATTTCTCCACCTGGAACCCTAACTTTTTGTCATTTTTAAAAACTTCTTTAATCTGAGCGTAATGTAACCAGTCACGCACTTTATCCTTCATTTTCTCCAAACTCTGCAATTTCCAATTGTCTCCATCTTTTTCTAATATTTCCCAATATTTTGGCCATTTGGCCTCCATATTGGGTCTTTTTCGGGCCTTAGCTTCCAGCGGTGAAAGCCACCTTGGAGTTTTATTTTCCAATAAGTCTTTATATTTTGTCCAGACATTAAACACTGCTTTTCTGACAATATGGTTCTTAAAGGCCTTATTGATCTTAACCTTGTCATACCATAAGTATGCATGCCAACCAAAAGCATTGTTAAAACCTTCCAGATCCAGAACGTCAGTGTCCTCAAGAAGTAGCCAGTCTTTTAGCCAGCAGAAAGCTGCGGCCTCATAATACAGCTTTAGGTCTGGCAGGGCAAAGCCCCCTCTTTCTTTCGCATCAGTTAATATCTTAAACTTAATTCTGGGCTTTTTGCCCTGCCAGACAAACTTAGAGATGTCTCTCTGCCACTTCCGGAAGCACTCCGTCTTGTCCACAATCTGCAATGTTTGAAACAAAAACAACATTTTTGGCAATACATTCATCTTGATAGCAGCAATTCGGCCTAACAAAGAAAGTTTCAATTTTGTCCAACTATCTAAGTCTCTCTTAATTTCTGACCAACATTTTTCATAGTTATCCTTAAATAGACTCAGATTTTTTGCTGTTATATTTACCCCTAGGTACTTTACTTTTTTAACCACATTTAATTCTGTCTCTCTCTGAAACCGTTCTGACTCTGTATTTGTCAAGTTTTTTTCCAATACCTTAGTTTTCTGTTTGTTTAATTTAAATCCCGCCACCCGACCAAAATCTTGAATCAGTTGTAATACTCTTTTCGTACTAGATTCTGGCTCCTGCAGAGTCAAAACTAGGTCATCTGCAAAAGCTTTAAGTTTGTATTGTTTTGCTCCGACCTGAATTCCTTTCACCAACCGGTCCCCTCTAATCATGTTCAGGAGCACCTCCAGAACCGAAATAAACAACAAAGGGGAAATAGGGCAGCCTTGTCGTGTTCCTTTTTCAATTTTAAACTCTTCTGTAACCACGTTGTTGACTATCAATTTAGCCTTTTGTTCTGAATATATTGCATCAATCCCATTCTCAAAACCCCGTCCCACTCCCATTTCTTTTAAATTTCCCTTCATAAATTTCCAGGAGATATTGTCGAAGGCCTTCTCCGCATCTATAAAAATTAACACTGCTTTTGTGTTTATATCTGTTTGCAAAAGTTCCAAGATGTCAATAATGTTCCTTGTGTTAGCAAACAAATGTCTACCTGGGAGAAAGCCTGCCTGGTCCTTGTGAATTACTTCATTTAAAACTTTTTTAAGTCTACTTGCCAGAATGTCTGCAAATATTTTGTAATCCACGTTTAAAAGAGAAATGGGACGATAGTTCTTAAGTTGTGTCTTTTCAGCTTCCGATTTTGGTATCATTGTGATAAAAGCTTCCTTCCACGATTCCGGTGCCCTCTTCCCCTCCATGATTTCATTGCTGACCTCCATCAATGGTTGTATCAAATAGTCTTTTAATGTCTTATAATACTTGGAGGTCAGCCCATCTGGCCCTGGAGATTTGCCCAATTGCATGTTCTGAATGGCTTGTTCAAACTCTTGTCGTGTTATTTTGCAGTTCAGGATTGATCTATTTTCTTGTGACAGTTTTGGTAGCCTATTTAGAAATTCAATGATTTTCACCCCACAATCAACCTAACTATGAATCAATCTATGCAAGAAATACATTTTTTGGACACTACTATAAAAATACAGGATGGGCACATAGACACCACCTTATACCGTAAACCAACTGACCGACAAACATATCTACATGCCTCTAGCTACCATCCCAAACATACCAAACAGTCCATTGTATATAGCCAGGCACTACGTTACAGCTGCATCTGTTCCAATTCTACAGACAGAGACTCTCACCTAAGAGATCTACAGCAAACCTTTTTAGAACTAAAATACCCAACAGATGAAGTTAGACAACAGATCAACAGAGCCAGACTGATACCCAGAGAGAACTTGCTGCAAGACAGACCCAAAAAAGAAAATAACAGAACACCTCTAGTCATCACATACAGCTCCCAAGTTAAAACAGTACAACGCATCATCAGAGATCTACAACCTCTCCTGGACAATGACAGTTCTCTTTCTCAAGCTCTGGGAGGAAGACCTTTCATTGCCTACAGACAGCCACCCAGTCTTAAACAACTCCTAACCCACAATAATACTACAACCAGACCTAAAACGGACACTGGCACCAGAGCCTGCAATAAACCCAGATGCCAACTTTGCTGCCACATACACCCGGACAACACCATTACTGGCCCCAACAACATCACACATACCATCTCGGGACTATTTAATTGCTCATCGTCTAACATTGTGTATGCCATCAAATGCCAACAGTGTCCTTCAGCTCTCTATATTGGACAAACAGGCCAGACCTTACGCCAAAGAATAAACGGACATAAATCGGACATCAGGAATCACAAAACAGAGAAACCAGTAGGAGAACACTTCAATCTCCCAGGACATTCTATACAAGATCTCAAAGTAGCTGTTTTACTACAAAGGAATTTCAGAAATAGACTGGAAAGAGAAGCTGCTGAATTGCAACCTATCACCAAACTTAAAACCATGGAGAAACCTGGTCTGAACAAAGACCTTGGATTCTTATCTCATTATACATGACAAAGCCATTTTTCACCTTTTCACCCCTTGCTTTTTCCTGTAAGACCTATTGCAGTCGTTAAGAGTCGTCAACAGGCTCATCACAGCTATCTGCCAATCACCCATTCCCACCACCCTTCTGAGTAATACCCCTCCCCATCTTCTCACTATATAGAAGGGTCTGGAAACTTCTGTTTCAGTGTATCTGAAGAAGTGTGCATGCACACGAAAGCTCATACCAAGAACTGACTTAGTTGGTCTTTAAGGTGCTACTGGAAGGATTTTTTTTGTTTTGACTATGGCAGACCAACACGGCTACCTATCTGTAACTGTTCATAGATGGCCCAATTTGTATTCATATTTATCTTTTTCACATTCACTGCCTCTAATGGTGAGAGCCACCATGGTGTTTTACGTTCCCAATAGATTTTTATATGTATCCCATACTTCATACAGTGACTTACGAAATATGTGGTTTCCAAATCCTTTATGAACTTTGACTTTATCATACCAAAGATATGCATGCCATCTGAATCTGTTATCAAATCCTTTCAGATCTAAGAGATCTGTATTCTCTAATAATATCCAATCCCTCAACCAACAAAAGCATGAAGCCTCATAATACAATTTCAAATCTGACCTTGCATTTCATAACACCACCACCTGGCCATTGGGTTGGTTGACTGGCATCTCCAAATTCTGAAATACAGCAGGCAAAGCAGAGGGGTCAAGAACTTAGCATGTATACCTGAGACCTGGGTGGATGAGCTCGGTGGCCCTATGCTGCCCCAGCTGTGTCCACCTGGGTACTTGGTGCAGCACCATTCTGAGTCAGAGGGTTGTGTTGGCCAAACAGGTGATTGATTATAATGTTCTATTTCATAGTTGGAGTGCCTGACTGTACTGGGAAAGGATGTTATACAGCTGTCAGTCAGCACCAGTATTCCCTGTTTATAGACCCCAAGAGCAGACAGACACAGAATGCCCTTTCAATTCGTTATTCACTCCCTGCCTCTTTGCAAACTCAAGCCAGTTTAGAAACTTCTGTGAGGAGAGTTGAAAGAGGCAGAAAGAAATGAATGGCAGTGACTGCAGAGATACCTATTCTGAATAAATTTGTTTCCGATGGTTCTGTTAACTAATAAATGAAACAAATTGGCCTTGCATATTTTTATGTTGCACAAGCAGTATGTATAGCTTGTTCAGACATTTATTTACATGAATATACGAGGGGAGAGCCTGTCTCTGATGCAACTTTCTCCCTTTCCATGCAATTTCCACTCCTGCAGAATGTCTGGAAGGTGCTATTGTGTTCCTAGGTAAAATATGCAGTATGAAAGGATTTGCAAAAAGATTCTGACCCCTTATTTCTAGGAAATACTTTCTGATCTCTTTGTAGGAATTCATAGAGAAACAAGTCTTTCCTACATACAAAGACCATTGGGTTGGAGTCTATAATACTGGGGGATGGAAATGTATTGATGACCAGGAACCTAAAAGCACGTGAGTCTTTGAATAAAATTATATTGTAGCACCCTTTCCTTCTCTGCACTCACATTCTGCTGTCTTCCAAATGAGCCCAGTGTGGGTGGTGTTGCCTTGATCCCATTCCTCTTATTGTATTTGATTAATCAGAAATACATTATAGTTAAGTAATAGTATGAGCAGTAACCGAAATATGAACAGCCGATGCAAAAGGATAAAGGAAAAAATAATGAATGATAAAATTATAAACTATTTTAAGTAAAGGATTGGGATGTAAAGTGTGTATTTTGATGCAGTAAGACGTGAGGAGAAGGGAAACACTGCAAAAACAGGGTGGAAGTCAATTTAAAATTTCTATTAAATTTTATTGTATTGCATTCTATTGTATTGTAAAAAAAAATGATATAAATACGTCCTTTTAATCTGTTTAGGTGTTTAGCATTTATGAGATCCAGTACACTCTAGGAAGGCTCAAGCAGACCTCACACAACCAACGTTGGATTTTCTCTATAACATTGCTTTATTGATTAACAAACATGACAAGACAGGGAACATGCACTCAATCACACACACATTCATACATTTCCCATACTCAGCACTCTACACTGGATTGATCAAACCCAGTAAGAGTCACGAATGACTGGATAACAGCTGTCAATGTCTGGCACACAACTGAGGCTAGAGGGCTTTGCAATTTATACACAATGTTGTCCATCTGATGCTTGGCAACTCCTGAAGCTTACACAACTCCTTACTCCTTGTTGTTGGCATGTTTTTGGCATCTCACATCCTTGCCCTTGGCATCATTTCACAGTTCTTATCTGATCTGAATGTTGTGTAAAGTTTTAAAGCCCACCTCCAAGCCTCCTTTCGCGTACCGTTCCCGGCACACACTGTTTTTGCCAAAACATTATGATGTTTTCCACATTCCATTAGCACTTATACAACACAGTTCGTAATCAGTTCACTGACAGTTCAAAGACATTGCATCCATTTTGTCGTGTTCTTCGGCGATCTTTTTGGCCCATGCAAGCCATACCATTTGCTTAATAATAATAATAATAATAATAATAATAATGGGAGGCCCCATTAGCTAAAGTGGTGCTTCAGGTTAAGAACAGTTTCAGGTTAAGAACAGACCTCCAGAACAAATTAAGTTCTTAACCCGAGGTACCACTGTAAAAGCAATGAATGTCACTCAAAACTCATGTCACTCATGATTCCATGGTCCTCTAGTGTCCATTTATGTTTTTTTCAACTGATAAGACAATTAGGTCCCTACCACATTCACACAAACAACTATAGTGCAATGCACTTTGGGAATAGGAGGAAGATTCTATTGATCCTTTTTCATCAGTTGTAACTGCAATGTACAGTATAGACATGTTAAGAAGCCTTTATCATCTCTATCTATTTATCTATCTATCTATCTATCTATCTATCTATCTATCTATCTATCTATCTATCATCTATCTATCTATCTATCTATCTATCATTTATCTATCTATCTATCTGTCTATCTATCTATCTCTATCTATCTATCTATCTATCTATCTATCTATCTATCTATCATCTATCCTGCTCCCCCCATTTTCCTAGAATAGGTGTTAAACTAACTCACCTGTAATTTGCTTGATAGGGATGGAGAACAGTCCTGGTAGGAATGAGTTCCCCCTGCTGGCCATGACAGACTGTGTCTTGAATTCTTCAGCTGCTCTACTGGGGGAAGAGTCATCCATTCTCCAGAACAACCCTGCCTGTGGTCTACAACATTTAGGGCCTTTTTTGAAAAATTCATCCTCCTTGAATTTGTGAAGTTTTTTCACCTTCCTTCTTCTGAATTTTGCTTTGTTCACTGCCTATTTCTGTTCTATTACTGTTATCTTTCATGGCACACGTTTTCTTCCCCTGCCTTAATTTCAGCACTGTCTCCCACTTTGATTTCCCTTTGCTGTTCTCTCTGCTCCTTGGGGTCTTTATCTTCTCCCTTCTCCATCCCATCTCCACCACAGAGACAGGAATGTTTTGACTTTGCTTTCACCTGGCTGGGCATGGGAGGTTTATTAGTGGCTTTTTCTGAGATTGGACTTTGGTACACCTCATGTCTCTTAGTATGCAGCTGCCAGTTTGAGCGTTTGGTCTCCCCTTGGAGCGCTAGTTTAACTGCCCTTATAACATTTTGATGTTTAGGGCTGTGTTGCTGGTGGCACTCACTTTAGCACAAAGAGTTTCAAAGTAGGAGGCCTAGTCTTCTGACCTCCAAGTCTGCATTTTTCATCAAGGTAGCCACCTCAGCTACCTGTAATGGTAATTTTCCCATTGTGGATCTTTGTAGGGTGACAACATAGCCTTCTCCGTGAAGCTTTGTAAAGCACTATAAAACAGGCTC
The DNA here is from genome assembly GCF_964106915.1 of Podarcis gaigeae. Classification (NCBI taxonomy): domain Eukaryota; kingdom Metazoa; phylum Chordata; class Lepidosauria; order Squamata; family Lacertidae; genus Podarcis; species Podarcis gaigeae. The sequence continues at coordinate 77,592,446 of NC_139685.1, forward strand.
AGGGATGCGGGTGGCGCTGTGGTCTAAACCACTGAGCCTCTTGGGCTCGCCAATCAGAGGTTTGTGGTTCAAATCCCCGAGACGGGTAGAGCTCCCGTTGCTCGGTCCCAGCTCCTGCCAATCTAGTAGTTCGAAAGCACGTCGGTGCAAGTAGATAAATAGGTAACGCTCTGGCGGGAAGGTAAACAGCGTTTCTGTGCACTGCTCTGATTTCGCCAGAAGCGGCTTAGTCCTGCTGGCCACATGACCCAGAAAAACTGTCTGCGGATAAGCACCGGCTCCCTCAGCCTGCAAAGCGAGATGAGCGCCGCAACCCCAGAGTCATCTGTGACTAGACTCAACTGTCAGGGGTCCTTTATCTTTACCTTTTATAAAATAGGCTCACTTTCATCTGCTGATGCAGTATTTGAGGATAAGGCCCTCCAGAGAGCCTTGCCACAATAGGTGGATGCCAAGGAAGGCCTCCTTGGATTGAGGAACACTACCCTGATGTTTGCCTACCAGAAGTGTCTTCCATCCTTTTTGAAGCAAAAATGGAAATTTTACTTAGCATTAATTTCTATTTGATGATAAGGATGAGGACATTCTGCCTACCTCTCCTTCCTCTGTGCCCCACCCCCAGAAGGTTTTCATGGCTTAGGACTTCTGTCAGTGCCTTATAGCTTTCAAACGTTGTTTAGAATATTAGTGTCTTGTCTTGCCTTGTTTGCCTTTCCTCCTCAAATGTTTTCAGGGCTGTTTCCTCTTTCCTCTGTGTCTCTCAGCGCTCTTTCTTTGAAGTTACACCTCTGAATAGACAGATTCCATTTTTCAAGTTGTGGTTTTTGGGGGTCAAGGAGTTTGCCTTTGCTTTGCCAGTTGAGAGGGATGGCAGCATGATTCTCCTTGCCTACCAGAGAGGAGCTGAAGAACTCAAGACCCTGTCTGTCACGGCCAGGAGGAATCGTCATCGGCACCAGGAAAGTCCTCTGTTCGTTTCATCAGATAGGTATTTGCAGTATGTAAAAATTCCATTTTTGAAAGTTCCCCTGTTGATCCCATTTAAGAAATTGTTGCTGCGTTGGCTCCTTTCCAGTCTGCAGGTACGGAAGGTGATTTTAGGCTAGGAGAGAGCAGACATCCAGTCTGAATTGACTACTGATTAGTGCTGCCATTTGTTTTTAGATTCTGGAGGACTGGTATGCCAAGCCTGACCGTGCCAAATCCCTGTGTCTATGTAATAGGTTTCTGCCGGGATTCAAGAGGCTGTTGGGAAGACACCAACTGCAGGGTCCGAAAACGGAGCATATGTAAGAAGAAGCCTGATAAAAGATGGTACACATGAAGCCCTTGAAACTGGATTCCACAATCTCTCTACTAAAACAAAGACAATGCATCGATTTCTCCTTTAAAGAGTCAACTATCCAGGTTGTGGAATTAGAACATTTATGAGCTCAAGTCTTTGACATCAGCAGTCAAAAGCACTTTGTCAAATCTGGTTCCTCCATGCTGGAAAAAAGACACTTTATTTTGCAACCACAAAGACTTGGACCTCCAATAAAATAAAGTGTGGAAGAGTTCAGTCATAGCCTGCTTCGAGTTGCAATAAATTAATTTGGTAAATCTACCATGGCTTTGCATCATTCTTAAACAAGGCACGGTTCTTGGAGGTACTCAAACTACTTTGGAATCTGAGGTGAAGTTGACTGGCTCTATGGCTCCAGAGCCTTGGGAAGGATTCTAAGGTTATTTATAAATCAAAACAAAACAAGGTAGCGAGCACTGGTTGTCCCACACCGTTTAAAATTAAGATATTATTGTGTTCTAATTGAATGTTACAAATATAAACATTGCTTATGAGAATCTTTGAAGAAGGTGAAGGCATTAATCATTCCGATTGAGACTTTTTGCAGAGATGCATAATATATATATATATATATATATATATATATATATATATTTGCTTTCGTAGATTTTCACGGGTACAGGAATGCAGGTTTTGGTGTCCTCGGGTGTCTTCCCGTGTAAAAGTTGGGGTGTCTAGGCGACGTTTCGACGAGGTCTCACTCGTCATCTTCAGGCTGGTGCTTTCGGCTTCTTGTTACTGGAACAGAGCGGGATCTCAATGTTTGAGTTCCTATAAATACTGTAGAGGGGGTGTGGTGTCTAGCCTCCAATGTTCTGGGCAGAGAGGAAGTTCCCAGGCTAGTGTGCCTTTTCTTCTTTTGTTCCTTAATTACTTGAGAGATACCTTGAGTGATTTCTTGAGTGATATCCTGAGTACCACTTAGGTGGGTCATTAGGTGTGGATTAGTTGCTAAAGTCTTTGTGTCTTGACCTCTTGAACTTTGTGAAGAGTTTTCCTGAGAAGATGGCTGTATTGCACTTAGTTGTGCTTTGGCTTGGCTTCGTGTATAGGGGCGAGCTGTGGTTTTGTGGCTTGTGTCAGCCAGATCTGTGTAGGGATTGCAGGGGGGTGCAGCATCCGGAGGTGCCACCATGGATTGGCTACTGGATGGTGTCAGTAATTCATCTGTGGAGAGGGTCTGGGTTTGGGTCTGGTGTGGTTGAATAAATGCACGTATCGCAGAACACAAGAATGCCGTCAAAAAAGAAGAAAAAACTTCCTCTCTTTTCCAACACATGAAAGAAACAGGACACGAAATTAATTTTGCAGATTCCAAATTGCTCTTTAACACGGAACATCACCACAAGAGAATAATCATGGAAGCCATCGAGATAGAGAAACACCCTCACAACATGAACAAGCGTGACGACACATCCCGCTTGCCAGACATCTGGAAATTAGCCCTCCCCACAAAAACTGACACCAGATCCAGAGGCACACAGAACGCCAACACCAATCAACCACACCAGACCCAAACCCAGACCCTCTCCACAGATGAATTACTGACACCATCCAGTAGCCAATCCATGGTGGCACCTCCGGATGCTGCACCCCCCTGCAATCCCTACACAGATCTGGCTGACACAAGCCACAAAACCACAGCTCGCCCCTATACACGAAGCCAAGCCAAAGCACAACTAAGTGCAATACAGCCATCTTCTCAGGAAAACTCTTCACAAAGTTCAAGAGGTCAAGACACAAAGACTTTAGCAACTAATCCACACCTAATGACCCACCTAAGTGGTACTCAGGATATCACTCAAGAAATCACTCAAGGTATCTCTCAAGTAATTAAGGAACAAAAGAAGAAAAGGCACACTAGCCTGGGAACTTCCTCTCTGCCCAGAACATTGGAGGCTAGACACCACACCCCCTCTACAGTATTTATAGGAACTCAAACATTGAGATCCCGCTCTGTTCCAGTAACAAGAAGCCGAAAGCACCAGCCTGAAGATGACGAGTGAGACCTCGTCGAAACGTCGCCTAGACACCCCAACTTTTACACGGGAAGACACCCGAGGACACCAAAACTTTCGTAGGTTTTGGTGTCCTCGGGTGTCTTCCCGTGTAAAAGTTGGGGTGTCTAGGCGACGTTTCGACGAGGTCTCACTCGTCATCTTCATCTAATTTATAATGTGCCTTAACTGAAAGTATTTAAATTATGGAGCTCTGTATCCATTTACCACATCCTGATATGAAATAGCCTGGTAGTTTATGATGAGAGCCAGTAATAAAATTATACCCTTTTGTTTCCAGTACAGACTTCAGCACTGGAAAATTGAAATTTGATAATCCTAGACCAAGATATGGTCCAAATTTATACTAGTGTCTCCAAACAGATGGTCTAAACCTAGGAATATTTAGCATCAGCACCCCAAGACATTTTGCTTCCCCATTAGGTTTCCAATGGGATCTCCAAAGCCATAGCTTTAGTCTCAGCGCAGACCAAAGTCAAGCTTCTCTGTCTCTTTTTCCAGCTTTCTCCCTGACTAAACAAAAGCTAATTTTTCTCCTGTTCTCCTCCCTACAAGAGGATGTGGTCTTCAGACAGGTGATGAGATGAGAAAATTACCACCTCCTTTGGGGAGCACCATTAGCTTAATTGTTTCCATGGCAACATGGTCAACCCGTTAGTTACTGAAATAGGATGCTTAACAGACCTGGCCAGTGCCATTATCTTAGCAAAGAGAATCGTTGTCTCATAATGGCATGTGATTGACAGGTGGGTGGTCCTGCCCACAAATTTGGCCCACAAGGTTGAGCCTGATAAGGACCTGTTCTTTGGGGCCAAAAGGTTTTCCCACCTCTGACATAAGACAATTTGCTGTGCCTGAGTCCCATGCCATCACAGCAGGGTCAGTGGTCAGTTTCAGCAACATCTCCAGCTGGATTAAGACGAGCCAGAAGAACTCTGCTATGATGTTACTTTCTGTGAATAAAAGCTGATTGAATTTCTTGCCTCGTGTTCTTTCCTGCCCTGTGGATGACCTGTGCTCGCCTGACAGTTCCTTCACAGTCTCATCTCACTAACTGCAAATGCCATTGCTTGGCAATTGCCCCTGCTCTGCCTGGTGCAGGAAGTGAGATATCTGGGACTGCAGGTGCTATTCAGTCCTCCTTACTGTTGTGTCTGCCTCACACAGCTACTGCTCTCTAAATCCGGTATATCTATATCTACATAATGAATGAGTCCATTAAAAAATGCTGTGAAATGTTTTCCTGAGCTTATGCACTATGTTGAATGCTGATTTGGCATGGCAGTCAGCCAATCAGGCAACGGTAGAACCTGAATGGGAAGAGTTCTGGAATGTTCTGCATCAAAGGGGTAGGTGGTTGAGCTACTGAAGGAAGGAACAACTGCAGGAACAAACAGAGGCAGAGAGAATAAAAACTGACTAAGGCACCACGGTATCCATACAAGGCACTGCTGGGTGGGGAACATTACTCAAATGTATTGGCACTTAATGTTTGCCCGGATCCTTTATGACTGTTCTTGAATTGAAAGTATCAGACGAGGTTCAAGAGCTTCTGTGCCAGGGCTGCCCTCCGCTTTCTATCAATGCCACTTTAAAAGATATGCCCAGTACAAAAAACTTGTAGTCCACTAACATTTGCTGAGAGTAGTCCCACTAAAGTTAATGGGCTTAAGTTTCTTGTGATCATTAGTTCCATTGGATCTGCTCCGAGTAAAAGTTGGCTGGATACAAGCCCTTATTTACAGTAAGTAAAGGTAAAGGCACCCCTGATCATTAGATCCAGTCATGACCGACTCTGGGGTTGCAGCGCTCATCTCACTTTATTGGCCAAGGTATCTGGCGTACAGCTTCCGGGTCATGTGGCCAGCATGACTAAGCCACTTCTGGCGAACCAGAGCAGCGCACGGAAATGCTGTTTACCTTCCCGCCAGAGCGGTACCTATTTATCTACTTGCACTTTGACGTGCTTTCAAACTGCTAGGTTGGCAGGAGCAGGGACCAAGCAACGGGAGCTCACCCCGTCGCAGGGATTCGAACCACTGACCTTCTGATCGGCAAGTCCTAGGTTCTGTGGTTTAACCCACAGTGCCACCCACGTCCCTTCTCTTTCCTCCCATAACTGTATCCTAATCCACTGTGGCAAGACTTGCCAATAGCCTAGCTCTTTAGTTCTTACTTCTTCTTCACCCTTGATCCCTCGCTGCTTGCAGCTGCCCCTTGTGTTTTTATCCTCTGGCTGCTGAAGCATCTCTTGGGTCTATCTGACTTGCATCTGCAGTTGACCATCGAATTGACAGAATAAGAGTACAGTTGCTGCACCAGCCTCTCCTGGCACACTTCATTACCTGTCCTTTGACAACTGATGTGTCTTGAGAGACCCACCTCTTTTGTTCTGTTTTGGTCTGAATGGTTTTATTTGCTTTATATTAGAATAGTTTTATCTGCAATTTATAATTTTATATATTCTATTTTTGTAACCTGCCCCGGAACCATGTGGGTAAAGGACAGATAAGAGATCTTATAAATTAATAACTGAAATAGGTAGGTCTTGAGATATTATTTTAATTGTCCACTTCATTTCATAGTTATATAGAAGGACTCCAGGATGAAACACCACTCAAAATGAGATAAGGTGGTCCTGTCAACAAAAGAAGGTAAGTTTCTGCAGCCTGCTATTTTGACTAGTTTTTGACTGCTAAATTATTTGCTGGAAATTGTGCTAACTGTCTACTTCATTATATGGTTCTGAACACAGGATGACATAAGGTGCCAATTCAAATGAGCAGTTAAAATGGCGGGAGGCTTGACATTCGCAGAACGTAAGTTGTTTCTGATATTCCGCCTTCAGTGCAATTCAGAAAGACAGTTTTCCATCATGCGGAAAATTGGATTAGAAGGTTAGGCCAAAGTTATGTTTCAATCTGCACTCTTGATTCAAAATAGTGCCTGGTATCTAAATGGTGATGAAGACCACTGTCCCCACCTTAGGAACTCTTGTGCCAAGTGTGTCAACAATATTTCAAGATGGTGCCTGGCATCCAAACGTCAACAAAATGTGCCACCACCTCAGCAACCCTCATGCTGAGTTTGGTGGTTGTGATGATGTTAATTTAATTATTTGTACCCTGCCCATCTGACTGAGTTGCCCCAGCCAGCTGCTCTGGACGGCTGATGTCTCAAGAGGACGTTAAAAAAATGAACAAACAGACAAACCACTTTCCAGAATACAGTAATACCCTGGTTCTCGAATGGCTTAGTTGCCAAACAAATCGACTCCCGAGCACCGCAAACCTGGATGTTCCGGTTTGCGAACATTTTTCGGAAATCGAACGTCTGATATGACTTGTGCTTGAGTGCAGGAAGCTCCTGCAGCTAAACGGAAGTCGTGCCTTGATTTTCGAATGGTTTTGGGGGTCGAACGGACCTCCAGAACGGATTAAGTCCAAGAACCAAGGTATTATTGTATACAGTAGTATATTTCCAAGCATAACAAATAAACTCCATCTTTCCACAAATTTAGTTTCCAATTGTCGTCCTTCTCTAATGCTGCTATAATTTAATAATTTAACTGTATATGCTATGCTGCCCTATTCTCCAGAATGTTCTACTTGAATCTTTTTGGGTACGATACCATAATCTGACATTAATACTTGCTTGAGACAATTCATCCCACAAATTCACCCTATTAGCTAGACCAAAAACAGTCTTCGAATAAACAAATGCAGAATTCAAGGAGCATTTCTTTACTCTGACATACTGGGGAATCAACTGAGTAATTAAAAAAGAATGATCAACTACTGAATTTCCTTCTTGAAATTCTATTTACTCCTGGGGCAATATATTTGCTTCCTCTAATTCAATGCTTCTTTCTTAACAATAGGTACTGTGAATACAGTTTGCTCGCTGGTAACAATGGGGAAATTGGTCTATTATTTGCTGGGTCAGTCTTGTCGCCTTTCTAAATATGGGAACCGCAATTCGTTCATTCCTCCCCTTGTGTTACAATAATAAATGACCAGTCTCATTTATTGCTGTAAACATGGTGGGGTTATAATTTGGACCTGAGGGGATTTTCATTACCTGAACTAGTTTGAGTTGAGTTTGCTTTAAACTGAAATGAATCCTGAAATTAGTAACTCCTAGCTTATATGTAGGGGACGCGGGTGGCGCTGTAGGTAAAACCTCAGCGCCTAGGACTTGCCGGTCGTATGGTTGGCGGTTGGAATCCCCGTGGCGGGGTGCGCTCCTGTCGTTCGGTCCCAGCTCCTGCCCACCTAGCAGTTCGAAAGCACCCTTAAGTGCAAGTAGATAAATAGGTACCGCTTTATAGCGGGAAGGTAAACTGCGTTTCCGTGTGCTGCGCTGGTGCCGGCTCGCCAGAGCAGCTTCGTCACGCTGGCCACGTGACCCGGAAGTGTCTCCAGACAGCGCTGGCCCCGGGCCTCTTAAGTGAGATGGGCGCGCAACCCTAGAGTCGGACACGACTGGCCCATACGGGCAGGGGTACCTTTACCTTTTAGCTTATATGTAGTACTTTTGAACCTGAAATTGAAGCCTGAATTGAGGTTGAGCAGAGAATGAAGCCTACATTTTTTCCAACATGAGCTGCTTTTTCCACTAATTAGGTCTGTAATCTGTGGGGCTATGCTAGGTTGTTTTGGGTTTTTTAACCTCTCTCCAAGTATAGGATTTATTCTAGGTTTCTGGCTGCATTTTACTGTGTCCCGAAAGGCCCCCCTGCTAGAGCTGAGCTGAAAACTGAATTTCTGCAGGATCATCGTTCTTGAGTTTTTCAAGAATTTACCCTACTGGGATTTAGCTGCTAGCACACAATGGCTTTTCTGTGCTGTTGTTGCAAGTTTTAGCTGATGTTCTAATAAATTACATATTATGTGACCCAACCCCACAATGCAGCTTCAAGAACCAGTGTGGCTTCTAGATCGAATGCGGCTTCCAGATCGAATGTGGCTTCCAGATCGAATGTGTCATCCAGATCCAATGTGGCTTCCAGATCCAATGTGTCATCCAGATCCAGTGTGGCATCCAGAACAAGACTAAAAAGAAGAAGAAAACAGGCCCCTGCAAGGGGTATGTATGCATGCAGCACACAGAGAAGTTGTTCATAGCATAGAGGAGGAACATACTTGAAGGGGAAGATGGAAGAGTAACAGGAGGCATCTCTGACCAGTCTTGGTGGGGAGGGCTGGAGAAAAGCCTGCAATGCTTTGCCAGCCAAATAGGTTCACTTAGCTCAACAAACAACAGAGGTTGAGGGTTTGAGTCAATCGTCAGCTTCTGGCTATGACAGTGATGGTGAGAAGTCTCAAGTTTCAGCTGTGTTCTCTCCTGATCAGCATTGTGCTAACATTCGTGGAAAAGGCTTCACAAGATTCAGCATATCTTACCATTTAAACAGCGAATCTCAGTGGCAGGCAAGAAAGATTCCATCATTCACTGGCCCTGGCAGTTGACAGGGGAGAAAAAATCAGAATACTGTCCATGGCTTGCTAATCCCTAGGACCTTGTGAGAGGTGAAACCAGAAAACAATGGGTCTTGACAAGTATAGATTATTTAGAATAAGTATCTTATATGTCAGGGTTGCCATTATTTTTATTTTTATTTTTGCCAACGTTTTAGGAAATTCACCAAAAAAATAACATTTCTGATATGGGCTGCCATACGCCCAGGTTTTCAATGGACAAATCCCAAATATTTTCAGGAAATTCTGGACTTATGGCAGCTCTATTATATGTTTTGAAAATGCCGCTAATGATTTATAGATTTATTCAATGCTGGTTATGCTTTTAAACACATTTCTTGTATATATGCAAATATCTCTGTGTGTATAAGCCAATATTGTAAAAACAACTCTACCCCAACCCCCCTTACTGGGATAATAGTAGGATGTTGGCTCATGATAGTTAATGCAGAGTTTTCTTTCTTTTTGTCCTTCAAGGAAAGCTAGCTGCTTTTTTGCATAATATACGAGACTTGTTTCCATCTTCTATTGGTATATTTACTGCAGTAACGCTGTGCCTGATCCTATTTTTTGCTGCACTCGGGATGACTATTTTGTGTAAGTAGCAAAGAAAACCCATTAAATCCTCTGGGCTGGTTTGACTTTCAGTGTGATGTAGACTTTCAAACAGAGTGCGCCTCAGCTAAGCCATTTCCCTGAAACAACACTGACCTACCTGGCACCTGCTGTGGGCGCAGCTCATTGTGGGAAAGCAGCCTACAAGTATATTCATCCAATCAATCAATTGCGCGGGAAAAGACATGGCTACCTAGCAATGCTGGGAGCTTAAAGTGTGCTGTGAATTCTTCCTTGGTGAGAAAGGCGCATTGGCAGAGCAAATCAGCTGAGCCTCTTTGAAGACACAGCCTTTAGAACAAATCTCAGCAAACTTTTTTAGGAGGGGGCCGGTTCACCGCCCCTCAGACCTTGTGACGGGCCAGACTGTGCATGCACACCCACGCAGTGGAGGGGGGCTTCTCTCTCCCCACCTCTATCCCCCAGCCCCTCCCCTCCCCCTGCTTTCCTACCTCCTCCGCCGCTCTGCCTGCGGTTGGGAGCCAGCGGCAATGGCGTCGCCTCTCCATTCCAGGCCAGGTTTCCTGGGTGCTAGGCGCGGGGCCAGCAGGTGTGGCAAGCTCCAGCCAAAGCCCCGCGATGCACCCATCACGATGCCCATAGCGTGGCCATGGACAGAGGCATGAGGGGGTGGGTGGTGATTCTGGGCCGTGCCTCAGCGCACGGGTGGTGAACCTTCAGATTAGCTGGCACCAGACAAAGCTCAGCTCCCTTCCTCTGCAGGGCGAGGAGAAGCTAGGAGGAGGGGGGAGGATGGAGAAGGCACCGCCGCAGTGTGTGTGTGTGGGGAAAGGTGCCCAATTTTTTTTTTTGCAAAAAAATGGCGCAGCGTGAACGATCACGTCGATCCAAGCGGCAATTCCAGGACTGTCCGTGGGCCGGATCCAGAGGGCAATTGGGCCTAATCCGGGCCACGGGCCTTAGTTTGCCAACCCATGCTTTAGAAGGTGGGTTGTGAGTACTAATAAACTCACCATCAGACCTCTTTCCTCTACCAGTCTACAGAGGGAAAATGTCTATTTGCATGCCCCATGGGAATCCATATCTTATCAGCTGATTGGTGTTAACAAAACGCAATCAAATGTATTTGCTCTAAACACCAATCAGTTGACTGGTGCTAAGAACAAGCCCTTTAGATGTTGCCACCTGATGTCATAATGATGTAAGGTGAGTGACAGGTGAGTGATCCCATCCACCTGTCAAAGTTGGCCCACAGTGGGTGTGTGGGAAATAAGAATCTAGTCCACTGGTCAGATCCCATTTTACACACACACACACACACACACACACACACACACACACACATACCTGCTATGTATGGAGGGGATAAAGTGGCTTTGTCTGTGCTGGCAGTGTCTCCTAAAAATGCAGGTACATCACAACCCCCCTCAGTTATTATGTCATTACCCAATGTGCCCATGATGCTTGCAGAACTGCATTCTAGGCAGGACACAATGGATTTAGTAGGCAGGATTGGGGAAAGCAGTTCATGCAGTATACAAAAGCATAGATTTCATGCCAGAAAATATGACTTCCCTACAAGGAAAGCAGGTTCCATAGCTAAGGCATGGGGAGCCTTGATTCAAAACCAGTCTCAGAAATTCAAGAGTGGGGGTTCAGCCATGCCCAGACAAGTGTGTTAGAATACAATTTCTTTTATTCTTAACTCATTTCTAGATATTCAGGGATCAGGAAAGTCATCTGCTGTAGTAAAAGCATTTAAGAACATTAAGGATTTTATGATAAAAAGGGAACCCTCTCTCAAAGGCAAGAATGGTAAGCAATGGGTTTCAGTCTGTGCATTCAAGACCATGCCTCCCCCCTGCCCAACCCAGGGATATCACCCCACAGCAAAACTGTTTGTGACAAGGAAAAAAAGGTTTTAAAAGGAGAATTCCCTGGATGCAAACATCCAGGTTTGGGGCAACGACACTTTGGTGAGATAACCCCAGCGGAGATTTAAAACCACAAAATATGCAGCAGAGTAAAGCATGGAAAGATAGGCTCTGAGGCTTTTAAAATATGCCCTTCCAAACTTCATGTCTTCTCCTAGCATAGAAAAAGACCCAACATTTGGTAAGTTAAAAACTGATTTACTTACAAACTCCTCAAAGGTCAGGTTCATGCAGAGGCATTCCGAGGTTGGGGGGGGAGGCAGCTCGCCATGGGTGCCATTCCAAAAGGGGGTGACAAAATGCTGACCCCCGATTGGCGGCAATCCCCATGACGCGCCGGTCACCCCCAAGGACGTGTGCCATGACCCTAGGGATATACGCCACACACCCCGGGACGAGCCCTTCTCCCAGTACTGGAGCAGGTTGCTTCACCTCTGGGTTCACGTGCATTTCCATATGTCAGCCAGAAAACACAGGCAGTAAACTTGGCTTAAGTTACAGTAGTGGAAGTTCCTAAATTATTGGTATAAGAACACAAGAATGACTTGTAAGAGCCCTGCGGTCTGGGCTGCAACAAACAGCTCAAAAACTCTTCACATGCTGAGCTTCTTGGGTAGACTGAAAGTAAACAAAGGCCTTGATTAGCTTCATCCCAAGGTGAGGGAAAGTGACCTAGCTGCCTGGCAGGACAGCTTATTCTATGGTGTTAACCCCTTCATGCATTGATTATACTTCATGTTGGTTATATGAGGCTGCTTCTCCCATAAGAACTTATTCTCAGCCGGGAGGGGGGAAATGCAGGGAACTGGATGCACTGCAGTAGGTGGAAGAAAAATTAAACACCCTTTTATCATCTACTACTTTCTTTCTGGAAATGCTATCCCTTCATTCATAGTATTCAGCCAGAACAGAGAACCTTGCGTTTGCTGAAAAGGTGTAGATTAGATCTGATAAATCAGACTCAAACATAACACATACTCTTTATATGCTTGTCTGTTTTGGTACGAAATCACTTGTGATTGGTTTTGCTGTGAAACTCAAGAAAAACTAGGGAGTGAACCTGCAGGTCCCATAGGAAATGGATCCTACAAGCTTAGGCTTTTATTTTATTCACATGAGGACATGATTTGGGTTAAGCCTGCTCTTTCCCCTCGATGATGCCAGACGCTGAAAATCAGGACTGTTCTTTCTGGGTCCCATATTTGGGTTCTGCTTCTTCTTCTTCTTCTTCTTTTCATGCTAGAATGTGACCGTTCACTGGATTTTTGGAAAGTGGCTTTTAATATACATTGATGGATGTTTGAGATCCCACTGGCTTGAATTATTCAAACCTTTTAGATGCTGAAATATTTCGTGAAACTCAGAAGTTAGCAGACAAACTGGTTGACTTGATCATCAATGTGACTGAAATAGAAGATGAAATTGGTAAGTTTCTTTGAGACGGTGATGCTGGAGAATCGTGGTTATCTGCTTCCACCTTCCATTTCTCAGCACCACGGTGGCTCAACTGCTGGATCAAGAGGGCAGTGCTAGTCTGTTGGAATCCCTTCACAGACACTTCTCCATGAAACGAGCCTAAATGTTTTCATTATACGGACAAACGTTTAAGAGGGTTGGGTATCCAGCCGTTTCAATAAATTATGATGGATTATAATAGGAGTGGGACGCGGGTGGCGCTGTGGGTTAAACCACAGAGCCTAGGACTTGTTCGAATCACCACAACGGGGTGAGCTCCGTTGCTCGGTCCCTGCTCCTGCCAACCTAGCAGTTTGAAAGCACGTCAAAGTGCAAGTAGATGAATAGGTACCACTCCGGCGGGAAGGTAAACGGCGTTTCCATGCGCTGCTCTGGTTCGCCAGAAGCAGCTTGATCATGCTGGCCACATGACCCGGAAGCTGTACGTCGGCTCCCTCGGCCAATAAAGCGACATGAGCGCCGCAACCCCAGAGTCAGTCACGACTGGACCAAATGGTCAGGGATCCCTTTACCTTTACCTTATAATAGAAGTACATAATGGGTGTGTGTGTGTGTGTGTGTGTGTGTGTGTGTGTGTGTGTGTGTTTGGAAACAGAGATAGAGAGATACCTTCAGTTTGGCTTCTCTTATTTCCCTATTTTCCTCCCTTCTCTTTTCACTGCAAATTCCCGGCTTGTTTCAAAGAGGATATTAGCAAAAAGCTTCGTCAGCAATGGGTGCCGTACAAGGAAGTCTTATATTTATTTGAAGACAGAACAAAGCCGTGGCACAAAGCAATAACAGCTTGTGAGGATGAAAAATCCATGCTGATTACTATTGGAAGTCTTGAAGAGGAGGTGAGCAGAACACCGGAATACATGAACACCAAGACTATTCCTTCACAGTTTGATTGTTTTATGTCTTTTGGGTTCTTATGAAACTTCTGTAGCATCTCAACTACTTCCTACTCCTTTCCTCCACAAGCAGAAAAAAATCACGGGGCAAAATTATATAAACTGTGCTCCAATAATCAAAAAGTTCTGGAGATGTGGGGGGGGGTGTTTATTTTTTTAAATAGTGTTACAAAAGTTGGGTGCCACCCCCACTCTCCGCCGAGAGGTGGCAAGTGTTGATGGATCTCAACCAAAACTCTCTGCTACCGGCTGCTTATTCTGTGTAGTCCAGGATGACAACTTAGGAACATAATGTGGTGAACAGTAACTTGATTTGTATTTGCTTTTATTATATACAGAGTATAGCACAGCTTTGTACAAGTTACTATATGCACAGACTCAATTCAAACTCTACACGCCAACCTCTGAACTCCAACACCAAACTACTGGGTCATGCTGCTCATAAGGGAAAACTTTTACCCAAGCATCATCTGCTGCTAGGCTTCCCTATCTCCAAGCAAACTTTCTTACATACTCTTGCTTAACTTGGCTTCTTGCCAACTCACTAATTGTCCACTTCAAAGGTTTCTCACAAACCTCAACAGCAAGATCTCAGTAGGTTCCCAGCACTCACCCAGGGTCTGTGTTCCTTTAGAGAACTGAGACACAGCAGAGACTGCCGTAGCTTTAAGAAATATGATTTATTTGCCTATTTACACCTTCAGTCTGCATGGAGTCCAGATCCTACAGCATAGTCATTTCAAAAGGGGTTTGTATTCCACAGCCGTGCAGCCCTGGAGTCAAAGGCATCTCCCAGCCAGACTGCAGGCAGCCTACCCAAGATAGATTCCAGTCTTTCTTCTCTTCTTTATTCTTCCCAGCACACCTTACTAAAGACTTTCTTTTCCCGTCACTTCACACCCAGTTACCTTGGCCACCTTCTGTCTGCCCAGGCCCAAGATTCCTCTTAGATGGGCCATCAACAACTTTTGTCATGTTAATACCTCTATCCCAGGTGAGGCCTTGGCTTGGAAGGGAAGTTTAGCCTGTGTTTTTCTACTGCAATCTTCCCTTCAATACTTCAAATAATCAAAATCCTACTGCAGAGTTTATGAACCAAGCTAAAAGTATCAGATTGCTGGGCACTTTGCTAGAATGTGTTTTGAGTTGCAGACTGGACATAGTACAATGTCAATTTCCTTACACCTCCTGGTATGAGAAATGAGAGAGAGAGAGAGAGAGAGAGAGAGAGAGAGAGAGAGAGAGAGAGGAATGTTAATACAGTGGTACCTTGGGTTAAGTACTTAATTTGTTCTAGAGGTCCGTTCTTAACCTGAAACTGTTCTTAACCTGAAGCACCACTTTAGCTAATGGGGCCAGAGCACGATTTCTGTTCTCATCCTAAAGCAAAGTTCTTAACCCGAGGTACTATTTCTGGGTTAGCGGAGTCTGTAACCTGAAGTGTATGTAACCTGAAGCGTCTGTAACCCGAGGTACCACTGTAAGTACATAGGTGCCCAACCTGAATTAATTCACCTCTGATGGTTTCATTAACTAATTGATACCATTTGTTTTGAGTCGCCCCCCCCCCCCCATTATTCCTTTCATCAGACATTCAAATGAGTACATGTAGGTTGGAATTGAAACCAAGCTTGTTTCTGTGATGAAACATTCTCCTTCCCATGCACATTTCACTTTTGTTTCACCACTGGAAGAGCCTGTTTTCCTCCTAAGAAAGATATGTAATCTGGAATTGATTTGAAAGAGGATTCTGGTTCCTCATTCCTAGGAAAGACCTTCTGATTGTGCTCTTTGCAGGAGTTTCTAGAAAGAGAAACCAATACTGCACATCAAGACTCGTGGATTGGTCTCCCTTATAAGGATGGGAAATGGCAATGGTATAACGGTATTAATGTTGGAACCACGTGAGTGTAAACAAAATTTCTCTGCTTATTGTAGAAACTTTGTTAGGCATTCATCTCTGAGCACACTTGTTCTGCTTTACCTGCATCAGGAATTCACACAGGCTGTGGTTTTATGTTTCTTTTTGAGCTCCATAGGAGTTTAGTAGAAGGCAAACCATAGGAGTTTAGTAGAAGGCATCTCTAGTCCATTTTAATCAAAAGTTGACATGCAGTGATCTTGAGTATTTAAAAAGTCTTGATAGTTTTGTTATCTCATCTTTAGCAAGCCAGCCATGGGGGACCCGTCATTACCACCTTATTTACAAACAGTCCAGAGGGTTGCAATGGCTGTCAGCCCCATGCCTACTTGGACTCAATGTTGCCACCATAGAGCTCAACAGAAAGGATAATGGGAACAAAAAAGGATTAGTTGGCTCTGTCTATCATAGGTTGTTGCTCTGCTATCCATTTTTTCTGGCTCCACCAAATGAGGTTCATCAGTGGTGTAGTGTGTAGGGATGAGGGGACTGTCACCCCAGACACAATTTTTTTTTGGGGGGGCACACCATGGCACACTGCCTCATCATGAGCAGCTGCATCCTTCTCAGTGCCCTCCAGCTGGAGAGCAGTTGAGAAGGACACAACAGGATGCGCCCTGGCCCTGCAAGCTCAGTGATGCTGAAGTTCAGGGAGGGTATTGTGGCCTGTTGCGTCCTTCTGTTGGCAACTGAGAAGTAAGTCCATTGCGCTGGGCTCACAGGGACCAGGGCGCAGGCCTGTTGCATCCTTCTCAGCCACCCTCCAATTGGAGGGCACCATGAGAAGGATGTAACAGTTCACAGCACCCTTCCTGCAAGCCCAGCGCCACTTGCAAAAGCTGAACTGGGCTTACAGCGGCAGATCACATGCCTAAGCACCCTGGGTGCAGGAGGGGGACACACCACTGCTGAGCTTCATTGCTAGCATAGTATTTTAAGCAACAGT
Source organism: Podarcis gaigeae (assembly GCF_964106915.1). Lineage (NCBI taxonomy): Eukaryota > Metazoa > Chordata > Lepidosauria > Squamata > Lacertidae > Podarcis > Podarcis gaigeae. The sequence goes on from NC_139685.1 coordinate 77,609,035, forward strand.
TTTTCCAACCTGCCTTCTCATCTGCTTTTCAGGCCTTGTTTAATTTTTCTGCTCCAACTATCCCCCCAAAAAAAATCTTAGAATGTTTGTTATCATGAAGTTGTTTGTTTTTTTAAAAAAAAGAAAAAATTGATTGGGTTTTGTTGTGGTTCTGTGGCTTTCTTTTAATGAGACACCCTATTCATCTCTAGAGTTAAATTTCCATGAGGCTTAACAAAATGAGTGCCTCTCCCCCAATCCACCACCCAATTCTCGTTTATCAAATGGGGGTGTTTTGTTTTATTCTACAATTTATTACCTGCTCTTTAGTAGGGGGATGCCTTCTGCACTAATTGCAATATAACTGTGAGAAATAAAATACAATAAAATTATATAGTGTGAAAAAGGCATCAGATAATGTACCGTGGGGTGTATACTGTGAGAGACAGCTCACAGTGGCAAAAAGAAACTTCCTCCATAATATATTTTCTGCTGGTGGACAGAATCTTTTAAAAAAATAAAAAAATAAATATATGCATTGCAGTTATGAGTAGGTGGCAACCCTGAGACAGAAAACAGGAGTGTTAGAGAACTGAGCTGAACATTTCCTTAACATTCCTAAAGAAAGTAAATATCCAATGTGGATTTTTGATTCACTTATTTCTGGTGCTGCCTTTTGTTTTCAGTTACTGGAAGGCAGGTATGCCACATGATTTAGATAAAAAACGCTGTGCCATCCTAAAAGCACATTGCTCTACCCCCAAAAAATGCTGGGAAAACATTTCCTGTGATAGACAAAAAAGATGGATATGTAAGAAGATGCCTGATAAAAGGTGGTACACGTTAAACCCTTGATGAAATTGGATTGCATGAGCTCTATGCTAAAAACAGACCACAGTGGATCCATCCCCGCTTTTAAAAGTCAGCTGTCCGGGTTATGGAATCAGGGCATGGGAGAGCTCAACCCTCTGCTGTCAACAATCAAAAGCACCTTGTCAGTATCCCTCAGGACTGGAAGAAGAGATCTTATTTTGCAACCTCAAAGACTTGGACCGCATGGAAGAATTCAGTCCTAACTGGCTTCTGTACTTCCAATAAATTAATTTTGTATAATGTTACAGGTCTAGAGTTAGTGAATGTTAGAAATTAATAAAATGGTGGAATTCAGGTAATATTGGGGACACTGAGGGGGAAATACAGGCTGCAGCAGGTCTCCTGAACTGTGCCAAACACAGAAATTCCTGGGTTTAGCCTATGCAGGCTAGTTGAGTGCAAGCTATTATGAAACAGTGTCAGTCATCAAAATGTCAAAGAAACACCCTTGGGTCTGTGCACAACAGGGGTTGCCAAGAGCTTGATGAGAGCATGATGCTACATAGGAAAAACGTATCCCTTTTAAAACTGAGAGATTTGGAGAAGGGAAGGGGCTGCTTAGCAAAGGTTCTTGGGAAGGAGAAAGGAGGGGCCAGAACTTCATATGGGGACTGGAGGGCAGAAGCATCTTGGAAGGCTGGCTGAAGGCAGGCTGGGACAGCGGCAAGGAGCTGTCTTGCAATCTGATGCTGCACTGCTGTGGGGAACAAGCCATTCTTGAGATGTGCATGCTATAACCTCTGCACTCCCTCCATCTACACCCTGGTGTTAATATGTGTCAAATAAATCATATATCTCAAATGCATGACAGTCTCTGCTGCGTCTTTTTTATAACATTTTTATTAAGTCTCCAACAATATTTTAAAGCATTGGTCATCATATACAATTTTTAAACGTACAAATTTGCTTCCTGACTTCCCTCCCATCCTTTCCTGATGTTCGTTTTTTTTCTCCTTTTCATTAGCTGCTTTACAACACATGTATTTTTATTCTCTAAACCCCGCTACCGTTAAATCTTTCATTAATCCACTGCTTATATTTTTAAATCCTGCCCGCAACTCCATCTATTGGTGATATTTTGAAAGGTAACCGATCCAGGGTCTCCATTCTTCCGTAAACACTTCGTCATTATGTCCTCTTAATTTGGCAGTTAATTTCACAATTTCAGCATATTCCATCCATTTCATAAGCCATTCTTCCTTAGTTAGTAATTTTTTCTCTTTCCACTTCTGTGCATGTAAACTTCTAGCTGCTGTTGCCACATACATAAATAAACTACTCAGCTTTCTTGGGACCTATGTCCCCATTATACCTACTAAAAAGGCTTTGGGGTTGTTGTTTTTTTAGGGATTATTAATTTATACTTCCTTTTCAATTCGTTATAATTTTCCAAAAGTCCTTCAACTTTTTACAGTACCACCATATGTGATAAAATGACCCTTCCTCCTCTTGGCCTTTCCAGCAAATGCCTGGTATATATTTTTACATTTTTGCTCGTTTTTGTATAAATCATTTTTATACAGTTTTCTTTCAACACCCTGGTGTAAATATGTGTAAAATAAACCATATTTCTTAAAGACATGACAGTCTTCCCTGAGTCTTGTCTCCCAATGGAAACACATCCCTGAGTAACTGCCTAAAACTCTCTGGAATCTTGCTACCACCTTGTAGCAATTCAGGGTGGCATGCAACCTCTTGGTGGCTTAGCCCAGATGCTGAAGATGTGATGTGTGCACAGCAAAGAAGGACCCTGATGCAGCAATTCCTGGTGGGCACTCCAGTGGAGCGGGTGATGGTGGGTGTACTAGGGATCTTGCCTGAAACAGGGACTGGCAACCATTATATTTGGGTTGCCATGTGTAATGGTTCTAGGGGTTGCTCGTGCGTAAATTGATGCCACACCTGGCTGGGTTACCTGGGTGAACCCTTTCTGTCCGGACAGCTACTCACCTGTGGCTGTCTCAATCGCTGGCAGAATCCGTCAGTGGGCGTTTCTTGAACTTCTTCCAGCAAAGAAGCTCTTTGACGCCTAGTCGCCGCCTACTCTCCCTGCGTGGAAGCCTTCTGCGCAGGGAGGGTGTGGGCAGCGGAGGACCCGTGCTCTCCCCGCTGGTCTCCAGCGAGGAGTCATGGAGCCCCCTCGCCGATTCCCCCATCTGCCCCCCTTCTCCACTGGTGCTACGCTGAATTCCTTCCCCAGAAGATGGGCTGCTTCTCTCCTTCCCAGGACGCTCTCCTGAACCCCTCTGGAGCCCTCCCTCTCCCTCTGGCTCCGATGGCAGTTCCCTGACACCATGGATTATTTCACACAATGGTTGGAGCCTTATATGATTTAAAAAACAAAAACAAAAAACCAGTGTGGTAAGAATTCACCTCTACACCACCGTGTTTGTCCTCAGAGGAGAGGGCAATGCTTGCACCATTACCAGGAAGAGTAGTCACCATTGTTTGGTCAGAACAGTGATCCTCCTCCTGGTCTAGGTCTGTTGTTTTGGATAATACCAAACCAGCAATTCTCTCCACATCCTGTTCCCTAAGGAAAGATCATGGCAGGTAATGGGAGGCTTTAATGTGGGGCAAAACCTGGGGATGGAGCAATTTACAAAAATGTATCAAAAGATGTCATAAACCCTCCCAAGGCTCTGAGGTGGTTTCAAAGTATCAGAGCCAGCCCACGTCACCACAGATTCCAGATTGTTCCAAATAAGTCCAGAATGGGGAATCTCCACTTGGAGTGGTGCCTCGGAAGGTTGTGGACTCACCTTCATTGGAGGTTTTTGAGCAGAGGTTGGATGGCCAACTGTCATGGATGCTTGAGTTGAGATTCCTTCATTGCACAGGGTTGAACTAGATGGACTTTGGTTTCCCTTCCAACTCTACAATTCTATGAACACCCATCAAACAAAATTAGCATGGACAATGGAAATGGATGATGGGAATTGTAGTCCAGTAGCATTCAAAAGACTGCAGATTTCCAAGAGCAGCATGATGGAACACAATGAAGAGATTCCCCAGCAGGTTGCGGCAAGTGAACATTTTGCATTTCATAGTGTTCCAAAGATATTCATGAGCAACCCTTTCATGTGTGAGAGTGCCTTGAAAGTAGAGTAAGTGACTTCTGCTATTTGTGGAATGCTGATTGGCTGCCTGCCAGTCCCAATCAGGAAGGAGCAGAATGGGAAGAGTTCTGGAATGTTCTGCATCAAAGTGGAAGGTGGTTGAAGCCGTTGAAGGAAGGAACATCTGCAGGAAGACGCTGAGGCAGAGAGAAGATAAAGGATTCAGTGAGGCACCACGGTATCCAAAGTGGGGGGAACAAATCATTCATAATCAGCTGCCTTTTTCTAAGTCCAGCCATTGGCTGTCTTGCCCCATGTGCTATCTAGCCAACTGGCAACAGCTGCCCAGGATCTCTGGCAAATATAGGTCTTTCCCAGACCTATTGTTGGAGTTCCTTATGATGGGAGATGCTGCAGATTGTATCAGGGCCTTCTGAATGAAGTATGTGCTCTGTCACTGAACTAGAACTCAGAAGGCCCCAGTTGCCCTATTATAGTGGGAGATGAGAAGATTCCTGCAGTTCTCCAGGGAATAGACAACTCCATGTTTGAAAACAAAGTGAGGGTTGGATGCATGCAAGTTTTTCATGCCAGCTCCCTTGTATATGAATAGCATGGTGTGACTGCTCTGTAAATGGTAGCTTTGTCTCAATACATTATTTTAATAGTTTACTCCATTAAATGGTCACACAGAAGAACTCCAGGATGAGACAACACTCAACATGAGGAGATAAGATGGAAGCCAAGAAAAAGATATTGTCAACAGAAAGAGGCACGTTTTTGTAGGTTGTTATTCTGATTTGTCTTTGCCTGCTAAATTCTTTGATAGAAGTTGTGCTAACTGTCTACTCTGTCATATGGTTCCGAACACAGGATGACATAAGTTGCCAATCCGAATGAGCAGTTAAAATGGTGGGAGGCCTGACATTCACGGAAGGTAGGTTTTCCCCGCTGTTATTTCCTCTTCAGAGCAATACAGGAAGGCAGAGTTACTCTACTCACCTCTGAGCCTTCCTTCTGTCCTTCTGATTCCGGCTTCCTTTCCTTTCTTCTGCCAATTTCACACAATTTCTGTGTGAAATTGAGGGACAGGGCAACACTACTCTCAGGCTGAGCGCCTGCCTTTTTTTCCACCTTCCGACATTTTATTAAATTTAATAAAAGAAATGAACCATACTGTTCATTAATTGAAACAATCATTTGATGATTTATCTTTTACTTTGTTACTCCGCCGTCAGCACATATGAATTGACATTTAGTCCTAGATTCATATAGTCATATCTTTATTCAGCTTGATTAATGATGCATTTAAATAGCATTGCTATATATTTCACCTAATCAATCCCCTGGATTAACTGCCTTTTATACCTTACCAGCAGGTAGTGCTTGATGCTGCCTGGGATCTCAGAATGTTGTGGTTTTTTAAATGGATACTGTAATATATGAGTTTGGACCCATTGTGCCATCAATTGGGTGAAGTCATGCCAAAGCCATATTTGATTCAAAATGGCACTTGTGGTGAGACCCTGTCAGGCTGCCAGAAAAGCCTTCCGTCTGGGGTCCAATGCTGTAAGCAGAAACCGGAAGGGCTTGGCCGTAATTAACTTTATTGCTCAGTAACCAAGGAGACAGCGCACTGCACATACATCAGCTAAGCAAGTCAGTTGCAGAAGCTACAGTTCCAGCCTCTCTCTCCCTTATTTATACCTCCCTCCATGTGTTTTTTCACTGTGACTCAGCTTCTCTTAATTGTTATAGCCTTTTCTCAACCCTTCTTTCTGTGGCTACCTCAAGCATCTCCCCTTCACCCTCACTTTCTGTTGCTAATTCCTCCCTGTGCCACCACTCTGAACCTGGCTCAAAGTCCCCTCCCCGCTCAGCTGCCTCCTGGACTACTGGCTGCCCCCACTCTTCCTCAACCAGCCAATCCCTGACAGACACCCAACCTCACCCCAGGAAACCTCATGCAGAGCCTGGTGAAGACATCTCAAGTTTTAGAGGGGCTTACCCTACTGGGGCTTAGCTCCTAGTACACAGCGCCTTTTCTATTCCCCTTTTTATGAGCTGATGTTCTAATAAATTATGTATTATGTGATCCAACACCACAATGCAGCTTCAAAAACCAGTGTGGCTTCTAGATCGAATGTGGCTTCCAGATCGAATGTGGCTTCCAGATCGAATGTGGCTTCCAGATCCAATGTGGCTTCTAGATCCAATGTCTCTTCTAGATCCAGTGTGGCATCCAGAACAAGACTAAAACGCAGACGAAAACCACCTCCCAGAAAGGGTATATATGCAGCACACATAGAACTGGTTCATAGCATAGATGAGGAACACACCGGAAAGGAAAGGTGGGAGAGCAACAGGAGGCATGTGTGACCAGTCGTGGTGGGAAGGGCTGGAGGAAAGCTAGCAGTGCTCTGTCAACCCAACAGGCTCACTTAGTCAAACCAACCAACCAAGGTTTGAGTCCAACGTCCTCTGCTGGCTATGGCAGTGGTGGTGTGAAGCACCAAGCTTCAGCCTATGTTCTCTCCTCTCTACTTATTTAAACAGGAAACCTCAGACAGAAAGAAATGGCAGGCAAGAAAGACTTCTCCATTCACTTAGCCTGACAGTTGACATGGGAGACAGGCTAAGAAAACCAGCTTTGGCTGGCTTATCCTGAGATCCCTATGGCAGGGAAAAGAAAACTTGGCAGGTATGGTCATTTAAGTGTGGCCTTAATGCTCCATCGCAGAGTGGAGCAGGAGAAGCAGGGGCAACCCATCCATGAGGCAGACTGAGAAAACTGCTTCAGGCTGTAGAATCTAATGGGCACATGCTCCTCCATCACGGGAGAAGTGATTGAGGTGGTTTATGGGTGAGAGCTCAATGAAATTGCCTGAAGACCTCATGTCTTGTGTGGCCTCACCAGGATCTTGGGAAGATCACGCAAGGCCTCTGTCCGATCTCATGGGGCTCTTGTGAGATCTTGCCAGAACCCAGAAACTGCAGCTGCATGACCCTTGTAAGCCAGACTTCAGCAAGGGCAGCAAGGTGGGGTCAATGGCATGAAAACATATCTGAAGAAGTGTGCATGCACATGAAAGCTCATACCAAGAACTGACTTAGTTGGTCTTTAAGGTGCTACTGGAAGGAATTTTTTTTGTTTTGACTATGGCAGACCAACACGGCTACCTATCTGTAAATGAAATCATTGTGCCACCTTCCCATTTTGCCTCAGGTGGCAAAGCAGAATGGACCACTCCTGGGGAGAAGCTAAAGCTATGTATGAAGAGGGACTTCTTGGACCTCTTTATGGTGAGGCCAGCTGGTGCCAAGGCCATGCTCTGGTGGCTTCCACTGGGGATTGCTTATTGAGGTGCTGTTCATATAATCTTTTGTTCCCAAGTCTGCATCCTTGTTTCAGATTGTTATAAGAAAGGATAGTGTGTGTGTTTTGATGTTTGGAATGTCTTAGTTGTTTGTTTAGTGCAGACTCCTTAAGAGACAACTTACATATCTAGAAAACACCCCTAACAATTTATAGATTTGTTTGATATAGATTGTGTTTTAAAGCTCCACTGGGTCATGCAAAAGGCTCATGTAGTCCAAAACCCTGTTCTCACAGTGGCCAAACGGATGCCTACAGGAAGCCTGCAAGTTGGACCTGAATGCAACAGCATAGTCCTTATTTGCAGTACCCAGCAATGGCTTTTGAGAGGCATACTGCCTCTAACAGCGAATGCAGAACATAGCCGCTGTAGCTGGTAGCCATTGGTCAACCTCACCTCCATGAGTCTGTCTAACCTTCTTTAAAAGCCACACGGGTTGATGGGCATCACGACTCCTTGTAGGAGTAAATTCCACAGTTCAACTATGTGCTCCGTCTTGCCTTATTTTCTTGTATATATGTTAATAGCTTTATGTGTCAGCAAGAATTCCAAAAACACAGCAAAATGAAGCCTACCTTAATGGGATAATGGTGGGGTGTTCATACGTGATTGTTAAAGCATAATTTTCTTTCTTTTTGCACTTCAAGGAAAATACGCTGCACTTTTGCAGTACATAACAGAGTGCTCTGTACCTTCCCTTGCTGCAACTACTGCGGTGGTGCTGTGCCTGGTCCTGTTTTGTGCTGCAGTTGGAGTAATTAATCTGTGTAAGTTCAACTCGGGGGGGGGGGGTACTATAGAGTTATCCTGGTTGGCTTTGCATCATTTTGAAGAACGCTTTCAAAAGTGGGGGCATCATCCAGCCTCAGCTAATCCCTTTTACCTCCCAGTGTGTGAGGTAAGGAAGTGGTTGAATCTCACCCATTGAAACAAATGCTTCTGTTTCTCGTCCCTGAATACTCCAGAGACTTCATAGGCCAACTTTGTTTGTTTGTTTGTTTGTTTGTTTGTTTGTTTGTTTGTTTATATCCCACCTTTTCCCCAGACTGGGACTCAACACAGCTTACAGTAGCCACTGGGACCATTTAACACGGGTCCTAAAGGATCTTCACTGGCTCCCAGTACATTTCCGAACACAATTCAAAATGTTGGTACTGATCTTTAAAACCCTAAACGACCTTGGCTCAGTATACCTGAAGGAGCATCTTCACTCCCATCGTTCAGTCCAGACACTGAGGTCCAGCTCCAAGGGCCTTCTGGCAGTTCCCACCCTGTGAGAAGTGAGGTTACAGGGAACCAGACAGAGGGCCTTCTCAGTAGTGGCGCCTGCCCTGTGGAACGCCCTCCCACCTGATGTCAAGGAAATAAACAACTACCTGACTTTTAGAAGACATCTGAAGGCAGCCCTGTATCAGGGAGTTTTTAATGTTTGATGTTTTATTGTGTTTTGTGTGTGCTGGAAGCTGCCCAGAGTTCCTGGGGAAACCCAGACAGATGGGTGGGGTATAAATAATAAAAATATTATTATTATTATTATTATTATTATTATTATTATTACAGATAAAACAGAGAAAGCTAAAAACATAGATACGATCATCACTAAACAGCAATTAAACACTAATGGAATTAAAATAATATATATAAAGAACTATTAAAAATAACAACTACAAGAAAAACATCACAGCACCAGTCCTTTCATTCAAAACAGTCAGTTCCTAAAAGTCTGTTGAGATAAGAAAGTCTTCACCTGCCATTGGAAAGACAACATTTTGGAGCATTCTGCAGAGATCTCTCTCCCAGCATGCAATTCTCTGCTCCTATTTCTTCTAATCTTTTTCTGCTGAATGAGAGATTCCTTCTCTTAAAGCGACCCTCCTAATTTGTACAGGGGATCTCTGTTGAACACACTTGCTGGCTGTGCCTCCTCCTAGGAATAAATGTCTGCAGTCTGTCCGCCTTGTACCTTCCTGCTCATGTGGTGGCAGAAAGCCTTTTCCACTGGCAAGATAAAATGGGAGGAAGCTGTTGCATCCCTAGACAGTTATTATGTCATTGAGGAGATTTCACCCCTCCCATATCCAAGAATCTCCTGATGAGTCTGCTGATTCTCCAGAGGAGCAGTGTTCTGCTCTCTACTTATTCTGCTCCAGCACCACATCAAAGAGTCAGTCAGTCAGTCAGTGTGTCGGAGAGAGAGAGACTGAGTGTTAGAGATCGTGTGTATAGATAAGGTTGCTGCTAAGAGCAGCTGCAGGCACTCAGTGTGGTTCAGCATTTATGCTTAGACCTCATTTAGCTCTGTATATAGTTTGTATGATAGTTGTAGATAGAATAAAGAAGTTATTCTACAGAGCTGCTCTCCAAGTTGTTTATACTCTGCTATACTCTGCTGTGTGATGACTGTCTTCTTGTGGAAGTGAATCCGGTGCTCACAACTCTAAGCTGTGAGTCCACAGCACTTTGACCTCTTCCTGTGCAGAAGGTGGTCTCTGGAAGTGCTACCCAGCTCACCTAGCCCAGTCGGGGCTGAAGTGGATGAGTCCAGTTGGTGGCACTGGCTCAAGGGCGATGCTGACATCCATCACCCAATGTGCCCATGATCTTTGCATGACTATATCCCAAGGAAGACATCAAATCACAATGGATTCAGCAGGGCTGGGAGAACCAGTTCACCAGGTATACAAGACTGCAGATCACCTGCTAGAAACTATGACTGTCATACAAAAAGCAGGTTTCACAGTGAAGGCACAGGGAGTCTTGATTCAAAAATCATTCTAAGCAAAAAAATTTTTTTTGGGGGGTGTAGCACACTCATGCCCAGACTAGTGTGTTGGAATACCATTTCTTTTTCTCTTTAATCCCTTCTAGATATCTACGAGCAGAACAAAATGCATTTAGAAAAGAGAGCAATGAAAACTATCAGAGACTTTATGATAAAAAGGGAACCATCCCTTCAAAACAAGAATGGTAAGCGACATGTTTCCATCAGTATATTCAGGAACCCTTACCTTTCTCGCCCTAATCTGGCCACAGTGATCCATGCGAAGGTCACCTCCAGGCTTGATTATTGTAATTCGCTCTACACAAGCCTGCCCTTGAAGCTGACTCTCCTGGTATGCCCAGCGGAAGACCTTAAGGTCCACAAATGACAACACTTTGGAGGTCCCAAGTCGCAAGGTGGTTAGATTGGTCTCAACTAGGGCCAGGGCCTTTTCAGCACTGGCCCCAACTTGGTGGAACCCTCTGTCACAAGAGACTAGGGCCCTGTGGGACTTGACACCTTTCCGCAGGGCCTGCAAGGCAGAGCTGTTCCGCCTGGCCTTTGGTTTGGACTCGGTCTGACCCTTATGTTTCCCTCCCCTTATGGTCTTGATTTATGGGCTACTATTAAAATGAGGCTGCATTTTAAATTGTATTTTAACCCGTATTTTAATAAACTGTTTGGTTTTTTTTTGTTTTTGGTTTGTTTGTTTTCCCCTATTATGTTTTATTGTAATTTTATTGGTGTTAGCCGCCCTGAGCCCGGCTTTGGATTGGGAGGGCAGGGTATAAAAATTGATGATGATGATGATGATGATGATGATGATGATGATGAACACTGCTCCCCAGCCCTACATCCCATCAAGGGGTATTGCCCCACAGTAGAACTTGTTTCAAGTCTCTTATGTAGAAAGGTGAAAGTAGCTGGAGAGTGGAGGGTGATTGGAAGAGGAAGAACTAAGAGCCCAACTTTCCTCCAACACTGGTCCTCTGAAAATGCTCCTCTTCCCACAAACAACCACTTTCAAAATATGCAGAGTTGGGAGCCTGCTGTGTCTGCGGAAGCCTGGAACTGTTAAATCAGAACCAATCTTCACCCAGTTCCTTTGTATATCTGTCCATTGTGGAATTGCTGCCTGTCCGGCACGTTTCCTCTGTGCATAAATTCTTCCAGGCAGTAGCAGAGCTAGCAGCAGTTGCTTTCGTGTGAGAAGAAGGAAAAAATCCACACACTGTTTCTTCTATCTAAACAGCGTTTTATTTACATCAGCAAGTTTTATTTACATCAGCAAAGGCCTGGAAACGATGCCTTATGAGGAACGGCTAAGGGAGCTGGGCATGTTTAGCCTGGAGAAGAGGAGGTTAAGGGGTGATATGATAGCCATGTTCAAATATATAAAAGGATGTCACATAGAGGAGGGAGAAAGGTTGCTTTCTGCTGCTCCAGAGAAGCGGACACGAAGCAATGGATCCAAACTACAAGAAAGAAGATTCCACCTAAACATTAGGAAGAACTTCCTGACAGTAAGAGCTGTTTGACAGTGGAATTTGCTGCCAAGGAGTGTGGTGGAGTCTCCTTCTTTGGAGGTCTTTTAAGCAGAGGCTTGACAACCATATGTCAGGAGTGCTCTCATGGTGTTTCCTGCTTGGCAGGGGGTTGGACTCGATGGCCCTTGTGGTCTCTTCCAACTCTATGCTTCTATGATTCTAAGTAAAAGAACAAACGATTCAACCAGAACTCGGACACATACTCCGACTAAAAGTGAAACTACTTTCACACAAAGAAACTGCAGCTTCCGTTATGTAGGAAGCTCCTCCCCAGATGTAGGACATTCAGGAGGTTTAACCTTACACACTCCACATCCATTTTGTTATGATTTCCCTGAATTGGTTGGCTTTGTTATGGGACTGGCTAGAAAAGCTGGATTGCCTCCTTGTTGCCCTTCCTTCAGCAAGTGGCAACATTTTTTATTCCAACAGGCCTCTAGGAACTGGCTGTTTTTTAAGGAAAGGGCTGGCACCGTGATGTTTTTTATTATTGTAATTTGTATTTTTAAAAGATTTGTTTCTTGTTTTGTTTTTATTAATGTTTAATAACTTTTTAATGATTGACTTTGCTATGATTTTAGCTTTTCTATTTTATCTGTGTTTTGCATTTTTTATCTGTAAACTTCCTTGAGTCCCAGTCTTGGGGAAAAGTGAGATGCATATAAATATTACTATAATAATAGTGAATTTGCAAATCCCAGAAAAAACAAAACCCATGGGGGGGGGTAGGAATTGAAGTACTGCATGGACAATTTTAATATTGAAAAACCTATCATTGTAAGAGAAGACTCAACATGCTTACAAACTGACACATGCACCAGAAAGTCCTAAAATTCTATATTAAGTTGCCCATCTTAATATCTGCACCATGTGTATGCAGTTCCCATATGCTACAGTATCCCACATGGTGTGAGGTTTCTAGAAATAAGCATGTAAGACATGAAGTGTGGGTTTAAATTAGGCCCATTTTATCAATTACAGCTTAAGATTTTAAGTTCTTGGTTCAAAGGGAAGGCCAATGGGCCGTAAGTATTCCCAAACAACTGTTGATCTCCTAATCCAGTTATAATTGGGTGGTGCTGTGGGTTAAACCACAGAGCCTAGGGCTTGCTGATCAGAAGGTCGACGGTTCGAATCCCTGCGACGGGGTGAGCTCCTGTTGCTCGATCCCTGCTCCTGCCCACCTAGCAGTTCGAAAACACATCAAAGTGCAAGTAGATAAATAGGAAGGTAAACAATGTTTCCGTGCGCTGCTCTGGTTTGCCAGAAACGGCTTAGTCATGCTGGCCACATGACCCAGAAGCTGTACGCCAGCTCCCTCGGCCAGTAAAGCGAGATGAGCACCGCAACCCCAGAGTCATCCGCAACTGGACCAAACAGTCAGGGGGTACCTTTACCTTTGCCCTGTAAAGAGGAAAGGTGGCTTTAATTTCATCGTCCCTCTCCTCTGCCCATGACACTTCCCCTTCAGTTGAGGAGGAAGGCTTTCCTGATTCATGTCTACTGGATGCCCCCTAACTCCATGGGAATGGCACAGGTTAGCCTCCAAAATTATATTTTGCCCCCAGGTCCTGTAAGTCTCTGTGCAAGTCTCCAGTACAGTGGTACCTTGTGTTACATACGCTTCAGGTTATATATGCTTCAGGTTGCATACTCTGCTAACCCAGAAATAGTACCTCAGGTTAAGAACTTTGCTTCAGGTTAAGAACAGAAATCGTACTCTGGCGGCGCGGCAGCAGCAGGAGGCTCCATTAGCTAAAGTGATGCTTCAGGTTAAGAACAGTTTCAGGTTAAGAACGGACCTCCAGAACAAATTAAGTACTTAACCCGAGATACCAATGTACCACTATTCTTCTGAAAAGTGCTCACCCCTTGTGCCAAGCTATTCCCCACTTTTATTTTGAATTTATTGATAAGATGGTTAATAGCTACGGAATCGACATGCATAGAACTGATTTAATAAAATGGAAATTGTTGTGACTCAGACCACATTAAATGGCTTAATTCAACATTGGCCCCACACAAATCATTCTGTTTGGCTATTTTGAGAAGCAGGCAAGTGAACATTGCCAAGTGATGCCAGTTTCAGCCATGTACTTTGGAACATTGGTGGCTGGACTTGTGCGAGTGTAAAACATGGGTCCCACCGCTAACCTCTGGCACCTCCTCAGTTGAGGTTCCAACTCAATATTCTCATGGCTCTTCTAAAACTTTTATTTAATCCTATGACATTCGACTTGAGAATTTTGTGTACTGAACATTTTGCAGCAAACTGTAAGTTTGAACGTGGAGAACTTGCCCGACAACATTTTCAGTTGCAGAAAGCACATATCTATTGCTGGCACCATGAATACTACTTTGAGGACCTAAGTTACCCTTAAGGAAGCTTAAACCTTTATTCAGTACTAGCAAAACGGTAAAGGGATATGTGTCTGGAGCTCGTACACTGAAAATTCCACTTGAATAGGGCAATCTCCATCCAGTGTATCCTTGTGTGCTCGTCACAAAGAAGACACACAACCCACTCCCTTTCAAGAACCATGAAGGTCAAGCCACAAAATGGCCTTCTCTAGGAGATAGGACAAGTTTTACCATCAGTATACCAATATCTCTCAGTAGAAAGGAAATGGATGTTAACAGCTGACCCAGTTGGGGCAATGGATGTTAACAGCTGACCCAGTTGGGGCAAGTAAATCTTGGTCATCCCAGACACTGAGAACCAGGACTCCTGCTATCTAGGCTCCATAGCAGGGTTCTGCTTCTTTTTTTCACGCTAGAATGTGATTGTACATCAGATTTTGGAAAATGACTTTTTTATATACATAGATGGATGTTTGCATTACCACTGACTTGAATTGTTCAAACCTTTTAGATTCTGAAATATTTCGTGGAGCTCAGAAGTTGGCAGATGAATTGGTTGCATGGAACTTCAAAGTGTATGAAGTACAAGTTGCAATTGGTAAGTTCCTTTGAGACAATGATACTCAAGTATTGAAATTTATTTGTCTGCACAGCTCTTGAAGGTTCAGGGGCCCAGCTGCCCTCTGCCTCTCACACACTACTTTGATAAAACAGATTGAGCAATTCAGACCTTCACAATCCAGGAAGAAATTCAGATGTGAAGAACCTTGTGCTTTTGGATTTTACATTAGTAAATTGTGCTGGATGATAATGAAATATCATTATGTCATTCACTTCGAGTTTGTGTGTGCATTTTAAAGTGATCCACAGGCCTTCAACTTGGCATCTCTCAAATTCTGCCCCCTCTCTTTTCCCTGTGAATTCCGTGCTGGGTTGAAAGAGGACCTTATTAGAAAATTTCGTCTAAAGTGGATGCCACATGCTGGGCTTCTCTATTTGTTTGAAGTTCGAAGAAAGTCATGGTTCGGTGCAAAAGAGTTTTGTGAGGAGGAAAAGTCCTGGCTGACATTTGTTGAAGATGTTCGTGTGGAGGTAGGTACAACACCAGGAAACTCGCTATAATGATCTCTAGCAGGCAAGCAGTCTGATAAGCAGCAAGGACTCTCCATCAATTTTATATAAGTTTATATATAAACACACACACATCCAGAGCATGGTGTTCTGCCTGCTCTCATTAACCTTAGTTGCTCAGTCTGACTCATTGTCCCTTGCCCAACAGGAAGAACGCCAAAATCCCGCCTTTCGTCTCCTTTCCTTCCATTGCTATCTGATCTTCTCCAATGTCCTTGTTTGAGGACTGCAGGGCTGGCTCTTCCCCAGAAGACTCAGCCTCCAACACTGGCTTATCTGGTGGTTGCATGGCAATGCTTTAGTCAACTTCTCACTCTTCCTCTCCTTAGGAGCTAACTGCTTCTTCCCAGGAAAGGGGGGGGGGCCCGGGCTGTTCTGTCTAAAATCAGACAGGCAGCTCCCATCTGCAGAGTCTTCCCTTTGCTCACTCAGCTCAATTTGTGAGGCTGACTCTTCCACTGTGCTTTGGGGGGGCCACATTCCTGACACTCTCTTGAAATTAATTGATTTGAAGCCTTTTGGGTGCCTATAAAAGTTCTCTGGCAACCTCCACATACAGTACTAGTGCATGAACATCTTACTTCCCCCTCTTCCTCCATGAGCAGAAAGATGTCATGGGGCACTCTTGGATGAATTGTGATCTAGTGAAGGGAGAGTAGTGGGTGCTTGTTTTCCTTTTTTTTCTAGCAGGGGAGGTAGTATCTATTAAGAAATGTACAAGTAAAGCAGGTTGAAACCATCAGGCATGGCACTAGAGAGGCAGTCTTTAAATTGTATCAGTCCCCACAAATGAGGAGGTTTTAGGCCAGCAAAAGGCACAGAAGAGGATCTGGGATTTGCAGGCCCAGTGGTGAGTCAAGAAAGGAGGGAGAAAGGGCTTGCCAGAAGGGGGTTATATTGCAAGCTCTGTTGTTAAGAGACAGGATCTAATGATGAAAGGAGTACCCAACCTCACAGAGTAAAGGACTCTGAAGATCCCTGGCATCTTGAGAGAGTACTCTCCTGTGTGCACTCAGCTTAAGGGCTCAGATTCTAGGCTGACTGATTATCCTTCTGTTCCTTCTCTAGCTGAGTTTTTACTAGTTACAGATAGGTAGCCGTGTTGGTCTGCCATAGTCAAAACAAAAAAATTCCTTCCAGTAGCACCTTAAAGACCAACTAAGTTAGTTCTTGGTATGAGCTTTCGTGTGCATGCACACTTCTTCAGATATGTGTATCTGAAGAAGTGTGCATGCACACGAAAGCTCATACCAAGAACTAACTTAGTTGGTCTTTAAGGTGCTACTGGAAGGAATTTTTTTGTTTTGAGTTTTTACTGTTACCATGTTTTTAGCAAGTTATGTGGGGTTTTTAAACTGAGCTTTAGTATTCTAGAACTTGGGGGCTCTCCTTCTAGGCTGTGAAGCAATGGTTCCTAAATTGAAACTCATGTCAGGCTGACTTTTGCCCTTGGGTTGGGGTTTGCCCATCCTTGATTTTGTTGCAAGGTGTAGGAGGCAGGGCCCATCTCTGTGGTGCAACTTCCCGCTGTCAATTCACATTTCACTCCTGTTAAACATCTGGAGGAGCCTCTTGTCTTCCAGAGAAGATACATTGTCTGGAAATAATTTGAAAGGGGGTTCTGGTTCCTCATTTCTAGGAAAGACTCTGGTTGTGCTTTCTGCAGGAGTTTCTAGAAAAAGAAACAGAATTTGCACATGAAGATTCCTGGATTGGACTCCATCATGAGAATGGAAAATGGAAATGGCATCATGGCCCAAATGTAGTAGACACGTAAGTGTGAACAAAAATTCTTTACTTTTCGTATTGTAGAAAATTTGTCGGGAATTCACGGGTGACAGATTAATCATAGGTATGATGGAGAAGCAAGTTCACTATATTCAGAGTCAGTGGACCTCAGTTTCTCTCTTTCCAAAAAAAACCACACTTTTTTCAGGTGGAGCCAGGATTAATAAACTATTTTGAAAATGTTGGGGTTGAAATATAGCATTGTAAAATTCTTAAATAAGCAGATGGACTTCATTGCAGTTTCCTGAGCATGGCATTGTGTATTCCAAGCAATGCACTCATTCTTTGCCGTTTTGTGTGAGAAATAACTTGCAGGAGCAAACAATAGAGAGGGAAACTACCCCCATAATACTTTTCTTTTCTGCTGATGAACAAAATCTGAAAAATACAAACAATGCACTACAATTATGAGTAGCTGGCAATCTTGAGGTAGAAAGCTAGAGTGAGACAGAACTGAGCTAAATATCTCATTAATGCTAGAAAAAAGTAGACATCCAGCATGCATTCATTAGTTTCAGTTGATGGATTTCTGACTGCTGCCTTTTGCTTTCAGTTATTGGATGCATGGTCAGCCTGACAAAATAAAAGAAGAACCCTGTGTCATATTAAAATCACATTGTTCCAGAACAACTAAATGTTGGGAAAACATTCCCTGCAATGTAGAAAAACGGTGGATATGTAAGAAGATGCCTGATAAAAGATGGTATACGGTAAAACCTTGATAAATCTGGATTCTGTGATCTCTATGCTAAAAGCAATGGATTAATCTCCCCCTTTAAAAAAATCAGCAATCCAGGTTATGGAATTGGGGCATGGAAGAGCTCTACTCTCTGCCATCAACAACTGAAAGCACCTTAGCAGTCCTGTTTCCTCAAGACTGGAAAAAAGAGACCTTAATTTGCAACCTCAAAGATTTGAACCTCCAAGAAAATGAAGCATGGGAGAGTTCGGTCAAAACCAGCTTCTGTACTTCCAATAAATTAATTTGGTATAATCGTTGCTTTGTATCCTCCTTGCACAAGGCACCACTTCATGTCAAGGATCTCTGCTCTGAAGATATTCAGACCACCTTCAAATCTGTGGTGAAGTGGGTTGGCTGGGATAGTCAGTTCTGCTCAGTGGCGCTAATTCCCAGGAAAATGGGCAAAGTGTAGCAGCCTCAGTGATTTCTCTACCAACAGCTGCCTGTTTGTCAGAGTTCTTGGAGTAGACAATTGGCTGTGTTTTTTGCTTTCTGAGGTTCATATGTTCTATCTTTCTGTTCCTTCTTTATTCCAAACCAGCCCTTTCCTAAAATTACGGTAACTCTCTTGCATGCCATACTTTTTCCTTCTCTCTTGTTGTGTTGTTTGGGTTTATCTATTATGTAGTGTTCATTTTTATGGCTGATTAGGAGTCTATGATATTTGGTTGGCCTTACTAGGAAAGCCAAACACTGTAGTCACCAGAGTTTCACAGAATCATGGAATCGCAGGATTGTAGGGTTCAAAGGTAGCCCCAAAGGTCATCTAGTCCAATCCCCTGCTATGCAAGAATCTCAACTAAAGCGTCAAAAAGTGTCCACTACCTCCCAAGGGAGACCGTTCCACTGTTGAATCTCCTTTCTTGTAACTTGAAGTCATTGGTTTGAGACCTACCCTGTAGAGCAGGAGAAAACAAGCTTGCTCCACATTGAGATATTTGAAGATGGCTATCATATCTGCTCTCGGTCTCATCTTTTCCAGGATAAACATACCCAACTCCTTCAACCACTCCTCATAAGGCTTGGTTTCCAGACCCTTGGTCATCTTGGTCACTCTCCTCTGCACACCTTCCAGCTTCTCAATATCTTTCTTAAATTGGCACAGTCCTCCAGGTGGAATCTGACCAAGGCAGAACAGAGCAGGACTATAACTTCCCTTGATCTGGATACTATACTTCTGTTGATGCAGCCTAAATACCATTCACTTTTTTTTTGCTGCTGGATCACCCTGTTGACACATGTTCAGCTTGTGGTCCACCAAACTCCCTGGATCTTTTCCCCATATACCACTAGTTAGCCAGGTGTCCCCCACCTTATATTTATGTAGCTGGTTCTTTCTGCCCAAGTGCAGAACCTTACATTTGTCCCTATTTTGTCCCACAGTCCTTATCCAGCCAAGCCTCTCATGACCTGCCATGATCTTTTCCTGGAAAACAGAATGTGGAGAGGGTTGCTGGTTTGGTGGAGTCCAACCATCACTTCAGATGGTGTTGTCCAAAACCAGACTTTTTGGGAGGAAGTTGCCATCATAAAGTTGCCACAATAGCTGCCACTACTTGGATGAACCCTAAGAACTTTCACAGAGCCATAACCACACTTGCCTCTCTCCAGGGAGGGTTAGTCAAGACTGGAGTGTGCCATGTTGGTGCCACCACTGGAAGGTCCCTCAAGGGCTTTAAGCGGTCGTGTCCAACAACTCACCCGCCCATCGTTCCTGAAGGATGCCCCAACACATGTTCTGCCAGGGACTGTACCTGGTGTTGGACAATATATGTCCAATAATCAATTAACAGACGCACAACATATAATGAACAAAAGCAATGAAAGCAAATACAGTTGTACCTCGATTCTGGAACGTCTCTGTTGATGAACGTTTCGGAACCCGAACGCTGAAAACCCAGAAGTAAATGCTTCCATTTTTTAACGCACCTCAGAGGTCAAATGGATTCTGTTGTGTGTTTTTTCGATTTTCTCAGTTGAATTTACAGACAGCCCTTTGCACCTCGGAACTCAAATGGTCTTCAGGAATGGATTACGTTCAAGAACCAAGGTAGCACTGTAGTTAGGAGTTTTAAAACTGGGAATGTATAGCGTAGGTCTGAAGCAAAAGATGTAACACCTATGCTAGTTAGGGAAAGCAGTGGGTGGTGTAGAGATGTGGTGAAGGAAGCATCCTTGGTACAACATAACACAATAACACATAACACAAACATAACCAAGCTGCTGTCATAAAATCCAGGTATCAATAGGATAAAGACCAATCCCAGTTCACGATTAAATGTCAACCGCACACTTGTCTTACAACAACTAAATCAAAATGAAAGATGCTTAACTTGTAACTGGGGGTCACTCCTTGATCTTCGGTACAAAAAGACCACATGCCCAGTGGACAGAAGATGACCTGCTGCTAGCAGAAATGTGCTATGCAAATAATATCATATACCTTTTGTATTTTGGATCCATTATATTTTGTACCTCAGCTTTCCAAATACAGTGGTACCTCAGGTTAAGAACTTAATTCGTTCTGGAGGTCTGTTCTTAACCTGAAACTGTTCTTAACCTGAGGTACCACTTTAGCTAATGGGGCCTCCCTCTGCCGTTGCCGCTGCCGCTGCCACCACCGCACAATTTATGTTCTCATCCTGAAGCAAAGTTCTTAACCTGAGGTACTATTTCTGGGTTAGCAGAGTCTATAACCTAAAGCGTCTGTAACCTGAAGCGTCTGTAACCCAAGGTACCACTGTAGAAGGCTAAAAAATATTCAGAATTAAATTGTGCTTTTAAATTTCAATTGCTTGCCTGTAGTTGACATGGTCAACCCTCCCTGCAGATGTGAAGGAAATAAGCAGCTATCTTCTCTTTAAAAGACATCTGAAGGCAACCCTGTTTAGGGAAGTTTTTATATTTAATGCTGTATTGTTTTTAACACTCCATTGGAAGCCGCCCAGAGTGGCTGGGGAAACTCAGCCAGATGGGAAGGGTATAAATAATAAATTATTATTATTATTATTCTGAGTGGAACTGCTGGATTTGCATAACTGCGAGATAGCAGTCTATGTTCCAAATTTAGTCTCAGAAGAAGAAAAATACAACAATTTGAGGGGTGGGGTGCTCATCCACTTAACTGAAGAAGTTCCCCAGAAGTCATTTAGCCCAGGGCTTAAAGGGGACAGAACATGATTGTCATTTGTAGAATTCCAAAGATACTGATGAAAGTCATTTTTGTGCACGAGAGTACTATGGAAGTGGAGTAAGCAATAACTAAACTAGATATTTTCCTGGACTTCTGCTATATGTGGAATCCTGATTGGCTGCCTGCCAGTCCCAATCAGGGAGGAGCAGAAGCTGAAGGGGAACTCTGGAATGTTCTGCATCAAAGCGGAAGGTGGTTGGAGCCGTTGAAGGAAGGAACATCTGCAGAAAGAGGCTGAGGCTGGAGAAGATAAAGGACTCCGGGAGGCACCACGGTATCCAAAAGGGGAAAGGGGAAAAGTCACTCGTAGTCAGCTGCCTTTTTCGAAGGCCATTGGTTGTCTTGCCCCGTGTGCTGTTTAGCCCAACTGGCAACAGCTGCCCAGGATCCCTGGAAAAGAGAGGTCTTTCTAAGGCTTCCTGCTGGAGATCCTTCTGATGGGAAATGCTGTGGATTGAACTTTAGCCGTTTGCATGAAGTATGTCACTAAGCTAGAATTCAGAAGGCCCCAGCTGCCCCATTACAGTGGGACAAAAGCAGTCTGCTTCTCTCCCACTGTATATCCAGGGAATAGGAGATTCCATGTCTATAAATGAAGTGAAGACAGGATGCCAGACAGCTTTTCATGTCTACTCCCTTGTATAATGAAGAGCTTGATATGACTGCTCTGTAAACGGTAGGTTTGTCTCAAGACATTATTTTAACAGCCTAATCCATTAAATGGTCGCTTAGAAGAACTCCAGGATGAGACACCACTCAAATTGAGGAGATAAGATGGCAGCTAAGAATAAGATCCTGTCAACAAAAAGAGGTGAGCTTCTGCAGAGTGCTACTCTGATTTCGTTTTTGACCACTAAATTCTTTCATAGAAGTTGTGCTAACTCTCTACTCCTTTATATGGTTCTGAACACAGGATGACATAAGGCGCCAATCCAAATGAGCAGTTAAAATGGTGAGAGGCCTGACATTCACAGAACGTAAGTTGTTTTTACTATTTCCTCTTCAGTGCAATACAGGAAGGCAGAGTTTCTGTACGTCTTAGAAGTGAGACCCTGAGCCTTCCTTTCTGCAGAGTTTGGGGATGATATCTCAAGTGGCACAAAAATGGAACCTGGTATCTAAATGGTGATGAGGACCACCTCCCAAACCCTGGGAACATTTGTGCCAAGTTTGGCAACAATATTTCAAAAAACTTCAAAACCTATGTAAATCCCACTTCTGTCTTCCATGGCATTAGCTACCCCTCCCAGTTTGGTGTCATCTGCCAATATGATGAGCATCTCTTCAATTCCTTCATCCAAGTGGTTTATAAAATTGTTGAACAACAACCGGCCCAGGACAGAATCCTGTGGCACCCCCCTTGTCACTTTTCCCCAGGATGACAAGGAACCATTAAAAAATAGTCCTGTAGCACCTTAGAGACCAACTAAGTTTGTACAGGATATAAGCTTTTGTGTATATGCACACTTCTTCGATACACTGAAACAGAAGTCACCAGACCCTTATATATCTGCATACTATCCCTTGCTTTTTCCTGTAGAACTAATTGCAGTTGTTAACAGTCATCAACAGTTTTCCATGCCCATTAAGTCAATCACCCATATCCCACTACCATTCTGAGAAAAACCCCACACCACCCTCCCACTGTATATAAGGGTCTGGTGACTTCTCCTTCAGTGTATCTGAAGAAGTACTATACTTCGCACTATAGGACGCACTTTTTCCCCTCCAAAAATGAAGGGGAAATGTGTGTGCGTCCTATGGTGCGAATGCAGGCTTTCGCTGAAGCCTGGAGAGCCCCACCGCCAGCCCCACAAGCTCGGGGGACAGCGGGGAGGTGGAACGCTGCCATCCCGCTGTCCCCCAACTTGGTTAGAAGGCTGGCGGGGGGAGAAGCCTGCTCCTCCCCGACGCCAGCCCCGCAAACTCGGGAGACAGCGGGAGAGGCGCAGCGCGCCCTTCCCACTGTCCCCCGACTTGGCTAGAAGGCTGGCGGGGGGAGAAGCCTGCTCCTCCCCGTCGCCAGCCCCGCAAACTTGGGAGACAGCGGGAGAGGCACAGCGCGCCCTTCCCACTGTCCCCCAACTTGGCTAGAAGGCTGGCGGGGGGAGAAGCCTGCTCCTCCCCGTCGCCAGCCCCGCAAACTCGGGAGACAGCGGGAGAGGCGCAGCGCGCCATCCCGCTGTCTCCCGACATGGTTTGGAGGCTGGCGGAGGGCTTCCTCCTCCCCCAGCCCCGCAAGCTCCCAGAGCGATGCCAAAGCTGCGCGCAACTTCGGCATGGCTCTGGGTCCCGTTCTGGGGGAGGGGGAATTTATTTTTCCCCTTTATTCCCCCCCCCCCAAAAAATCTAGGTGCGTCCTATGGACCGGTGCGTCCTATAGTGCGAAAAATACGGTATGCATGCACACAAAAGCTCATACCCAGAACAAACTTAGTTGGTCTCTAAGGTGCTACTGGACTATTTTTTAATTCTTTATTTTGACTGTGTCAGACCAACACGGCTTCCTACCTGAATCAGGGAACCATTAGTGAGCACTATTTGGGTTCACTCAGTCAACCAGCTACAAATCCCCCTAACAGTTACCTCATTCCACCCACACTTGACCAGTTTTCTCACAAGAATAACATGGGGAACATTGTCAAAAGCCTTACTGAAATCAAGATACACTATGTTCACATCATTCCCCTGTTCCACCAAGCTTGTTACTCCATTTAAAAAAAAGAAATGAGGTTTGTCTGGCACTGAATTCCTGCAGGATCATCACTCAAGTTTTTCAGGGATTTACCCTACTGGGATTTAGCTGCTATCACACAATGGCTTTTTTGCAAGTTTTCACTGATGTTCAAGTAAATTACATACTATGTGACCCAACACCACAATGCAGCTTCAAGAACCAGTGTGGCTTCCAGATCCAATGCAGTTTCCAGATCCAATGTGGCTTCCAGATCCAACGTGGCTTCTAGATCCAATGTCTCTTCCAGATCTAATGTGGCATCCAGGTCAATACTAAAACGCAGACGAAAACCACCTCCCAGAAAGGGTATGTATGCAGCACACATAGAACTGGTTCATAGCCTAGACGAGGAACACACTGGAAAGGAAAAGTGGGAGAGCAGCAGGAGGCATGTGTGACCAGTCGTGGTGGGAAGGGCTGGAGAAAAGCCAGCCGTGCTCTGTCACTCCAACAGGCTCCTTTAGCCAAGCAAACTAGTGCTATGCCAGCCTCAGGCTGTGTTCTCCCCTGATCCACAATGTGGTAAGGATTTACCTCTCTACCACTGCTCCTCACCCAGGTGAGAGAACAAACCTTTAAATAAGCATGCAACAAAGAGAATATCAAGCCAAGCATCCTGTAGGGACTTCGTTTATTAAAGCTATTTCGCAATAGGACAGCCTTTGCTCTGCTGGGAGAGAGGCAGGAGAAGTGTGCCCTGTTGATCCTCATTGATCTTGCACTGCTTTTCACTACCATCAACTATGGTATTCTTCCGGTGGGACTGACTGAGCTGGGATTGAGTGGCACTGCTATTCAATGGTTCTAGTCCTGCTTGTGTGACTGAGCTTGGGGAGTTCTGTTCAGCACCATGGAGCCTTCAACACGGGGTTCCTCAAAGTTCAGTTTCATTCCCCCATGCGGAGTAGGGTCATCCAGATTTTGGAGTGTGTTGTGAGAAATGCTGATGACACACAGCTCTATCTCCCCTTTACATTTGCAGCTTTGGCAGTTGACATACTAGACCGATGCCTGGCCTCAGTAATGGACTAGATGAGAGCCAATAAACAGAAGTTTAATCCAGACAAGACTGTGGTGCAGTCAGTGGGTGGTTCCCTAGACAGGATGGGTGGGATATGGCCTGCTCCAGATGGGGTTAGACTCCCTCTGAAGGAGTATTTCTGGATCCATTAATGTCACTTGAAATGAAACTTAAAGCAGATTTTCTTTCTTTCTTTTTGTCCATCAAGGAAAACTTGCTGCTGTTTTGCATGAGATAAAAGAGTTCTTTCTCTCTTCCATTGGTACATTTATTGTAGTGATGCTGTGCCTGGTCCTGTTTTTTGCTGCATTTGGAGCAGTTAGTCTGTGTAAGTCTAGGCTGTGTAGGCCTTTAGCGTTATCCTGGTTGGCTTTACATCAGTATGAAGAACACTTTCAAAAGTGTCACCATAATCCAACCACAGCTAAGCCCTTTTACCTCCCATTGATTCCAGTGCATAAGGTAAGGATGTGGCTAAATCTCACCCATTCAAATAAATGCCTTTTTCTTGCCCCTCAATAACTGCTTAGCTGCTCCAGAGACTTTTTAGGCCAATATTATGAAGCAACCTGTGCGGTCACTTGTCCTACCTTGCAACTCCCTGTTCGTCTTTCTTTCTATCTTTGCTGGGTAAGAGCTTGCTTCTCTTAAAGAGACTGTCACAGGTTTTGCAGGATATCTCACGGGCAAACAAAAGAGGTCTTCAAGTCATCTAGGAAGCCATCCTCCCTCTCTGACCTTCTCCCTAGCCCTAGATGAGTAGAAGAAAGTTGTCAAAGGACAGGGAAATCATATTGATTTCTGAGTGCAATCAGATGTTTGTGTGTGTCTCTTTTTAAAAGTCTAAGCCCTTCAGGTGTTACTTATTCATTTGTGGGATGAATTTAAGGTTCTGGTATTGACCTAGGAAGTCTTCACTGATTAGATCCCAAGGGTCTGAAGGACACATTGTCTTGTACAACCTGCTCAGGTCCCTAGATCTTGGACATAGGAGTGGATTGTCTCATTGTCCCACTGTCCATTAGGTGGCATGACAGAAAAGAGCCTTCTGTGTGGTAGCACCCTGATTGTGAAATGTCCTAGCTCTGGAATTATATAATCCACAACACTTGCCATTTTGGCACCTGGTTAATATCTGTTTGTTTTCCAGATATACTGGTGGGAATATTAGGCATTTTCTGGATATTGGTGGGGAATATTAGGTTTTCTGCTTCCAGTGAGAATTTTGAGGGCACGTGGTAGGCTGGGCTGGAGGGGACAGGAAAGCTTCCTTGTCCATACAGAAGTCCATTTCACCAGTGGCACTGCGGCACTGGATATGGCCCTAACTCTGAGCTTTTACTTTATCTCATTTATTTAATGTTGTTACGAGATGTTGTAACTTGGCCTTTATTTATCCACATTGATTTTATTCAATTTATAGACCACCCTTCACAGGGTGATCTACAGGTTTCATTTTAATGCAGTTTTATTACTGGAATGCTGCCCACTCTGCTGCCTGATGCTTCATTAAACACTTTTGCTTTGAGATGGGAATAGCCTTAAAACACACGGGGAGCCTTGATTCCAAATCAGCCGCAGCAATTCTGGGGTGGAGGTACTGTCACATCAGCTGACTCACCATTTCTTTCCCTTCTTCCATAGATATTCATAAACGGGATCACAAAACACCTGAAATAGATTTAGCAATGAAAATGATCAGGGACTTCATGATCAAAGAGAAACCATCCCTCCAAGGAAGGAATGGTAAGTAAGGTGTTATAGTCCATACACTTAGGGCCACTCCTTGCCCCTGCTCCATCAGTGGGTATTGCCCCATAGAAGAGCTTCTTTGCTTTCCACCTGGCCAGACTCACCAGCCCCACTGAAGAGGCCGGAGGAACATTGCCCGGCTGTGGGGCGTGAAGGCCACTCCCTGCAAGACCCTTTCCACCTGGCCTAGGGGGCTGGGCCCACACTCACCAGCCCTACTATGTTAAATATGTAGTCTGTAGTTGACCTCCTTTGTAATGTTTTATTTTGAAATCTTTAAGATAATATTTTAGTTTTCTGCTATGTTGCTTTGACTGTATACTCTATATTTGACTTTCTTCAGATTGTTTTATTTATGTTTTATTGATTTAATATGCTGTAAACCGCTTGAGATTTTTCTTAAAAATACAAAGCGTTATGGAGGGGGGGGGTCAGATCAATGCTCAGCAGATTACAGACTACCCTGAATGCTAGAATGTGGCCAGTCACAAGTTATAGGGAAACAGCCTTTGTATAGAGTTGAATAGCTGTTTGAGATCTCACTGACCTGAATTATCCTAACCTTTCAGATTCTGAAATACTTGCTGAAGCTGAGAAGTTAGCAGGTGAATTGCTTATATGGGCTGACAGAGCAAATGAAGTCCAGTCTGCAATCGGTAAGTTATTCCTAAAATGGTGATGTTGAGAAATCAGAGGATAGGGGGAACCCATGTCCTGAAAGCCCCTCATCTGCACAGCTGTTGAAGGTATAAAGGTCCCACCATCCTCTAGAATCTATCAATTCCACTTTGAGAAAAAGACCAAGCAACTCGAGGGAGAAATTTGGATTAGAGTTTTGTGACTTTGGATTTTTGTGGCTGTGTGAATTGATAAACTCCTCCTTGAATGGATTCCTAATTGGTGGCGGAAGTTGGCTGAATTCTGGGAGTTTGGGATATGAAGACTGAAGTGCCTCACCCTCCATATGAGGTGAACAGGGACCCCTCCAAGCTTAGACCTCGGGTCATTGTGCCTCAAATTGGGATTTGCTCATTATCACCCCACCACTGTGACTCTCCCCTTCCAACCATTGTCAGCAAGGCAAATGAGGAATTTGCTGGACCTTACACTCTTGACACGGACATGGGTGGCACTGTGGGTTAAACCACAGAGCCTAGGACTTGCCGATCAGCAGGTCAGTGGTTTGAATCCCCACAACAGGGTGAGCTCCCATTGCTCGGTCCCTGCTTCTGCCAACCTAGCAGTTCGAAAGCACGTCAAATTAGATAAATAGGTACCACTCCGGCGGGAAGGTAAACGGTGTTTCCGTGCGCTGCTCTGGTTCGCCAGAAGTGGCTTAGTCATGCTGGCCCCATGAGCCGGAAGCTGTACGCCGGCTCCCTTGGCCAGTAAAGCGAGATGAGCGCCACAACCCCAGAGTCGGCCACAAATGGACCTAATGGTCAGGGGTCCCTTTACCTTTACACTCTTGACAGGGTGAGTTCCAGCAGATATCAATGTAGCTGAAATCCCCCATGACTACTATATCTCTCCTATATAGCAGACACCGACAGTAAGGTCTCTGGGAAAGAAACAGGATACATTTCTGTTACTGTTCCACTGTTTGTTAAGACTGGGAGAATTCAAAGAGGTATCAGAGAATAGGTTTAGGAGTTAGAAGAGTGTTTCGCAAACTTGGGTCCCCAGCTGTTGTTGGACTACAACTCCCATCATCCCTAGCTAGCAGGGCCAGTGGTCAGGGATGATGGGAATTGTAGTTCAAAAACAGCTGGAGACCCAAGTTTGGGAAACACTGAGAAGATTGCTGCATCCCATTGAATTTGAGCTCTCTCTCATTGTGTTTTTTCTCACCTGGAATACACCTGAATTCCCTATAGTGAAGCACTTCTGACCGGCTATTTCCGGGGAGGGGAGGTTGCCAAGGTTATGCTGAATGATTACATAGGTTACAAAAAAAATGCCACCCTTAAAAACGAGGTTGGGGGGGGGGGGGAGTTGCTTAGAGCAAGGTGTTCTGGGAACAAGAAAGGGGAAAGAGGTAGAATTCAATGTGGCTGGAGGAGGCTGCACTGACATGCAAGAATCTCATCTGAAGTATCTTGTCTAAATATGTGTCAAATAAACTATACTTCTTAACGACACTCACCTCCACTATTCCTCAATTTTCTCAATGGAAACACAACCCTGGGCAAGCAACTGGAACATCCCTGAATCTTGCTACTGCTCGGGAAGAGATTGGGGGTGCCACACAATCTTCATAGCATTACCAATCTGTTGATGAATGGAAACAGTAGAACAGGGAAGGAAATGGAGTACAGATGACCTGGCTAAATGTGTCCTTTATTAGAACCTTTCAGAGTATTAGCTACCATGTCTTTTGCTGGATTGTAATGAAATATCAGTATGTAATTCATAATGACTTTATGGGGAGGCAGGTTCTGTTAGACCTTCAGCCCAGCTCCTGCTAAATCTGCTTTTCTGCCCCCACCTTCCCACTTTCTGCCTTGGTTCAAAGATGACCTCACTTCAAGTCATCGTCAAAAGTGGCAGCCATACAAAGAGGCTCTCTATTTATTTGATGATGGACTAGTTTACTGGCATGATGCAGAAAGGCTTTGTGAGAATAAAAAATCCAAACTGATTATTATTCAAAACGACAAAGAGGAGGTAAGCTAGCTGAACACTGTATATAGAAATGGCATGAATAATCCTTTGCAATTTGATGGTTTTAAGCCTTCCTGGGCAAGATACTTTGGCCATAGCTGCACCATACATTTAAAGCATGATTGTACCACTTTACGGTCATGGCATCCCCCAAAGGATCCTGGGAAGTTTGTTAAAGATACTGAGAGCTTTTTAGCAGACCTCCTATTCCCCTCACAGTGTTACAATTCCCAGAGTTCTGTGGATAGATAACCCACTTTGGAATCTGAGGGGGGAAGGGATTGTGGGAAACACCAGGGGGCGATGATGCAAAGCCCCCACACTTGAAACCTCTCTGGGCATCTTCCCTCTGGAGCACAGCACAGGACATTCTGTAACTCTTCAGCCCCAGTGCACAGCAGCAGCACATATCCCAAGATATGTGAACACTCAAACAGGCTTGTTTACACATTTTTGTCTACTTAAAGAAGAAGCCATGGTCCGATAAAAAAAATACAAATATTTAGCTTACAAAACTATAAAAATAAAGAAAAATTAAGTTTGCAAAACAATAATTACCATGTGGTTAGGGTAGATCAACATGTCAGTGTCCACTTATCCCCAGTGTAAATATGGCATATCGGCAAAAGTCGGAAATTGAAAGATAACTATAGCACATACTCTGAAGGAAATCAGCCCTGAGTGCTCACTGGATGGACAGATCATGAAGCTGATGCTCCAATACTTTGGCCACCTCATGAGAAGAGAAGACTCCCTGGAAAAGACCCTGATGTTGGGAAAGATGGAGGGCACAAGGAGAAGGGGACGACAGAGGACGAGATGGTGGGACAGTGTTCTCGAAACTACAAATATGAGTCTGACCAAACTGCGGGAGGCAGTGGAAGACAGAAGTGCCTGGCGTGCTCTGGTCCATGGGGTCACGAAGAGTCGGACACGACTAAACGACTAAACAACAACATAGCACATACATGAAAATCGATTTCAGATTTGAAATCAGCTTTGAAAGAACATATAAGAACAGTTGAAAAATCTCATGCAACAGAAAATAGAAAACAAATTGTTCCCCAGCATACTGTGTATCCCAAGGGAATACATTTTTTTGCATACCTCCAACTGTACAAAGATATACTTGTCATTTTCAATGCTGTACATGTCGTGTATGTCCCGGTGCTTCTGCCCCTGTGGAACCTGCCCCAGCCATTCTCTTGGCTGAGGCCCACTCCCAGGCAGCCCTGACCCTTTCCCCTTAAAAAGCAAAATACAAACAATACAACAGCCTAACAAGATAGTAAAAGTAAAAACAAAGCCAAAAATAATTATGCTAAAATTAAACTAATCCCCACCCCAGCTAAGCATTTGTCCCACCCCAACAGAGAGAAAGGGGAATGAATGAATGAATGAATAACAGAAAAACACCAATCAAAGTGCAACAAATTAAAAACACTTTTAAAACATTTAAGTGTTTAAAACCATTTTTGGCATTTGCAGCAGCAGCAGTGTCCCGAAGGCCTCTCTAAAGTCTCTTAAACTTTGGAGGAAGCATTGACTGTTTAAAGTGGTATGATACTTCACAGTGCAGATGGGGCCACAGTCTGGGGATGACCTGAGAGAGGATTCTGGCCTCTTATTCCTAGGAAAAACTTTCTGATTGTGCTTTTAGCAGGAGTTCCTGGAAAATGCAATTAAAAACGAACAACATGACTTCTGGATTGGGCTATATTATATGGGCAGATGGAAATGGATAGATGAAACTGCCCTTCTCCGAGGGTGAGTCTGGAAGCAACGTTTCTCTGTTTATTATATTATAGAAACTTTGTTAGGAATTCATTTTTTGCTCTTCTTTGAAAGCTCTTCCTGTCCTTTGCCTGCATCTAGAACCCAGCACAGTATTTTATTTCCATTGCATTTTATGTTCCATGTCAGAAAGACGGTTTTGTAGGATGGAAGCAATATTATATTGTCCAGCTTCATCAGAAATGGTAATGCTGCATAGTTTGACGGGGCTTGATAGTAGTTTCATGCTCAACAATGAAGGGCTTCTACACTGAGACAAGAAATCGCCCCACATGGCAGGGGCTGGTCCAGCAGGGCGAATGTGCCTCACCAACCTGTCTGTCCTCAGCCTTCTTATACCTACAACCAATCTGGGGTGGGGTGGCGGTGGTTCTTCCAGTTGTTGGCTCCACATATGGTTAGTCTCCTTGCCTTCCACTCTGCCACTACTTATGGGCACCAGCCACCTAGGACTCCACATAGCCAAATGCCCCTTCACCCATGCCTTCTCACAGTCTCTCTCCACCCTCACCATGTACATGGACACTGTAGTCCTTCAAAACACCCCCATTGTTGTTGTTGTTGTTGTTGTTGTTGTTGTTGTTGTTGTTCTTCTTCTTCTTCTTCTTCTTCTTCTTCTTCTTCTTCTTCTTCTTCTTCTTCTTCTTCTTCTTCCTCCTCTTCCTCTTCTTTAGCAATCACTTGTAGCTGAACAAGATTGTCTTAACAGTGAATCCGTAAGTCACTATGGAGGCCAATTCTAGATACACACAACCTTCCACAGTGGGGACATTGGTTTCCAGGCAGGAGTTGATCACAGTGAGGGATTGCCATGTTGGGATACTGCCAGGGAGACGGGGGTATCTGGCAGGCCCCCAGTTATCTCCAGACGATCCCCTTTCTCCCATGGAACAGCATCAGTCAATTAGCGGCACAAGCCTCAGAGACGTTCCAAGACTCATGCACACCCTTTCAGCAGAGTGTCTCCAAAACAAAAGATCCAGACAGAGAGAGAGTATATATACAGCTTTATTCAACGTAGTTCAGAACAAAGGAAAAACATGACTGCTCGCCTCCATGTCCAGGAAAAAAACAGCCAGAATACAAAAGCTATATACAGTGGTACCTCAGGTTACATATGCTTCAGGTTACATATGCTTCAGGTTACATACGCTTCAGGTTACAGACTCCGCTAACCCATAAATAGTGCTTCAGATTAAGAACTTTGCTTCAGGATAAGAACAGAAATTGTGCTCCGGCGGTGCAGTGGCAGCAGGAGGCCCCATTAGCTAAAATGGTGCTTCAGGTTAAGAAAAGTTTCAGGTTAAGTACGGACCTCCGGAACGAATTAAGTACTTAACCTGAGGTACCACTGTACAAACGGAAGTTCCCAGCAAGAGCTGGAAGTAAACAGGCATGTGATACACCAGTCATGCCTGCTCCTTTTAAGGTGGAATGGGACTATATCCTAGCATGCCAAACATGCCTTCCTCTTAGCACATTTCTCCCTTTCGTCCTGAGTTTGAGTGTCTTCAAGGTACGTGACACCTTTGGTAAAGGCTCTTCTCCAGCTGGAGTGCTCTTGGGCCAGTGATTCCCAATTGTGGGTGTTTATACTACATTTTTTTAGATTTGCCTTGAGGGAGTTTCTAAGCCTCTTTTATTGACCACCGGCTTTACACTTTCCATTTTTAAGTTCAGAATAGAGTAGTTACTTTGGAAGACAATAATCAGGCATCCGAACAACATGACCAATCCATTAGTGCAGGGTGGCAACAGTGTGTCCCCTTTACCTCCCACTCAGCTCTGCTCCCCATCATGCTTTAGAAGACCAAGCAATGCTTTTTGACCTCACCTTGTTAAACTATGATAGTTTGAGGAATTCTACTGCTTCTTAAATGTTTGCTAAAGTGTAGGAATGCAGGTACACAGTGCAATTGCCATTCGAAGAGAAAGAGGGAGGAGTTCGTGGTGAGTTCTGGCATCTTTTTTCTAGAAAAATAGCACTGGGTAGAAATATAGATACATAAAAGAATGCAAATTTGTCACTGCATCTTTTATTTGTTCAGTTAAAGAAGGTTGGTTTCCAGGGTGGGTGCTCTGAAAGAAGGTGGTAGGCCACATAGATTTGGGAGCCTCTGCTTTAAAGCCTTCCAAGTTCATGGCCATCATCACCTCCTGTTGAAGTGAGTTCCACAGGTTAATTTCATGCTGTCTGAAGAAGCCTTTTCTTTTGTCAGTCCAGCTTCATTGAATGCCCTGCAATCTGAAGTTCTGAGAGAGGGAGATCTCTTAATGCTGAAATAAAGTACACATCCCATGTGGATAATTTGGTTTTGATTGACTCATTGATTTGTGCTTCCTTTTCTTTTCAGTTACTGGGTAGTCGGCAAGCCAGATGACCTGCAAAATAAACGTGCTTGTGGAATAAAAGCAAAGTGTACAACACCACTGCGATGTTGGGAGAACTTTCCCCGTCTTGATCAAAAAAGAAGCATATGTAAGAAGAAGCCCGATAAACGATGGTTCAATTAAAACTCTTCGTGGACAATGAATCAACCCACCTTTAATAGAAGCCATGGTCAATTTTCCAGATTATGGAATTAAGGGCATGGAAGAGATTAGGTCTCTGACACCAGCACTCAAAAGCCCTTTGTCAATCCTGCATCCTCAGGTGACCTGATTTTGCAACCTCAGATAATGGAAACTCCTGGAAAATAAAGCAAGGAGGACTCAGTCATAGCCCACGTTCTGTTGCAATAATTAATTCAATACAGCCTTCCCCAACCCAGTGCCTTCTAGGTGCCATCAGCCCTAACCAACAGGTTGTGTTGGCAGGCACCAAGTGGAGGAAGATTGATTTAGTATACCTGCTAGAGGGGAACATTTTACCAGATGGGGTGGGGGTGGGGAGGGGAACACAACACTCTTCTTAGGGTTGACTCCCCCTATTGGCAACAGGAAGGGTCTTCGTGGCCTCTCTAGGGGAGGAGTCGCCCCACTTCCCCCAGACCAACTCTGCCTGCAGTCAGAGCAGTGCCTTTTCTCTTCTCTTTGTTTCTGAGAGAATTGGTCTTCCTGTGAGTGTGTCAGTTTCCTTTTTCTTGTTCCATATTACGACTTCCAGACGTCAGTTGGCTCATAACCTGCCAGGCATGGGCCCGCTATCAGTTAGTACTTCACCACACTTCGACCAGTGGGGTCAACAGAGAATCCACAGCTCCAGCGGTCTTCCAGCTGAACTTCAGAGTTCTCCTACTTTCCAGTAGTCATCTTCCAGAATTCCTGGTTAAGAAAAACCTCTGTCCCACTCAGTTCTAAAGTGAGGGTGCATAAGTCAGCAAGCCTCACTTTCGGTGTTGTACTGTTGCTAGGCAACTGAGTGCAGTGCCATCCTATCTCTAAACAAGATAAACAAGATCCAAACATAGGCCAAGCAATTTGAGAGCCAGTGTGGTGTAGTGGTTAAGAGCGGTAGTATCGTAATCTGGTGAACTGGGTTCGCTTCCCTGTTCCTCCACATGCAGCTGCTGGGTGACCTTGGGCCAGTCACACTTCTCTGAAGTCTCTCAGCCCCACTCACCTCACAGAGTGTTTGTTGTGAGGGAGGAAGGGAAAGGAGAATGTTAGCCGCTTTGAGACTCCAGAAGGGGAGTGAAAGGCGGGATATCAAATCCAAACTACTCTTCTTCTTCTTCTTCTTCTTCTTCTTCTTCTGCTTCTGCTTCTGCTTCTGCTTCTGCTTCTTCTTCACGCCTTTTACTGATTACAGCTTCTTTGCTTAATTTCTTTGAAATCCTGGATTTGTCCCATAGTGTTCTCCTGCCCTTAAGAGTTATTTTGGTCCATTAAATTATACTTTTAAATTTCAGTTGCTTGCCTGTAGTTGACATGGTGGGTGGAACTCTGCTGGACCTGAATAAATATTTAATGCCTAGGGTTAAGCGGGAAACTGTGAGATAACAGTCCATGTTCCAAATTTAGTCTCAGAAGAAGAAAAATACAACAATTTGAGGGGTGGGGTGCTCATCCACTTAACTGAAGAAGTTCCCCAGGAGTCATTAAGCCCTGGGGTTAAAGGGGACAGAACATGCCTGTCCTTTGCAGCGTTCGAAAGATACTCATGAAAGTCATTTTTGTGCATGAGAGTACTATGGAAGTGGAGTAAGCAATAACTAAACTAGATATTTTCCTGGACTTCTGCTATATGTGGAGTGCTGATTGGCTGCCTGCCAGTCCCAATCAGGGAGGAGCAGAAGCTGAATGGGAACTCTGGAATGTTCTGCATCAAAGCGGAAGGTGGTTGGAGCCGTTGAAGGAAGGAACATCTGCAGAAAGAGGCTGAGGCTGAAAGGACTTCGGGAGGCACCACGGTATCCAAAAGGGGAAAGGGGAAAAGTTGCTCGTAGTCAGTTGCCTTTTTCGAAGGCCATTGGTTGTCTTGCCCCGTGTGCTGTTTAGCCCAACTGGCAACAGCTGCCCAGGATCCCTGGAAAAGAGAGGTCTTTCTAAGGCTTCCTGCTGGAGATCTCCTTCTGATGGGAAATGCTGTGGATTGAACTTTAGCCGTTCGCATGAAGTATGTCACTAAGCTAGAATTCAGAAGGCCCCAGCTGCCCCTTTACAGTGGAAGAAAAGCAGTCTGCTTCTCTCCCCTGCTTCTCAGGGAACAGGGAATGTCTATAAATGAAGTGGGGACAGGATGCCAGAGAGCTTTTCATGTCTACTTCCTTGTATAATGAAGAGCTTGATATGACTGGTTTTTAAACAGTAAAAGTAAAGGGACCCCTGACCATTAGGTCCAGTCGCGGACGACTCTGGGGTTGCAGGGCTCATCTCGCTTTATTGGCCGAGGGAGCTGGCGTACACCTTCCCTGTCATGTGGCCAGCATGACTAAGCCACTTCTGGCGAACCAGAGCAGCACATGGAAATGCCGTTTACCTTCCCGCCAGAGTGGTACCTATTTATCTACTTGCACTTTGATGTGCATTCGAACTGCTGGGTTGGCAGAAGCAGAGACCAAACAACGGGGCTCATCCAATCGCGGGGATTCGAACCGCCAACCCTCTGATCAGCAAGCCTTAGGCTCTGTGGTTTAACACACAGCGACACCCGCATCCAATCTTTAAACAGTAGGTTTGTCTCAAAACATTTTAACAGCCTAATCCATTAAATGGTCACTTAGAAGAACTCCAGGATGAGACCGCACTCAAAATGAGGAGATAAGATGGCAGCTAAGAATAAGATCCTGTCAACAAAAAGAGGTGAGCTTCTGCAGACTGCTACTCTGATTTGGTTTTTGAGCACTAATTTTTTTCATAGAAGTTGTGCTAACTGTCCACTCCTTTATATGGTTCTGAATGCAGGATGACATAAGGCACCAATCCAAATGAGCAGTTAAAATGGCGGGAGGCCTGACATTCACAGAACGTAAGTTGTTTTTACTATTTCCTCTTCATTGCAATACAGGAAGGCAGAGTTTCTGTACGTCTTAGAAGTGAGACCCTGAGCCTTCCTTTCTGCAGAGTTTGGGGATGATATCTCAAGTGGCACAAAAATGGAACCTGGTATCTAAATGGTGATGAAGACCACCTCCCAAACCCTGGGAACATTTGTGCCAAGTTTGGCAACAATATTTCAAAAAACTTCAAAACCTATGTAAATCCCACTTCTGTCTTCCATGGCATTAGCTACCCCTCCCAGTTTGGTGTCATCTGCCAATATGGTGAGCATCTCTTCAATTCCTTCATCCAAGTGGTTTATAAAATTGTTGAACGACAACGGGCCCAGGACAGAATCCTGTGGCACCCCCCTTGTCACTTTTCCCCAGGATGACAAGGAACCATTAAAAAATAGTCCTGTAGCACCTTAGAGACCAACTAAGTTTGTACAGGATATAAGATTTTGTGTACATGCACACTTCTTCGATACACTGAAACAGAAGTCACCAGACCCTTATATATCTGCATACTATCCCTTGCTTTTTCCTGTAGAACTAATTGCAGTTGTTAACAGTCATCAACAGTTTTCCATACCCATTAAGTCAATCACCCATCTCCCACTATCATTCTGAGAAAAACCCCACCCCACCCTCCCACTGTATATAAGGGTCTGGTGACTTCTCTTTCAGTGTGCATGCACACGAAAGCTTATACCCAGAACAAACTTAGTTGGTCTCTAAGGTGCTACTGGACTATTTTTTAATTCTTTATTTTGACTGTGTCAGACCAACACGGCTTCCTACCTGAATCAGGGAACCATTAGTGAGCACTATTTCGGTTCACTCAGTCAACCAGCTACAAATCCCCCTAACAGTTACCTCATTCCACCCACACTTGACCAGTTTTCTCACAAGAATAACATGGGGAACATTGTCAAAAGCCTTACTGAAATCAAGATACACTATGTTCACATCATTCCCCTGTTCCACCAAGCTTGTTACTCCATTTAAAAAAAAGAAATGAGGTTTGTCTGGCAGAGTAGAGCTGAAAACTGAATTCCTGCAGGATCATCACTCAAGTTTTTCAGGGATTTACCCTACTGGGATTTAGCTGCTATCACACAATGGCTTTTTTGCAAGTTTTTGCTGATGTTCAAGTAAATTACATACTATGTGACCCAACACCACAATGCAGCTTCAAGAACCAGTGTGGCTTCCAGATCCAATGCAGTTTCCAAATCCAATGTGGCTTCCAGATCCAACGTGGCTTCTAGATCCAATGTCTCTTCCAGATCTAATGTGGCATCCAGGTCAATACTAAAACGCAGACGAAAACCACCTCCCAGAAAGGGTATGTATGCAGCACACATAGAACTGGTTCATAGCCTAGACGAGGAACACACTGGAAAGGAAAAGTGGGAGAGCAGCAGGAGGCATGTGTGACCAGTCGTGGTGGGAAGGGCTGGAGAAAAGCCAGCCGTGCTCTGTCACTCCAACAGGCTCCTTTAGCCAAGCAAACTAGTGCTATGCCAGCCTCAGGCTGTGTTCTCCCCTGATCCACAATGTGGTAAGGATTTACCTCTCTACCACTGCTCCTCACCCAGGTGAGAGAACAAACCTTTAAATAAGCATGCAACAAAGAGAATATCAAGCCAAGCATCCTGTAGGGACTTCGTTTATTAAAGCTATTTCGCAATAGGACAGCCTTTGCTCTGCTGTGAGAGAGGCAGAAGTGTGCCCTGTTGATCCTCATTGATCTCGCAGTGCTTTTCAATACCATCAACTATGGCAGTGTTTTTCAACCTTTTTTGGGCAAAGGCACACTTGTTTCATGAAAAAAATCACGAGGCACACCACCATTAGAAAATGTTAAAAAATTTAACTCTGTGCCTATATTGACTATATATAAAGTAATTCTCTTGAATAGGAATCAAATAAACACAAAGAAAGTATTTTATAATTACTTTATTATGAAATAGTAAGTAAACAGAAATATGAAAAATTATAAAATACTTTATTTTTAAATCTTTCGAATTTTTCAATTTTTCCCACGACACACCAGGCAACATCTCGCGGCACACTAGTGTGCCGCGGAACAGTGGTTGAAAAACACTGAACTATGGTATTCTTCTGGAGGGACTTACTGAGAGCCAGTGCAGTGTAGTGGTTAAGAGCGGTAGTCTCGTAATCTGGGGAACCCGGTTCGCGTCTCTGCTCCTCCACATGCAGCTGCTGGGTGACCTTGGGCCAGTCACACTTCTTTGAGGTCTCTCAGCCTCACTCGCCTCACAGAGTGTTTGTTGTGGGGGAGGAAGGGAAAGGAGATTGTGAGCTGCTTTGAGACTCCTTAAGGGTAGTGATAAAGCGGGATATCAAATCCAAACTCTTCTGACTGAGCTGGGATTGGGCGACGCTGCTATGCAACGGTTCTAGTCCTGCTTAGGTGACTGTGCTTGAAGAGTTCTGATCAGCACCATGGAGCCTTCAACACGGGGTTCCTCAAAGTTCAGTTTTATCATCCATGCAGAGGAAGGTCATCCAGATTTTGGAGTGTGTTGTGAGAAATGCTGATGACACACAGCTCTATCTCTCCTTTACATTTGCAGGTATGGCAGTTGACATACTAGACGGATGCCTGGCCTCAGTAATGGACTAGATGAGAGCCAATAAACATAAGTTTAATCCAGACAAGACTGAGGTGCAGTCAGTGGGAGGTTCCCTAGACAAGATGGGTGGGATATGGCCTGTTCTGTACTCTGAAGGAGTACTTCTGGATCCATTACTGTCACTTGAAATGAAAAGGCAAAAAAGTTAGCCATGATACTTAAGCAGATTTTCTTTCTTTTTGTCCATCAAGGAAAACTTGCTGCTGTTTTGCATGAGATAAAAGAGTTCTTTCTCTCTTCCATTGGTACATTTATTGTAGTGATGCTGTGCCTGGTCCTGTTTTTTGCTGCATTTGGAGCAGTTAGTCTATGTAAGTCTAGGCTGTGTAGGCCTTTAGCGTTATCCTGGTTGGCTTTACATCAGTATGAAGAACACTTTCAAAAGTGTCACCATAATCCAACCACAGCTAAGCCCTTTTACCTCCCATTGATTCCAGTGTGAAAAGTAAGGATGTGACTAAATCTCACCCATTGAAATGAATGCCTGTTTCTTGCCCCTCAGTAACTGCTTTGGGACTTCTTAGGCCAACATTATGAAGCAACCTGTGCAGTCACCTGTCCTACATTGCAACTCCCTGTCCCACTTTCCTCCTAGAAAAACAAGTGTACGGTCTGCTTCAGTGAGTGGTCGGAACAGCTGAATTCAAACAAAAGAGGTCTTCAATTTATAGACCACCCTTCACAGGGTGATTTACATGTTTCATTTTAATGCAGTTTTATTACTGGAATGCTGCCCACTCTGCTGCCTGATGCTTCATTAAACACTTTTCCTTTGAGATGTGAAGAGCCTTAAAAAATTGCTAACACACGGGGAGCCTTGATTCCAAATCAGCCGCAGCAATTCTGGGGTGGAGGTACTGTCACATCAGCTGACTCACCATTTCTTTCCCTTCTAACTCTTCCATAGATATTCATAAACGGGATCACAAATCACCTGATATGGATTTAGCAATGAAAACTATAAGGGACTTCATGATCAAAGAGAAACCATCCCTCCAAGGAAGGAGTGGTAAGTAAGGTGTTATAGTCCATACACTTAGGGCCACTCCTTGCCCCAGCTCCATCAGGGGGTATTGCCCCATAGCAGAGCTTCTTCCCAGCCCCTTGAAGAAAAGTCACTGTGAAGTGGCTGGACTAGAGTAGGATAGTAGTAGGTGGAAGAAGTTCCATCCTCTCACTTACCACTTGCCTTCTGGAAATGCTGGGGCCCCAGCTCATATCACCATTCATAGCATTCAACAGGGACAAAACTGGGAGCCCATGTTTGCTGAAGAGACATGTAGGCTGTGTCTGCATTAGAGTGTTCATGTGTATGTGGAGACACTGTTTCTGCATCTTCAGCCAAACAGGGTTTTTTTTTTCGATTTTATGCCTCCACAATCTATCCCAGATGTTCCTCTCCACACTAGGCCAGCAGCACAGCTAATCATTTTGGCACCAGCCACAATGACTAGGTTCTTCCAGTTACAGATAGGTAGCCGTGTTGGTTTGCCATAGTCAAAACAAAAAAAAATTCCTTCCAGTAGCACCTTAAAGACCAACTAAGTTAGTTCTTGAAGAAATGTGCATGCATACTAAGTTAGTGTATCTGAAGAAGTGTGCATGCACACGAAAGCTCATACCAAGAACTAACTTAGTTGGTCTTTAAGGTGCTACTGGAAGGAATTTTTTTGTTTAGGTTCTTCCACTCTTAATGGAAGTATGTCTTTGAATACCAGTTGCTGAAAACCACAGAAGGCCAGGGTTCCCTTGCACCTAGGTCCGGCTTACAAGTTGAACTTTGGCCCACTTGCTAATTCTCAGCTGTGCTGGAGTTCTTGTACCCAGAAGACAATGGTTCAGCCCCAAACCAGAACACCAGCAAGACTCCATTCTAAGACCTGCAAAATGATCCAAGTGCCATGACACCCAACAACCAACCTGAACTGCACTTAGCCCAACAAGAAGACCACAATGTGCACACCCTGGAGTCAGATGCCACTGTCCCATCCCCCCCAGCTTTAACTAGCCAGAAAGGAGAGCAGTAAAGAGAGCATACTGCTGAGTGCGTTAGTGCAAGCACTTTGCTCATGTCTTCATCCAAAATTAACCACAAAGTACAGGGCAGGATGCAGTGTTGGACATAGCTGCCAACTTTTCCTTTTTCTTGCGAGGAATCCTATCCGGAATAAGGGAATTTCCCTTTAAAAAAGGGAAAAGTTGACAGCTATGAGTGTTGGATAATTCACAAGACCTCTCTAAGGCCCTTTTAACCTGGCCCAGGGGGCTGGGCCCACACTCACCAGCCCCACTGAAGAGGCTCCTCATGAGGCCAGAGGAACATTGCCTGGCTGTGGGGCATGGAGGCCGCTCCCTGCAAGGCCCTTTCCTCCTGGCAGAGGGGGCTGGGCCCACACTCACCAGCCCCACTGAAGAGGCTCCTCATGAGGCCGGAGGAGCATTGCCTGACTGTGAGGCATGGAGGCCGCTCCCTGCAAGGCCCTTTCCTCCTGGCAGAGGGGGCTGGGCCCACACTCACCAGCCCCACTGAAGAGGCTCCTCATGAGGCCGGAGGAGCATTGCCTGACTGTGAGGCATGGAGGCCGCTCCCTGCAAGGCCCTTTCCTCCTGGCAGAGGGGGCTGGGCCCACACTCACCAGCCCCACTGAAGAGGCTCCTCATGAGGCCGGAGGAGCATTGCCTGACTGTGGGGCATGGAGGCCGCTCCCTGCAAGGCCCTTTCCTCCTGGCAGAGGGGGCTGGGCCCACACTCACCAGCCCCACTGAAGAGGCTCCTCATGAGGCCAGAGGAACATTGCCTGGCTGTGGGGCATGGAGGCCGCTCCCTGCAAGGCCCTTTCCTCCTGGCAGAGGGGGCTGGGCCCACACTCACCAGCCCCACTGAAGAGGCTCCTCATGAGGCCAGAGGAACATTGCCTGGCTGTGGGGCATGGAGGCCGCTCCCTGCAAGGCCCTTTCCTCCTGGCAGAGGGGGCTGGGCCCACACTCACCAGCCCCACTGAAGAGGCTCCTCACGAGGCCGGAGGAGCATTGCCTGACTGTGGGGCATGGAGGCCGCTCCCTGCAAGGCCCTTTCCTCCTGGCAGAGGGGGCTGGGCCCACACTCACCAGCCCCACTGAAGAGGCTCCTCATGAGGCCGGAGGAGCATTGCCTGACTGTGAGGCATGGAGGCCGCTCCCTGCAAGGCCCTTTCCTCCTGGCAGAGGGGGCTGGGCCCACACTCACCAGCCCCACTGAAGAGGCTCCTCATGAGGC
This sequence comes from Podarcis gaigeae, assembly GCF_964106915.1. Classification (NCBI taxonomy): domain Eukaryota; kingdom Metazoa; phylum Chordata; class Lepidosauria; order Squamata; family Lacertidae; genus Podarcis; species Podarcis gaigeae. The sequence goes on from NC_139685.1 coordinate 77,651,156, forward strand.
CGGAAGAACATTGCCTGGCTGTGGGGCATGGAGGCCGCTGCCTGCAAGGCCCTTTCCTCCTGGCCTAGGGGCCTGGGCCCACACTCACCAGCCCCACTGAAGAGGCTCCTCATGAGGCCGGAGGAGCATTGCCTGGCTGTGGGGCATGGAGGCCGCTGCCTGCAAGGCCCTTTCCTCCTGGCCTAGGGCACTAGGCCCACACTCACCAGCCCCACTGAAGAGGCTCCTCATGAGGCCGGAGGAGCATTGCCTGACTGTGGGGCATGAAGGCCGCTCCCTGCAAGGCCCTTTCCACCTGGCCTAGGGGGCAGGGCCCACACTCACCAGCCCCACTGAAGAGGCTCCTCATTAGGCCGGAGGAGCATTGCCTGGCTGTGGGGCATGGAGGCCGCTGCCTGCAAGGCCCTTTCCTCCTGGCCCTGGGCCAGGGCCCACACTCACCAGCCCCACTGAAGAGGCTCCTCATGAGGCCGGAAGAACATTGCCTGGCTGTGGGGCATGAAGGCCGCTCCCTGCAAGGCCCTTTCCTCCTGGCAGAGGGGGTGAGGCCCACACTCACCAGCCCCACTGAAGAGGCTCCTCATGAGGCCGGAGGAACATTGCCTGGCTGTGGGGCATGAAGGCCGCTCCCTGCAAGGCCCTTTCCTCCTGGCAGAGGGGGTGAGGCCCACACTCACCAGCCCCACTGAAGAGGCTCCTCATGAGGCCGGAGGAGCATTGCCTGGCTGTGGGGCATGAAGGCCGCTCCCTGCAAGGCCCTTTCCACCTGGCCTAGGGGGCAGGGCCCACACTCACCAGCCCCACTGAAGAGGCTCCTCATGAGGCCAGAGGAACATCGCCTGGCTGTGGGGCATGAAGGCCGCTCCCTGCAAGGCCCTTTCCACCTGGCCTAGGGGGCAGGGCCCACACTCACCAGCCCCACTGAAGAGGCTCCTCATGAGGCCAGAGGAACATCGCCTGGCTGTGGGGCATGGAGGCCGCTGCCTGCAAGGCCCTTTCCACCTGGCCTAGGGGGCAGGGCCCACACTCACCAGCCCCACTGAAGAGGCTCCTCATGAGGCCGGAGGAGCATTGCCTGGCTGTGGGGCATGAAGGCCGCTCCCTGCAAGGCCCTTTCCACCTGGCCTAGGGGGCAGGGCCCACACTCACCAGCCCCACTGAAGAGGCTCCTCATGAGGCCGGAGGAGCATTGCCTGGCTGTGGGGCATGAAGGCCGCTCCCTGCAATGCCCTTTCCACCTGGCCTAGGGGGCTGGGCCCACACTCACCAGCCCCACTGAAGAGGCTCCTCATGAGGCCGGAGGAGCATTGCCTGGCTGTGGGGCATGAAGGCCACTCCCTGCAAGGCCCTTTCCTCCTGGCCTAGGGCACTAGGCCTACACTCACCAGCCCCACTGAAGAGGCTCCTCATGAGGCCAGAGGAACATCGCCTGGCTGTGGGGCATGAAGGCCGCTCCTGCAAGGCCCTTTCCACCTGGCCTAGGGGGCTGGGCCCACACTCACCAGCCCCACTGAAGAGGCTCCTCATGAGGCCGGAGGAGCATTGCCTGGCTGTGGGGCATGAAGGCCACTCCCTGCAAGGCCCTTTCCTCCTGGCCTAGGGCACTAGGCCTACACTCACCAGCCCCACTGAAGAGGCTCCTCATGAGGCCAGAGGAACATCGCCTGGCTGTGGGGCATGAAGGCCGCTCCTGCAAGGCCCTTTCCTCCTGGCAGAGGGGGTGAGGCCCACACTCACCAGCCCCACTGAAGAGGCTCCTCATGAGGCCGGAGGAGCATTGCCTGGCTGTGGGGCATGAAGGCCGCTCCCTGCAAGGCCCTTTCCTCCTGGCAGAGGGGGTGAGGCCCACACTCACCAGCCCCACTGAAGAGGCTCCTCATGAGGCCGGAGGAGCATTGCCTGGCTGTGGGGCATGGAGGCCGCTGCCTGCAAGGCCCTTTCCTCCTGGCCCTGGGCCAGGGCCCACACTCACCAGCCCCACTGAAGAGGCTCCTCATGAGGCCGGAGGAACATTGCCTGGCTGTGGGGCATGAAGGCCGCTCCCTGCAAGGCCCTTTCCACCTGGCCTAGGGGGCAGGGCCCACACTCACCAGCCCTACTATGTTAAATATGTATTCTGTAGTTGACCTCCTTTGTAATGTTTTATTCTGAAATCTTTAAGATAATATTTTACTTTTCTGTTGAGGCATCTGATCAAAGCCTGTATTCTTGATCAAGGCTTATATTTTTGATCAAGGTTGTATCTTAAATTCACAAATGTTTCTTTCGAGGCGGGAAACCAGCAGGCAGCTGGCAAGCTCTTGGGCAGAGGGCCCCTCTGGTTTATTGCGGTCATAAAAAGGCTGAGAGCAAAAGGTCACTGACCCTACATATTACAGAATATAATTAAGCTGTAATAAAAGCTGCTAAATTAAGAGTTGGTAAATAGTAAGGTTTATTGTTTAACAGAAAATAATACCATTTGGCCTCTCATCAGATATAGAGCCAAAAGGTCAAAGCATCTGGCTGGCAAAAGGGGGAGTAAAGAGCCATTTTTTAAGCTGTTCCTTGTTCCTTCTAAACTTGAGACTTTTTACTCTGCAAAGGTCTTTTCCTTTTAAAAAGTTATTTATATATGTTAATGTATGAAATATATTAGCTTAAATGTAATTATGCAAAGGATTTAGAAAGTAAGAAATGTTAGATTCTTATTTCATAGAATCATATAGTTGTAAGAGACCACAGGGGCCATCGAGCCCAGCCCCCTGCCAGGCAGGAAACACCATCAGAGCACTCCTGACATATGGTTGTCAGGCCTTTGCTTAAAGACCTCCAAAAAAAGGAGATCTTTCATTTATGATGATGCTGTGTGTGAAAAGGTGAACAAAAGATCTGTTCAGATAAAAATACCCCACCATCTGCTTTAGCCATCTGCTCTATTTTAGAATGAAGGGGGCAAAGGTGATCTGGTAATTAAGGTGCCTGGTCGAGGCTAATGTAAGATGTATGGCTACTTGTTTGCCATTTATAAATAGAAGAAAATATAGCTCTCTGTCTCCCATAAAAGGTAATAGGAAATGGGTGTATCTTTTATGATTGGTTCTAGTAAATAGCCAATAGGAATTTCAACCAGGCTGATTGGACAGAGGCAGCCAAGGGAGGAGAAAGGGGGCTGGATTGAGGAAATATAAGTGCTGGCCATAATGGCAGGAGGGCAGGCCAGAGCTTGGTAACCATATACCACTGTGCCTCTCATTTATTTGTCCAACAAATAAATTATTATTTTAATTTCTCTATTGCTGTGTTGAATATTTCATTCCAGCTAAGCGCTAACCACAAGCAGGGTGCTACACTGTCACGTTGCTTTGACTGTATACTCTATATTTTACTTTCTTCAGATTGTTTTATTTATGTTTTATTCATTCAATATGCTGTAAACCGCTTTGATATTTTCTTAAAAATGTAAAGCGGTATAGAAATTTTAAAAATAGATAATATATAAACAATGTCACATCAAAGTAATTGCAGAGGCAAGCAATTTTATTCTCAGTACTACCGGTAATTGATATAAGAATTAAAGACCCCGGGTGTATATATTTTATTTAAATAATGTTTCAGTGTTTCATATTAATTGCATTTAACCTTTTAAAATGTATGAGGCTTGATTTCTGTGAGTTCTCCATTTGTGAGTCTCTCTTTATCTGACCCTGAAAGCAGCACAAATGGCAGGATGTTTTCCTATGAGTTAGTACCAGGGTGTTAAGCAGAAATCCTTGGAGGTTTCCTGAAAGACAAATGGAGGAATGTTATTAAGGACTGATCATAGACTAGGTGGCCAGAGCAAAGTGGGACATTCAATACCTAAAAAGAGCAAAAGGCCTAAGCACTTCTGGGCAACCCCAAGGTGATAGTGGGGGAAGTGGAGAGCAGGAAGACACTATACATGTTTTCTATCCCATGGCTTGTAACCTTTCCTGACGTATGAGAAGATGTTTGGTGACTCTTTGTTTGCTATGTTTGAACTACTATATAAGCTTTTGTTCTGAAGCGCCTCAGGACAGACCTTCTCAACTAGCACCTTGGGTTGAGCTCTGTCCTATTGCAATAGATAAATGAAATACAAACGTATCTTGGAAGTCAATTGGAATGTTCAGGAAGTCTGTTCAACTTCCAAAACATTCAGAAACCAAAGCGCGGCTTCTGATTTGATCGTTTGGGAACCGATTTGGTCAGGAGCCAAGGCGTTTGAGATCTGTATGAAAATACAGAGTCTCTAAATCTGGATGCTGGACTCGAAATAATTTCCTTGGTTCTGTGGTTTATTTAAAAGGGGGTCCCACACCTGGGTAACAAACAGAAGTGGTGCAGAGGTGAATTCTTAGCAGACAAGCAATAGAATCACAACGCCTCTCTAAGATCTCCAGAGCACAGTTAATCAGATCAATGCTCAGCAGATTACAGACCACCCAGAATGTTAGGATGTGGCCCATCACAAGTTATAGGGAAACAGCCTTTGTATAGAGTTGAATAGCTGTTTGAGATCTCACTGACCTGAATTATCCTAACCTTTCAGATTCTGAAATACTTGCTGAAGCTGAGAAGTTAGCAGGTGAATTGCTTATATGGGCTGACAGAGCAAATGAAGTCCAGTCTGCAATCAGTAAGTTATTCTTAAGATAGTGATGTTGAGAAATCAGAGGATAGGGGGAACCCATGTCCTGAAAGCCCCTCATCTGAACAGCTGTTGAAGGTATAAAGGTCCCACCATCCTCTAGAATATTCTCGGTTTCTGGGGGGTTTCCTGTTGTTATTCTGTCTCTCACAGCTACAATAAACCTACCATTAAAATTATGGACTGGTCATTTCTTCGTCAGAGGGCAAACAGGCAAATTTAGCAAGGGATCAAATACACTTTCCCCACACTATGAGAGACACTCCAGGGTATAATGTTCTGTACCTCCTCCATTGAAGACTTTATCTGCAAGCAGAATCATAGAATTGTTGAGTTGGAAGAAACCCAACTCAGTCCAGTAATCTAGTCCAACCCCCTGCAATGCAAGAATCTTGCAATTGGGCAAATCTCCAGGGCCAGATGGGCTTACCTCCAAGTACTATAAGACATTGAAAGACTATTTGATACAACCACTGCTGGAGGTTAGCAACGAAATTTTGGAGGGGAAGAAGGCGCCGGAATCGTGGAAAGAAGCATTTATCACATTGATACCAAAGTTGGAAACTGAAAAGACTCAACTTAAGAACTACCGCCCCATCTCTCTTCTAAATGTGGATTACAAAATATTTGCAGACATTTTAGCAAGCAGATTTAAAATAGTTTTAAATGAGATAATTCATAAGGATCAGGCAGGCTTTCTCCCAGGTAGACATTTGTTTGCTAATACAAGGAATATCATTGACATTTTGGAACTTTTGCAAACAAATATCAATACAAAAGCAGTGTTGATTTTCATAGATGCGGAGAAGGCCTTTGACAATATTTCTTGGAAATTTATGAAGGAAAATTTGGAAGGAATGGGAGTGGGACGGGGTTTTGAAAATGGGATAGAAGCAATTTATTCAGAACAAAAGGCGAAATTGATAGTCAACAATGTGATTACAGAAGAGTTCAAAATTGAAAAAGGAACACGACAAGGCTGCCCTATTTCCCCATTGTTATTTATTTCGGTCCTGGAAGTGCTCTTGAACATGATTAGAGGGGACCGGATGGTTGAAGGAATTCAGGTCGGAGCGAAACAATATAAACTTAAAGCGTTTGCAGATGACCTAGTTTTGACCCTACAGAAGCCAGAATCTAGCACGAAAAAAAGTATTGCAACTGATTCAAGAGTTTGGTCGGGTGGCGGGATTTAAATTAAACAAGCAGAAAACTAAGGTATTGGGAAAAAATCTGACAGTTACAGAGTCAGAACGGTTTCAGGAAGAGACAGAGTTAAACGTGGTTAAAAAAGTAAAATACCTAGGGGTAAACATAACAGCAAAAAATCTGAGTCTATTTAAGGATAACTATGAGAAATGCTGGTCAGAAATAAAGAGAGACTTAGAAAGTTGGACAAGACTGAAACTTTCCTTGTTAGGCCGAATCGCTGCTGTAAAGATGAATGTATTGCCAAAAATGCTGTTTTTGTTTCAAACATTACAAATTGTGGACAAAACAGTGTTTCCGGAAGTGGCAGAGAGACATTTCCAAATTTGTCTGGCAGGGCAAAAAGCCCAGAATTAAGTTTAAGATACTAACTGATGCGAAAGAAAGAGGGGGCTTTGCCCTGCCAGACTTAAGGCTGTATTATGAATCAGCAGCTTTCTGCTGGTTAAAAGACTGGTTGCTTCTCGAGGACACTGATGTATTAGATTTGGAAGGTTTTGACAATGCGTTTGGCTGGCATGCATATTTATGGTACGACAAGGTTAAGATTCATAAGGCTTTCAAGAATCATATTGTCAGAAAAGCAGTGTTTAATGTCTGGACAAAATATAAAGACTTATTGGAAAATAAAACTCCAAGGTGGCTTTCACCATTGGAAGCTAAGGCCCGGAAAAGGCTCAATATGGAGGCCAAATGGCCAAAGTATTGGGAAATATTAGAAAAGGATGGGGACAATTGGAAATTGCAGAGTCAGGAGAAAATGAAAGACAAAGTCCGAGATTGGTTACATTACGCTCAGATTAAAGAAGTCTTCAAACTTGATAAAAAGTTAGGATTCCAGGTGGAAAAATCGAAGCTAGAAACGGAATTGCTAGAGCCTAAGACTAAGGTACTTTCAAGAATGTATAACTTGCTGTTAAAATGGAACACACAAGATGAAACGGTTAAATCGGCTATGATAAAGTGGGCACAGGACATTGGGTATAATATTATGTTTGAGGACTGGGAAAGGTTGTGGACTACTGGACTGAATTTCACTGCATGTAATGCTTTGAAAGAAAATGTAATGAAAATGATATATAGATGGTACATGACCCCAGTCAAACTTGCAAAAATATACCACTTGTCTGATAACAAATGTTGGAAATGTAAGGAAAATGAAGGAACGTTCTTTCACCTTTGGTGGACCTGCCCTAGAGTGAAGGCTTTCTGGGAAATGATATATAATGAGCTGAAAAAGGTATTTAAGTATACCTTCCCTAAGAAACCAGAGGCCTTCCTTTTGGGTATTGTCGGCCAATGGGTGTTAAAGAAGGACCGAACATTTTTTATGTATGCAACAACAGCAGCAAGGATACTTGTCGCTAAGCATTGGAAAACTCAAGATCTACCCACACTGGAAGAATGGCAGATGCAACTGATGGACTACATGGAACTGGCCGAGATGACTGGCAGAATCCGAGATTTGGGAGAGGAGATGGTAGAAGAAGACTGGAAAAAATTTAAGATTTACTTGCAAAAATATTGTAAACTGTATGAATGTTAAGCAGGATGCTTGAGTATAAACAACTCGGCACCACTAAAACAGACGAAGGGAATTAGGAAGATAAGTTAAACTCAAGAAAAAACAATTTTTTAGATAAATCAGGTTAAGTTTAATTTTGTAAGGAGTGAAATAAAGGTATCTAAAATTTGAGCTATAACATTGGGAAATTAGACAGTAAGGATGGAGATAAGGTGATAAATTGCTGGTTAAATTTGGAACGCAGGAGCGGGAGTTGTGAGGAAGTCCAAAGGAGATAAGAAAGTATGTTATGATATGTAATAACTTTGTTTGCTTTTTTATATTGTAATAATAAAAAAAGCCCTTAATAAATATTATAAAAAAAAGAATCTTATCTAAAGCATCTTGTCTAAATATGTGTCAAGTAAGCTATACTTCTTAACGACACTCACCTCCACTATTCCTCGATTTTCTCAATGGAAACACAACCCTGGGCAAGCAACTGGAACATCCCTGAATCTTGCTACTGCTCGGCAGAGATTGGGGGTGCCACACAATCTTCATAGCATTACCAATCTGTTGATGAATGCAAACATTGGAACAGGGAAGGAAAAGGAGGACAAATGACCTGGCTAAATGTGTCCTTTATTAGAACAAATCTTTCAGTGTGTTAGCTACCATGTCTTTTGCTGGATTGTAATGAAATATCAGTATGTAATTCATAATGACTTAATTTAAATACAGTGGTACCTCGGTTTACAAACTAAATCCATTTTGGAAGTCCGTTCTTAAACCAAAACCATTCTTAAACCAAGGTGTGCTTTCCCTAATGAGGCCTCCCGCTGCCAGTGCCCTTCCACCATTTGGATTCCGTTCTTTGACCGAGTTAAAGTTCTCAAACCAGGACACTACTTCCGTTTTTGCGGAGTTTGTAAGCCAAATCGTTCTTAAACCGGACTGTTCTTAAACCGAAGTACCACTGTAATAATAATAATAAAACCTGTAAGACCTTCAGTCCAGCTAAAACTGGCTTGTTTGTTTTCCTCTCTCTCTCCACCCCCCTCCCCTTCCCAATTTCTGGCTGTATTCAAAGATGACCTCACCTCAAATCATCAAAAGTGGCAGATATATAAAGAGGCTCTCTATTTATTTGATGAAGGACTAGTAGACTGGAGTCAGGCAGACAGCTTTTGTGAGAGTCAAAAATCCAAACTGGTTATTATTGAAAATGAAAAAGAGGAGGTAAGCTAGCTGAACACTGTATATATAAATGGCATGAATAAACCTTTGCAGTTTCATGGTTTTAAGCCTTCCTGGGCAAGATACTTTGGCCATAGCTGCAGTATACATTTAAAGCATGACAGTCATGGCATCCCCCAAAGGATCCTGGGAAGTTTGTTAAAGATACTGAGAGCTTTTTAGCAGACCTCCTATTCCCCTCACAGTGTTACAATTCCCAGAGTTCTGTGGGAAGTGGGATGGATAGATAAACCACTTTGGAATCTGAGGGGGAAAAGAGCCCTCCTAACAACTAACAACTCTCAGCACCAAACAAGAAATTACAGCTCCTAACTTCCTGTTCTAGTCTGTGCCAATACAGTGGTGCCTCGCAAGACGAAAATAATCCGTTCCGCGAGTCTCTTCGTCTAGCGGTTTTTTCGTCTTGCGAAGCAACCCTATTAGCATCTTAGCGGATTAGCGCTATTAGCGGTTTAGCGGCTATTAAAGGCTTAGCGGCTAAAAGGCTATTAGCGGCTTAGCGGCTTAGAAAAAGGGGGGGAAGCGGGGGGAAAAACGCAAGACGTTTTCGTCTTGCGAAGCAAGCCCATAGGGAAATTCGTCTTGCGAAGCGCATCAAAAAACGGAAAACCCTTTCGTCTAGCGGGTTTTTCGTCTTGCGAGGCATTCGTCTTGCGGGGCACCACTGTAGTGGCGTCTCTCCCATTCGTGAGAAAGACTCTGGCAAAGGGGAGGGGGGTAACCTGAGGCTGAATTGCCTCCCGTACTTCCTTGAGGGATATAAAGGAGAAAAGATACCCACGATCATCTCCTGAACCCGTTCCTGCCTCCATGGAAGCAGAGGTGTGTGAGGCACTGGGTGCTAAGCCCTCTGCAATTGAAGCAGTCTCTAAGTCCACTGTGCCTTTTCCCCTCCTAAACTGAAGGGATTCAAAGAAGATGAAGATGTGACGCAGATTAAAATTTGGACTCTTGGATTGTGTTGGTGTTATCCTGCATAGTGAGTGATGTAGCAGAACAGATTCCCTTCAATATAGCAGGAAGCTAGTTTGCAGATTTGTTTGAATCTGAAGTATACTCAGAGTCGAGAGTGGATTTCATGCTCTTTATTCAGCTCATAGTGGTGAGGAGGAATGAAAGTTTCCCCAAAGTATCTGCTTTATATGCATTATTTACACAATAGGCCCCACGTGATTGGCTAATTCCGGAATTCTCCTGGAGGCCAATCAGGTTGTGGTTTCACTTCCATCTGGAGCTGGATTGGGTGGCTCCTGCAGACCAATCATGCTCCTGCATTGTTCTAGGACCAATCAGACTGCTGCATTTTGGATCCTATTCTAGGACCAATCAGACTGCTGCATTTTGGATCCTATTCAACTCAGTACATAACAGAATCTCTTTAGTTAAGTAATCCAATCTTGCTTGCCCAGATGGATTATTCCTGGTGTCCCCTTTTATCCCTCTTAGAAGGATAAAGAAACAAGTCTTTCCTTTCGAAATAACAAGAGGTTTACTCACATTTCAGTTCACAGTTCGATCCCTGAAAGGCAAGCTTTACTTTAGTAGTTACATAACAATCTGTGAGTTCATCTCGCATGGAGATTGAGCTCATGTGCTGCTGGCTGAAAGCCAGCAGACAGCAAAATTTACATTAAGAGAACAACATGGCTGCATGAGAGCAGCAAGCAAGAGATCGGCAAGAGAGGGAGGGTGGCTGCGTGACTGCTCTTTTATGGAGTCAGCCAGAGCCATGCCCATCTCCCAGGTCACATCCAGGGGGAGGATGCTCCAGACCAGCGGAACAGGAAGTTACACTGACTGGATGTCCCCACTTGTGCCCACGCTAGGGAAATAAGAATATTGCATTTGACTGCACTGTGGGATGTAAACACAGGAGCAGTCAATGACAACATTCCTAGAGTGTACATGTTAGAACATGGGGAGGGATGACTGTCCAGCAAGCAGGTAAACTTCCTGGGGATGGACTTCCTCCTCATGTGACCAGAGGTGGGTGTGACCTCACCTGTGCAGGTAAATGATAAAAGCACAGGGCAGGCAGCTATATCTCTCTCTCTGCCATCTTCCTTTGATGAGGAAACATCTAAGGATGCTCTCTTGGCTCCCAGCCAAGAGAGGAGATAAGGACTATCTTGCTACAAGATAGATTCTAAATGTATTTTACCTTTTTAAGCTGTCTGCCTTCTGGGATCATATTGTGAACAGAACGTGAGTAAACTCTTTTATACTTTTATAAAGACTGTGTCGTGTCTTGTATTTTAAGAGGGAACAAAGGGGAAATTACCAGAGTAATTATTATAGAGGTTCTAGCGAACCTGTGCACACGTTACCGTTGTGAACCTAAAGGGGAATGTCTATAAACTCTGCTGATATTTTGGGAACTTGTTAGCACAAGTTGGATAAGGATATAATTAGTCAATATATCCCCTCCTGCGCCCCAGAACATTCCCACATGCACCAGTGGGTTACATCCCACAGAGCAGACAATAAGAACTTAGTGAACCCCAAGTGATCCAACTTGATAGAGGAAGCCTTGTTGCACATGCTAACAGCAAACCCCACTGGTGAGTTTAGACAGGACATTCCTGCATTGCAGGGGGTTAGACCTTCGGGGTCCCTTCCAACTCTACAATTCTGGGATTCTGGGCTAGAAAGGAGCAGATTTGTCTGCACAAAGGAGAACTGGGATTTCTATTGGTGGGACACATCTGTTCGAGAATCTTGGATTTGGGGAGAGGCTATAATATGGATTTGAACTGTGAAATATCTAGGAGAATGTGGTTAGTGTCGGCGTCCTCCTCCCCCCCCCAAAAAAAAATTAAATATTATGGGCTGGTTGCTATGAACTTACTGGTGGGAAATTACACCAAGCAAGATGGTTGACCTTGGAGTTCCTATCTTAAAAAAAAAGACTTCAAACTACATGTGATGTGGGACAGAGGAGCTGAGCAGCAAGAAGACTAATTATTGGACTGGATTGCTATGTTACTATATATGCATATGGAAGGACAGGAAGTTTTATTTTAATTAACATTAATTAATGATTTAGTAAGGATTGAGAATCTGATAAGTAACCTCACTTGTCAAAACTGGAAATGTTAATTAATGTATGTGCAGGAATTGATTGATGGAGAGCTGTTTGAAAAGTAAAAATATTGCATTTTGTAAGGTTATTTGTAAAGTCTGAAGATAAACTAGAAGTAATCGGGAAATATGACGCAGCATGAAGGAGAATCATTAAAACGTCTAGGAAGACTTATGGGAAGTCAGATTTGGAAAAATGTTAAATTTGTTTTAATTAGTGACTAATTTGTAAAGAAAAAATGAAAATCAATAAAAAAAATTGCCCCCCCCCAAAAAAACCCTACAGTTCCCAGGATGCTTTGGAGGAAGCATTGAGTGTTTAAAGTGGTATGATACTTCACAGTACAGATGGGGCCACAGTCTGGGGATGACCTGAGAGGGGATTCTGGCCTCTCATTCCTATGAAAGACTTTCTGATTGTGCTTTTAGCAGGAGTTCCTGGAAAATGCAATTAAAAACGAACAGCATGACTTCTGGATTGGGCTCCGTCATTACGTTGGATGGAAATGGATAGATAACACTTACCCACCACAATAGTGAGTCTTGAAGCAACATTTCTCTGTTTATTGTATTGTAGAAACTTTGCTAAGAATTTGTTTTTTGCTCTTCATTGAAAGCTCTTCCTGTTCTTTGCCTGCATCTAGAACCCAGCACAGTATTTTATTTCCATTGCATTTAATGTCCCATGTCAGAAAGGCAGTTTTGTAGGATGGAAGCAATATTATATTGTCCAGCTTCATCAGAAATGGTAATGCTGCATAATTTGATGGGGCTTGATAGTAGTTTCATGCTCAACAATGAAGGGCTTCTACACTGAGACAAGAAATCGCCCCATGTGGCTGGTCCAGTAGGGCGAATGTGCCTCACCAACCGCAGTCTGTCCTCAGCCTTCTTATACCTACAACCAATCTGGGGTGGGGTGGCGGTGGTTCTTCCAGTCGCTGGCTCCACATATGGTTAGTCTCCTTGCCTTCCACTCTGCCACTACTTATGGGCACCAGCCACCTAGGACTCCACATAGCCAAATGCCCCCTCACCCATACCTTCTCACAGTCTCTTTCCACTTTCACCATGTGCGTGAACACTGTAGTCCTTCAAATCACCCCAGTTCTTCATCTTCTTCAGCAATCACTTGTAGCCATGTAAGATTGTCTTCCATGAACACAGTCTTAACAGTGAGTCCGTAAGTGGATCCACACCACACGTCCTTCCACAGTGAGGACATAGGTTTCCTGGCGGGAGTTGATCACGGTGAGGGTTTGCCAAATGTGCCTTCCTCTTAGCACGTTTCTCCCTTTTGTCCTGAGTTTGAGTGTCTTCAAAGTCCATGACACCTTTAGTAAAGGCTGTTCAACTGGAGTGCTCACAGGCCAGTGATTCCCAATTGTTGGTGTTTATACTACATTTTTTAATATTTACCTTGAGAGTCTTTAAACCTCTGTTGTTGGCCACTGGCATTACACTTTCCATTTTTAAATTCGGAATAGAGTAGTTACTTTGGAAGACGATAATCAGGCATCCGAACAACATGACCAGTCCATGACTAGAGCAGGGTGGCGACAGCACGTCCCCTTTGCCTCCCCCTCAGTTTTGATCCTCTCCATTTTTTGGAAGACCAAGCAATGCTTTTTGACCTCACCTTGTTAAAATATGATAGTTTGCCTCTTTGAACAGAGAAGAAAGGATAAGTGTGAGGAATTCTAATGCTTCTTAAATGTTTGCTAAAGTTTAGGAATGCAGGTACACAAGGCTTGCTGTGTTCCATAGTATCGTTCATTGGTTATTGTTGCTTTCCACCATCATCACCCCAGTTAGCTCTGGCTAACAGAATGAAGAATCTACTAGAACCGCAGGATCCTATGTCCACTCAGAACTAATGAGTGTGGAGAAAGAGAATAGAGAAAAGGCTTTCTCCTACTCTCATAACACTAGAAGTCATCTTTCTTAAAAGCCGTGTTTCCCTAGTGTGCGATACCGCCTCCTGGGGGGCACTGAAACGATCCAAGGGGGCGTTGATTAAAAATAAGTGGGGTGAAAGAGAAGAGAAGAGAAGAGAAGAGAAGAGAAGATTCATCTGTTATGTAATGATGCTTACTGCCAGGTTGGGCTCTGTTGTGGGTTGGCAACAAAAGTTCCCCTGGATCTGGCAATTGCACTGGAGGGGAGAGGTTTTCACAGGCTAGGGTGAACTTTTGGGCTTCACCCAGACCCAGGAAGTGGATCGCAGACTGCCTGCCTGTTTGGCCCATGGCAGGCAGGATGCGTCACCGGCTCCGCCCCTGGGATAGATCGGACTGAGCCGGCAGTCTTAACTCTGGTCCGCTCCATGGAATTTTAATCTTTCTTTATTAGGTTGTAGGATATAGGTAGAAACAGGGCTTTTTCAGGGGGAACTCACAGGAACTCAGTTCTGGAACCTCCCAGGTGGGTGCAATTCAAAGAGAAAGAGGGAGGCATTCATGGTGAGTTCTGGCATCTTTTTTTCTAGAAAAATAGCACCGGGTAGAAATACAGACACATAAAAGAATGCAAATTTGTCACTGCATCTTTTATTTGTTTGCTTAAAAAAGGTTGGTTCCTGGGGGGGGACGGTGCTGAGTATTTTTATTTTTTTTTCTGAAAGGAGGTGGTAGGCCACATAGATTTGGGAGCCTCTGCTTTAAAGCCTTCCACGTTGGTGGCCATCACCACCTCCTGTTGAAGTGAGTTCCACAGGTTAACTCCATGCTGTGTGAAGAAGCCTTTTCTTTTTTCAGACCAGCTTCATTTAATGCCCTGGAATCTGAGGATTCTGAGATGGGGAGATCTCTTAATGCTGAAATAAAGTACACACCCCATGTTGATGGATAGGGACACCGAGCCAGATGTGCAGGGTATAAATAAATTAATAATAATAACAACAACAACAACAACAACAACAACAATAATAATAATAATAATAATAATAATAATTTGCTTCTTGCTGACTCATTGATTTGTGCTTCCTTTTCTTTTCAGTTATTGGGTAGTCGGTAAGCCAGACAACCACCTTTATAAACCAGTCGGTGCAATAAAAGCAAAGTGTGCAACACCACTGCGATGTTGGGAGAACTTTCCCCGTCTTGATCAAAAAAGAAGCATATGTAAGAAGAAGCCCGATAAACGATGGTTCAATTAAAACTCTTCGTGGACAATGAATCAACCCACCTTTAATAGAAGCCATGGTCAATTTTCCAGATTATGGAATTAAGGGCATGGAAGAGATTAGGTCTCTGACACCAGCACTCAAAAGCCCTTTGTCAATCCTGCATCCTCAGGTGACCTGATTTTGCAACCTCAGATAATGGAAACTCCTGGAAAATAAAGCAAGGAGGACTCAGTCATAGCCCACGTTCTGTTGCAATAATTAATTCAATACAGCCTTCCCCAACCCAGTGCCTTCTAGGTGCCATCAGCCCTAACCAACAGGTTGCGTTGGCAGGCACCAAGTGGAGGAAGATTGATTTAGTATACCTGTTAGAGGGGAACATTTTACCAGATGGGGGGGCGGGGAGGGGAACACAACACTCTTCTTAGGGATGACTCCCCCTATTGGCAACAGGAAGGGTCTTCGTGGCCTCTCTAGGGGAGGAGTCGCCCCACTTCCCCCAGACCAACCCTGCCTGCAGTCAGAGCAGTGGTGTCTCCTCTTTATTTCTGAATTGGTCTTCCTGTGAGTGTGACAGTTTCCATTGTCTTGTTCTATATTACAACTTCCAGACGTCTGTTGGCTCATAACCTGCCAGGCATGGGCCCGCTATCAGTTAGTACTTCACCACACTTCGACCAGTGGGGTCAACAGAGAATCCACAGCTCCAACAGTCTTCCAGCTGAACTTCAGAGTTTTCCTGCTTTCCAATAGTCATCTTTTTCCAGAGTTCCTGGTTAAGAAAAACCTCTGTCCCACTCAGTTCAGTTCTAAGTATAAAGTGTTTATTGTCTCACAAGACAAAGATAAATGTACTAACTACTGTAATACAGTTCTTCTGGTCTTAGAAGTAAAGAAACAAATATACAGAGAGATCCACCAGCTCTTTACCATGCTAGCTCACACTAAGTTGTGTAAAACCCACCAAACACAGTTACTCACAGACTCTCGCCCTGTTGCCCCCAGATTACAGAATGCAATGCAGACTTGACTTCTAAACCAGTTTCTGCTCATATGCACATTCCTGAGAAAAAGTGAGGTTGGATAAGTCAGCAAGCCTGACTTTTGGTGATGTACTGTTGCTAGGCAACCCTGTGTACCTGGCATCCTATCTCTAAACAAGATATTGACATCCAAACAAGCAATTTCACTCCTTTTTCCAATTACACCTTCTTTGCTTAACTTCTTTGAATGCCTGGATTAGTCCCATAGTGTTCTCCTGTCCTTAAGAGTTGTTTTGGTCCATCTCCTGTATCTTCTCCTCTTCCCTTCTATGGTTTCCACCATTATGTGCTTTAAAAAATGTAAAAAAAAAACCCTCTTGTGTATTCCTCCCTATCATCTTGAATATGACTGAGGAGGGAGTATGGGGGTATTAGTGTGAGCCCAGCAGGGCTGTGGAGTTCCAGAGAGGCTCACTTAAGTGTGATCAGGCCAGGGACTTCCAACATCTCTCACACAGAGCAGGGACACATTGTTTTCTATACAAAAAAAGTTTCAGAAGGTAGGTAGGAGGCTTCCTCCTCCTGACTCAGAATCAAGTCTGCTTTCACGTCCAGTGGGGGTGAGGCTGTTGGCTTTCACACACCGTTGGAAGGATGTCAGCTCAGACAGGTAGGTGATGGAGACAGTAACACAGGGATATGCTCTAGAGTTTGCATCTTGTTCCCAGGTTCTAGAGAAGCACCAGAATTTTTGGTGGCTATAAATCATCTCCTGGAATTGTGTGTGTGTGTGTGTGTGTGTGTGTGTGTGTGTGAAGTGAGAGCTGGACCAATAAAGAAGGCTGATCACCGAAGAATGAATTATGGTGCTGGAGGATACTCTTGAGAGTCCCATGGACTGCAAGAAGATCAAACCTCTCCATTCTGAAGGAAATCAGCCCTGAGTGCTCACTGGAAGGACAGATCCTGAAGCTGAGGCTCCAATACTTTGGCCACATCATGAGAAGAGAGGACTCCCTGGAAAAGACCCTGATGTTGGGAAAGATGGAGGGTACAAGGAGAAGGGGACGATGGAGGACGAGATGGTGGGACAGTGTTCTCAAAGCTACCAGCATGAGTTTGACCAAACTGCGGGAGACAGTGGAAGACAGGAGTGGCTGGCGTGCTCTGGTCCATGGGGTCACGAAGAGTCAGACACGACTAAACAACTAAACAACAACAACAATTTGGAGCACGTCACAATTTTTTTTGTTGTTGTAATGGCCCCCGAACAATTTGTTGACATCAGCATACCTCATACACCTCACTGCTTACTCTAGATCATTTAAAAGCATAGATCCCAACACTGATCCTTTGGGGCCTCCACTTTCTCCATTTCTCCATTCGGGGAGCTGGCCATTTCTTCCTCCTCTCTACTTTATGCTACTTAACCAATTCCTGGTCCACAAGAGGACCTCTCCTCTCATTCCATGACTTCTAAGCTTACTCAGAAGTCTTTGGCAAGACCTATTTCTCCTATCTCCACCTACCTTTCTCACTTCCCTATCTTCCCAACATAGTGCAAGCAGCAGCTGTGTGAGTCCAGCTGCTTGCTGATTGACAAGACTAAACAGCAACAAATACACAGACACACACACATATATATTCTTTATATAATTAATTTTACAACATAAAAAAGGTAAAGGTAAAGGACCCCTGCCCGTACGGGCCAGTCTTGACAGACTCAAGGGTTGTGCGCTCATCTCACTCTATAGGCCGGGAGCCAGCGCTGTCCGCAGACACTTCCGGGTCACGTGGCCAGTGTGACAAGCTGCATCTGGCGAGCCAGCGCAGCACACGGAACGCCGTTTACCTTCCCGCTGGTAAGCAGTCCCTATTTATCTACTTGCACCCAGGGGTGCTTTCGAACTGCTAGGTTGGCAGGTGCTGGGACCGAACGACGAGAGCGCACCCCGCTGCGGGGATTCGAACCGCCGACCATGCAATCGGCAAGTCCTAGGCACTGAGGTTTTACCCACAGCGCCACCCGCGTTCCCATATTTTACAACATACCAAAATTTAAAAAAGAAAAACTTGGAAAGCAAACAATGTATCATATATATTTTATTTCGGCACCCCTCCACACTCTTTCTGCAGTTCCTTGTTTTTATAATATTTTACAACATCATCTATTGGAAAACAGAACCATCAAACCAGTTGGTCCTTAACAGAGGAAATAAGGGGTCTATTCGATATTCAAAATATTCACTCCAGAATGACATCCAAATTATCTTTTTCTGTTAGGCAATATTTTCCCAATCTTCCAGCCCAGCTATAAGGCTTCTAGTAAATATGTAAACTAAGTATTTTCCAAGAAGAAGAAGAGTTTGGATTTGATATCCCGCTTTATCACTACCCTAAGGAGTCTCAAAGCGGCTGACATTCTCCTTTCCCTTCCTCCCCCACAACAAACACTCTGTGAGGTAAATGAGGCTGAGAGACTTCAGAGAAGTGTGACTGGCCCAAGGTCACCCAGCAGCTGCATGTGGAGGAGCGGGGAATCGAACCTGGTTCACCAGATTATAACTCTTAACCACTACACCACGCTGGCTCCCGGACTTTTTGCTCTATGTGGAATGCTGATTGGCTGGCTGCCAGTCCCAGTTAGGGAGCAGCAGAAGCTGAATGGGAAGAGTTCTAGAACGTTCTGCATCAAAGTAGGAGGTGGTTGGAGCTGTTGAAGGAAGGAACATCTGTCTGCAGGAAGAAGCTGAGGCCAAGAGAAGATCAGCTGATGGGAGCACCACGGTATCCAAATAGCGGCAGAATTGGGTGGGGGATGTTATTCGTATGAAACTGCCTGTTACTTAAGGATGGGTAGATCAGTTTGTTATCCATGTAACTTTCACATGTGTTTCACATGTGTTTATTCTTAAATCCATTCCATCCCATTTCTATGCTGAGGTGTGAATTTCAACAAGAAAGAAAATTCGGTAGAAAAATTGTATTCAAATATGAGTTTTAAACACAAAATAAGTATTTAGATATATATTTTATTTTGGCACACACGTTTCTGAGTGTATTTATCACAAAGTACACAGGTTGTCTGTTTTTTAAAAATGCATTTGTATTTATTTTGAGCCAAGGACTATATCACAAAATTTGGAAAAGTGAAAAACCCAAATGATAATTACATTTCGAGCTGCTTGTTTGCTCAGGAGGTGCAAATTAGGTCAGTCTGCTTAAGAAAGCAGACAAAACAAAAATCTCTGTCCCTCTTTTCACTGAGTCAGAGAATTCCCTGCCTTGCCGAGTGCTGCGTCATCTGACACAGTCACCCACACTTCAAAATCTCAGGCATTGCTTTGCTGCTGCTGGAGACCCCAGAGGCTTCCTGGGTGCAAATGCTCTGTCAACTATGTGCCGCAAAATGCCAGCCAGCCTTTCATACAAAGCAGGAGGAGCATAACCATGAACGCTATGAGTGCTCCTTAAGTACTCCATTCGTCTTAATGTAGCCTTCATCAACCAGGTCTGTTGCAGGTGGTTTTGGATTACAATTCCCAACAGCCCCAGCCAAAATAGCCATTAGGAGGAGACTCTTGAGAGTCCCATGGACTGCAAGAAGATCAAACCTCTTCATTCGGAAGGAAATCAGCCCTGAGTGCTCACTGGAAGGACAGATCCTGAAGCTGAGGCTCCAAGACTTTGGCCACCTCAAGAGAAGAGAAGACTCCCTGGAAAAGACCCTGATGTTGGGAAAGATGGAGGGCACAAGGAGAAGGGGACGACAGAGGACGAGATGTTTGGATAGTGTTCTCGAAGCTACCAGCATGAGTCTGACCAAACTGAGGGAGGCAGTGGAAGACAGGAGTGCCTGGCGTGCTCTGGTCATGGGGTCATGAAGAGTCGGACACGACTAAATGACTAAACAACAACAACAGGTTTGTGAAGGATGTCTTTGAGTTACAGTTTAAGCAGTCTACAAACCTATTTATGTATGCTACAACAGCGGCAAGAGTCTTGTTAGCACAAGGATGGAAGAATGAGGAAGTCCCGACGAAAGAACAATGGCGGAGTTGGCAAAGTTGACATATAAACTGTGTGAGAAGGACAATCGTGATTTCAAGGAAGAATAGGAACTATTTACAAACTATTTAAAAAGACCACAGAAGGATTTGGACTCCTTGGCAGGTTTTGAATAAACATCCACAAATTCATTAGTAGAACATATGACAGATAAGGCAATGATATGTACAATTTTATAGCATGCAGAGAATAATATGTATAAACAAATCAGAGAGAGGAGCCGAGGGAAGTCTCTGGAGGGTGGGAGAGGGAGGGAAGGGGGAAATGGGAAAATGTAATTGGATATATTGATTTATAAATTGATTTGCTAAAAGTGATGATAATAATAATAAAAATATTTTAAAAAACAAAGTCCATTATATATTTCCATAGAGAACAATCCAGGTGGAGAAGCCAGTGAAAATGAGTAGGCAAAAGAAGAAGGGCAGTAGTCTCCCATCAGGAGGTAAGTTGTTTCTAATTTTATTTTCAGTTAACAGGAACACAAACCATATTTTTATATTTGGAGCAAGGCCCAGGGGCCTCCATACTGTCCGCTTTCCTTGCTTGCTTCTCTTTAACTGGAGAGAGGATGTGAGAGACACAGCTACTCCCAGTTTGGGCTTCTTTCCCCTTTTAAGAATTAGGGGTGGGGAGAAACGCAGCTCAGTTCACATTTAAAGGTGTACTTACCTGATTCTCCTTTCCAGAACAACATGAAAACTGAAACAGAGCCATACTCGGAAACTCACACTTCTCCAAATTTTGCAAGTGTTTGTCCAGCCAAGCAATGTTTATTTAAACACACACACACACACACACACACACACACATATTAGCAGTAAGTGTGTATAAAAATGCATGCATTGATAAAAATAACATACAAAAAAAACCATTGCAAATGTGTAGATTAGGCAAATTGCAATAAAATATGTGCATATTCAGAGAAATTCGCACTAAAACAATGGCGAATTTTCATTAGAATGTTCACAATCTGGACTGGAAATGTGGAGAACTGAATTAAGGATTGGAAAAAATGAGAAGCGGAAGCCAAAACTGACATCTTTGCCCATCCACAATGAGCAAAAAATCTTACCTGGTCTTCTGCAAGCCCTCTGCTTCCTTTTTCTTTTTCATCCCTGCCCTACTGTCCCTCAGACCTTATGGGGGGCCGGACTATATTTTGGAGGGGGGGGGATGAACAAATTTCTATGCCCCACAAAAGATCCATTTTAAATAAAAGGACACACACTGGATCTGGGGGGGGGGGTGTTTCTGGAGAGCTGCTGTTCAAATAGTCAGAATGTGCACAGATAGAATTAAATAATTCCATTGTGAAAAGAAAATAAATAAATAAATAAATAAATAAAAGGACACATTCTACTCATGTAAAAACATGCTAATTCCTGGACCGTCCACTGGCTGGATTTTGAAGGCGATTGGGCCGAATCCGGCCCCAGGCCTTAGTTTTCCTACCCGTGGCTTACTACTTTGCCTCTAAAAACTCAGAGAAGTAGCCACGTATTGACTTGGCATATAAATGTCAACAAAAGTGCCAGAAAAATTTCAGTGGGTAGAAAATTCCAAAAATGGGGCATCATGGCAGAAAAGTTCCATAGGCGAATCACTGGCAAATATCTTAACTTCCAGGCAGGAACATGAAGAGAAAGAAGAACTCCTCCAATTGTTTAAGAAATTCAGTAATTTATACAACTGTAAAATTCAGATGAAAATGTCTAGTTAAATTCAGTGGGACTCTGCCTATCTTTTCCTGAATATAATCCTTTATATTTTGCAATGCTTAGCAAGGTTTTGTTGTTGTGTCTGTACCCTACATGGAGTAAGTTAGGTGTTATTGACTATTGCCTTCTATTGATCATTATGTTTAGTTTATACTGACATTGCTGATTTACAGAGGGAAAGGCTCGGGGAAACAAGAAGACAAGGCTGGCCCACCCAACTCACAAGCTGAGGTGACTGCCGCAGGTGGCAGAATCCATGAAGGCAGCAGATCCAGCCTCTAAGGATCCAGCCTGTGTTATGACCAATAGGTCCTTTTAATCTGTTTATGTGCTTAGCATAAATGAGACCAGTAGTACACTCTAGGAAAGCACAAGTAGACCTCACACAACCAACGTTGGATTTTCTCTGTAACATTGCTTTATTGATTAACAAGCATGACAAGACAGGGAACATGCACACAATCACACACACTTCCATACATCTCCCATACTCACCACTCTACACTGGATTGATCAGACCCAGTAAGAGACACGGGTGACCACACGACAGCTGTCAATGTCTGGCACACAACTCAGGCTGTAAGGCTTTGCCATTTACACACCTTGGTCTTCCCTTACACAACTCCTTTGTTCTGGTCCCGGGGGGGGGGGCTTACCGTGTGGCGTGGTCTAAGTCCGGTCCTAGGTCGAGGGTAAGGAGGCTGTCCGTCAGGGGCGAAGCGAGGTCCAAAGCGAGGAGTCAGGAACTCAGGAGAGCAGGTCAGGGAGCTGGCAGGAACAGGTTACCAACGATGTTGCTCCCGCAACCTGGGACTGGGCTGACTGGCCTTTATCTCCTCTGAGGCATAGGGCGGCCCCGATCCACAGGTGACTTGCCTCCCCTAGCCTGGAGGTGAGCACTCCTCCTGAGAGAACTTAGTTCCCTCCGCCTCTCTGCCCTGAGCCTCTGAAGCTCAGGAGAGGCTGGAGGGTTACTGGACCCAGAGGCAACCTCAGCTTCCCCTGAAGGGGCTGAGAGTGGAGCACCTGCAGGCAATGGGTCCTCAATCACCTCCGGAGCCAGAGCAGATTTAGCTGGTGTCTGCTCCTGAGGATCTGGCCCTTCAGGTTCAAACCCCTGCCCCGGCTCAGCCGGCCCTGGAGGCGGGGACTCCTGTGCAGGCTGGGATTCCTCAGGTTCAGCCTCTGAACCAGATTCCCAGGCCATCACATCCTTACTCCTTGTTCTTGGCATGTTTTTGGCATCTCACATCCTTGTCCTTAGCATCATTTTACAACTCTTATCTTATCTGAACGTTGTGTAAAGTTGTACAGCCCACCTCCAAGCCTCCTTGTGCGTACCGTTCTCGGCACACACTGTTTTTGCCAAAACATTATGGCGTTTTCCACATTCCATTAGCTCTTATACAACACAGTTCGTGATCAGTTCAAAGGCATTGCATCCATTTTGTGATCCATCCATTTTGTCAGCCATCTTTTCGGTCCATGCAAACTATACCATTCACTACACCTGCTGGTGCTGTACTCGCAGCAATGGTGGCAGGGTGTATTGAAGGATCTCAATCATAACCTGTTGAAGGATCTCAACCATAACCTGTTGAATATTGCAGAGCATATGCAGACTGTCCAGAAGCAGTTGGTTGCTAGCTGGCAGGATGAAGCAGGAACAAGATGCTGCTACTAGTAACTTGGTTACTTATAGGTTTATTATTTACAGCAGACTCACAAGTTACTATATACAGGATGCAGACACGGATCTTAACTCTCTCTAAACAAACTCCAACTAACTCTCAGAGCAACACTGACCAACTAACCAACAGGAAGGTCATGTGTCATCATGCCTATGTGAGTGACCTCGTCCAATAGCAGAGTTGTATCCAAGGTCCCATATCTCTAGGCAGAATAACTCCCTCTTCTCAGTCTTCTTGGCATTCGGACAACTCCTTAATTGCTTCTGTGGGGAGCTGCATCAGATAGACGTAGCCAAAAATCCCAACAAGCCCATAGTTATCAAGTTATCAAGCTTTCAGTCCACTGCAGGTTTATTGAACAGCAGCTTTCAAAGCTTTTGTGCTTTAGCTGCTGCTGGCTACAGCCAGAATATATGAACAAGCTTGTCCACTGGGGTGATGCCAGGATGCTTTCTATGGGTGGTCCAAGGACAATTTTCGTTCCTTTTTTTCCTTCCAGAGACACTGCCTGATGAGGAGGAATCTTACTATGGTGAATGGGCTGTTGGGTTCCTGTGTGTCCTCATGCTTTCTATCTCAACTGTGCTTCTTGTTCTGTGTAAGTTCCTACTCTTCTAGCAAAGAAAGCCCACCAGATGTGATAAGGATAGCCTTCCTTCAATATGAAGAACCCTTTCAAAAAGAGGGGAGGCACAACCTGACCTCCATTAAGTCCTTGTACTCCCCATTGATTTGATTCAATCTATGTGGGGAAAACCCCCCACCAGCTAAGCTCTGCACCAGGAGGTAGCTGATGCCCCAAGTATAGATTGCCACATTCCACATGCGCTCCAGTGCACTGTCTCCTTTCGTATGGCATCGCCTGTTCCAGGACTGAGCAATGGCATTAAAAATTGAGTCCTTGTGACCTTTGCAGAAGGAGGCAGGTGTGTGCTATGCTCAGAATGATCATCTCACTAGGTATAAGCATGTTATGTCTAAACAGCACTCTTTTTCTACCTTCCTTGGTATTAGATTATTTGGAATCACAAGAAGTAGCAGTAAAGATCAATGCTATGCAGAGGATTCGGGAATTCATGGTCAGTCGAAATCAGTCCTTTGAACACATGAATGGTAAGTAATGAGTTGCAGTGTTGATGCTCAAGTCCTTTCCCTCTCTCCCACGCTGGGTCATCATCCCACACCTAAAGCAGGGCTTATGGTCATGTAAAGAGGGAGTGTTTTGTTGCCCACCTGTCTTCCAATGCCTCTCCTCTGAGAATACCCTTCTATTCCATTCACAATATCCAGCAGTTGTGTAACCCCATATGGAATCCAAGATTCCCCCTTCAGCTTTGGAGGGCAGTTAGGAACAGGCCATTTTCCTCACTTGCTCCAGAGGCAAGGCTATCAAATGACTTTGGGCTCAGTACCTTTAAATGCCAGTCTATAGTTAGAGGCCAATTCGTTCCATTTCCTCTGCAAAACCCTCCCATTAACCTATATATACAAACGAACAACAGAAATGTAAATGGCAGCCAAACTCTGCATTGCCAGCCAGAGACGGCAAAGGTTAACATCAGACTTTCTTCCTCTTGTTATTGGAGCTGTCCAAGGGCCTACAACTCCATCCAGACCAAGACAGAATGTAACTTGTGAGGCTCTGTCTGTTGTCTGAATTGGACAGCTCTCCAGGGCGGGTGTACAGTCATACCTCGGATTACAGACACTTCAGGTTGCGTGTTTTCAGGTTGCGCACCACGCTAAACCCGGAAGTACTGTAATGGGTTAGTTCCGTGTTTCGGCACTCGCACATGGACAGAAGCACTAAATTGTGCTTTGCACATGCACAGAAATGCCGAATTGCGACACCCGTGGATGCACAGACGTGGCACTGCAGGTTGCGAACGTGCCTCCTGCATGGATCACGTTCACAACCCGAGCGTCCACTGTACAGTGTACTGCTTTGCCATTTTTAAAAACATGCTGTTCCTAGATTACTCCAAGCCTGGAAGACTGGGTTTCCCATGGATGCTAATTCTCTTCAGTAGATGAATCACCCAAGAATTGTCTCCCTGCCACAGTACAAGAGGTTAGAGTTAGGGTTGACTTCAGGAGCCAATTATTAGGATAGATTAAGGTCGGGGGGGTAACCTTCTGTCTAAACTTATTCAGGCAGGGGTTAGTTATATGCCCACTTATTTGTGTTTACGGGAACAGAAGGTAATGGTTTCTTGAACTACAAGAAATATTCCATAATGCCTTTTTTCATTCAGCTGCATTGTGTCCTGAAACCAGGGGAGAGTTCTCCTACTGGCTCGGACCAAGCCCAAAGTCATTTGCATAGCCCTGCTTCTGAGGCAAGTGGGAAGAGCAAGCCATTCCTGGGTAACTTCCATCTATTGAAGAGAAAGGAAGTTCGCAGTAAGTCCAACATACCTTTTTGCCAAAGAATCTGATAAAGTTTAGTCCTGAGGAATTGCAGCAGAAGTTCACTAGCTGATTCCCCTTTCTTTGGTCCAAACTTCTCACACAGAGCATTGCAATGTGCTCTATGTGAGGCTGCCCTTGGAAGAAACAGGTCCAAAATGTACTGGGTAGGGTTCATCTTAGATCTTATATAGCCCATTTTTAATTATTGCTGGCTTTTAAAAAGGGGGCATGAAGGGAAGTGTGTGTTTGTATAAGGAAGGGCTAGAATTTCTACTAGAGATAATGGACGCAGGTATAGCAAGAGGAGATCAGAAAATATTCCTCTATGCCACAGGAGCGGCAAGGATCCTAATTGCTAAAAACTGGAAAAAATAAATTGTGCCAACAAAAATGGAATGGCAAGACAAACTGTTAGAGTATATTGAACTGGCTAGATTAACAGAAGCAATTAGAGACCACACTAGACAAGAATTTCAAAAAGCACGGGGAAAATGCAGAAAAAACTTCACAAAACAGTGCCCTAAAATTCATACCTGGACTTGTTTCGATTAATGTCTGCAGGAGACTTTGTGGATATTTAAGTTATAATTAGAAAAATCTTAATAATTATTCATAAAGGAAACAGCTTATAAGAAGTAAATAAGAATGCCAGAAACAGTATAAAGGAAGTCTTTTATTTGGTTGTTTGTATTGTTGTATATTATGCTTGTTGTTTGTTATGCTCGTGTCTGATGGGGATGGATTTCTGTGTTGGGGGGGGTTGTGTTATGTTGTAAATAAAATTTCTGATAAAAAATTATTTTTAAAAAATAGAATTGCTAATAATAAGAAGAAGAAAGTTTGGATTTGATAATAATAAACAGTTTAAACTTCAATTCAGTGATACATTTATTTATACTTTTTCTCTCTTACTTGGGAGGAAATCCCATTGCATCTGGAAGATCTATACCAGGGGTTGTCAACCTGGTCCCTACCACCCACTAGTGGGTGTTTCAGGATTCTAGGTGGGTGGTAGGGGGTTCTATGGCACAAACTGAATCCTCCTTCCATCGATCACTGGCGGGTGGTAAGGAAATTTGACCATCAAGAAAGATGCATTAGTGGGTGGTAGGTATAAAAAGGTTGACTACCCCTGATCTATAGGATCATAGCTGTAGTCACTGCAAGGTGATCTCTAGGGTTTGGGGGCAGAGTTGGAGGGATGAGAGCTTCACCAAGTAGAGTTGCAGGTGGGGGACCAGGGATAGATATAACTAACATGTATGAGCCATTTCCCACACACAACCTTGGGGGTTGAGACAAAGGGATACTGATATAATGGCATAGTCTAACCAGGATCCCTACCTCTTGGTGATCCCTGCTGCAGAGAATCAGGACTGCTCCCCTCAGCATAACCCTGGGATCTGCTTCTTGTCTTATGCCAGAGTGCAACAGAATGTAACGCAATTACCGTAATTTTCTGATCCTAAGGTGATATTATTTCCGTAGAAATAATTGGCTAAAACTGTGTGTCTTCTTATACATGGAAAGCTGAGGGGTGATGAGTGATTTGGCGTGTATTTGGTTGATGAAGCAAGGCCTGTTGATGATTGGCTGCGGCTGCAGCAATTGGGCATTTGATTTGTGGCGTGCGTGCCATCTGCTGTGGTTTCGTTGAGTGTGCAGGTGGGCATCCCACCCCCCAAAAAACTCAACAACTCTGGGCAGTCTCCCCCTCCAAAATTTTATTTTTTGTCCCCCAAAATATGGGTCGTCTTATACATGGGGGGGGGGTGTTATACCCAGAAAAATACAGTACTTTACGTGTGTGTGTGTGTGTGTGTGTGTGTGTGTGTGTGTGTTTTTGAGATCTCCCTGACTTGATCCGCTACAATTCTTTAGATTCGGCAATACTCAATGAAGCTCAGAAGTTACTGCTGGAAGTGGTCAAGATAGATTCTAAAATTTTTGAATTACAGCTATCAATTGGTAAGTTACTCCATGTGACTGTGATGCAAACAAATCAGAGCACAAGGAGAACCTCGCCCAGCTGAATCTGTACCTCCTGAAAGTCCCACAGCCTCTGAACATGGTGGTGGCCCCTCTTTGCATCTGGCCACTCTTGAGCCTCTACCATGTCCCTTCCCATGTAGTCCAAGACACATGGAACAAAACTCCCATTAGCCTCAGCCAGCACAGGAGCTTACCAGGCTGGGAGAGGGTGCCCTATTAAATAAATAAATAAATTTTATTTATATCCTGCCCCCCCCCCACCCGGCCAAAGCCGGGTTCAGAGCAGCTAACATCATACAAGTAAGACAATGCCTAAAAACAAGCAATCAATAAGATACCGGTACATCCCACAATTAATTAAAATGAATTAAAATTAAAACTGGACAAGTGGCAATCTTCAGGTTAAAACTGAAGGTGGTTACCAACTGTTTCCACCTATATTATAAGTACCTGTGAGCGGGCTGGGAACCTCCTTTGTGCTTGTTCTTATACAAGGAGAAAATGAGTCAGACTGAACACTGACCAAAGGCCTGGCGGAACAGCTCCGTCTTGCAGGCCCTGCAAAAAGATGTCAAGGCCAGTCTGATCTCTCTGGGGCCCAGAATCTTTAAGATGTTGTTATTTGCAGACCGTAAGGTCTCTGTGGGGCATACCAGGAGAGGCGATCCCGTAGATACGAGGGTCCTAGGCCATATAGGGCTTTAAAGGTTAAAGCCAGCACTTTAAACTTGATCCTGTATTCCACCGGGAGCCACTTCAGCTGGTATAGCACTGGGTGAATGTGATCCTGCAGTGAGGACCCCGTAAGGAGTCTCGCCATGGCATTCTGCACCCGCTGGAGTTTCTGGATCATTTTCAAGGGCAGCCCCACGTAGAATGAGTTACAATAATCAAGCCTGGAGATGACCACCGCATGGATCACAGTGGCTAGGTCAGGGCGAGAGAGGTAAGGGACCAACTGCTTAGCTTGGCGGAGATGAAAAAAATACAACCTTTGTAATAGCTGTAACCTGCGCCTCCATAGAAAGGGAGGCATCAAAGATTACACCCAAACTCCTGAGGGAAGGCACCGGCACTAATTGTGCCCCCACAAGGGGTGGGATTTGGCCCCCCCAACCCCATATCATCTCGACCCAGCCAAAGGTCCTCTGTCTTTGAAGGATTTAACTTCAACTGGCTCCCACGTAGCCATCCCGTCACAGCTTCCAAACTAAAAAGTTACACTGGGCAAGAGCTAGCGGATGCAATGGAGGCTGAGAAATAAGATTTCTTCGCAGCCTTCACTGCCATCTCAGAGGTTTTCATAAACACCCTATAAGATGTTCTTGTGGCTCCATCGCGGGCACCCTGCCATACTCGCTCTAGCCATCTGAGGTCCTGCTGTAGCACCCTGCTTGTGGTTAACGCTTAGCTGGAATGAAATATTCAACGCAGCAATAGAGAAATTAAAATAATAATTTATTTGTCAGACAAATAAATGATAGGCACAGTGGTATATGGTTACCAAAGCTCTGCCCCCTCCAGCCCTGATGGTCAGCACTTATATTTCCTCAGCCCAGCCCCCTTGCTCCTCCTTTGGCTGCCTCTGTCCAATCAGCCTGGTTGAAATTCCTATTGGCTGTTTGCTAGAACCAATCATAAAAGATACACCCATTTCCTATTACCTTTTATGGGAGACAAAGAGCTATATTTCCTTCTATCTATAAATGGCAAACAAGTAGCCATATATCTTACATTTGCCTCAACAAGGCACCTTAATTACCAGATCACCTTTTGCCCTTGTTGCCCCTCCATTCCAAAATAGATGGCTAAAACAGATGCCCATTCTGTCTTACATTTTGTCTTAAACAGAGATCTCGGGTTCACATTCTCACACACCATCAATGAAATAAGAATCTAACACAAGAATCTAACATTTCTTACTTTCTAAATCCTTTGCATAATTATATTTAAGCCAACAAATCTCATACATTAACATAGATAGCTTTTTAGAAGAAAAGACATTTTCAAAGTAAAATGTCTTCAGTTCACACCCCCTTTCCTGGCCAGCTGCTTTTCCCATTAGCTCTTGCCCTTTAACCTTAGGAAAATGTGGCTAAAGTCTCTAATGGGAGGCACATGGTATTATTTTCTGTTAAACAATAAATCCTACTATTTACTAACTCTTAATTAGTGTTTTTGCAGCTTGATTGTATTCTGTAATATGTGGGGTAAGTGTAACCTTTTTGCTCCCAGCCTATAATTCCCTTTTACAACTTTGAGAATTTTGGCTCCTGCTATAAATCAGGGGTGCCCTTGTCCAGGAGGATAAACATCTGCCAAAGTCCTTAGCCAGCTGGTTTTCTGCCTGGCATAAAACATTTGCAAATCTTTAAGCTCATTTTAAAATACAGGCCTTGATCAGATGCCTCACCGCTTCATTTTCCAAAGCTCCTCGGTAAACCGGGGAGCCCTGTTTCTGCAGGGACTCAGAGGACGCCTAGGTGCAATCTCATCAATGGCCGCCAAGCTCAGTCAATGAGTCACCAGGGGGAGCAGGGTCCTGCAAGCCCTGACAGAATCCATCAGGGTCCATCAGCCTCCGCGGGTGAGCCCAAATAGTCTCGCCACCTAAGGAGGGTGGGGGCGGGAAGTCATTCCTGGCTTTCAGGGCGTAGTGGCACCTCCATCGAGGGGGACATGATCACATCTACGCCTGCACCAAAGATCAAATCCAGCGTGAGGCCTGCTTGATGTGTGGGGCCCGAAACAAACTGGGAGAGCCCTAGAACCTCAAGCTGGTTGTGAGATTCATACATGATAATGTTGCTCCTCTTCCTCACCAGCTCTAACAACTGGTTCAGGATAGGAGCCAACTTCCGGGGGCTAAGGTCCCTTTGCCCCCTCCCAACTGTGTCTGTTACAGCGTTTCCTAATTAGATGTAAACAATAAATCTATAATGTTTTGACCAGGTTTGATTCCCTGTTTTGAGACATCACAAATGTTCTTGGGAACGTACTGGAATGTTGCGGGGTTGGATTACGTCAAAACTCTGTCTTGTATCATATTGGCACTTAATGAAATACATGTACTTCTGAGATGCATATTAAAATCTGCAGAGATCTAAAAGCTGGTTCCTAATGTCCGCCCTTCTTGTTCTCGGTGGGTTCCTTTTATGATCCGGCCACGTTGGCTCAAAGACGCCTTCATTGAAAGGATATCCACTGGGTGGAAGCAACATGATGGCCACCTCTATTACCTCGATGCTTTTGAAACGGCATTTTTTTATGCCCGAAGGGCATGTAAAAACAGAAATGCTACTTTGACTCCCATCACCACTGCTAGCGAGGAGGTAAGCCAAACAATGGGATGCTAGAAGGCAAATGCATTCATAACACAACCTGATTTTACAACCTGACCCTTTGAGTGAAGTGGGGGGCCCAAAACACCCTTCCATGTCGCTGAGGAGGACCATAGAGGGGGGACCAACTGGACAAACAGATAAGCACAGTGTGTAGGGGCACCCTCTGAATGGTACTATTTGACAGAAGCCAAGCACATTTATGTTTTGTGCTTCTGAATGCTTTTATGATGCCTTAGCGTGGTGGTGCTTTACTTCGAAGGCACCTTGGTTTTGTTTTGTTTTAATCTTTCGTATTTGATTTTACAGATATAAATTTATAACAAAACCAAATACATATCCATATAGAGATTTCTCTGAATCTCGAGGCTTCCCCCATCCCCTCCATGGGTCTTATTGTGAACGTTTTCAACTGCATATTATTTCCTAGTCTATATTTTATATCTATCCATATTGTCCATAGTATTTGTTACACTGCAAGCGAGATTAAAATCCTGCTAATGTTTTCATCTGCTTGCAGGGTCTCCTAAATAAATTCTAAATTTTCCCCATTCTTTCTTGAAGTTTTTCTCTTCTTAGTTCCTGAGCTTTACGGGCAGTTTTGCCATTTCAGCGTAGTCTTGGTTTGCTATTCTTCTCTGATAGAGACTCTTTCTTCTTTCCATCTCTGGGCTAGTAGCATCCATGCTGCTGTTGTCGCATACATGAAAAGTCTTTTCTGTTCCTTTGGGATGTTGGTACCTACAATTCCTAATAAGAAGGCTTCTGGGTTGTTGTTTTTTACAAAAGTTATTTTAAACTTTTTTCCCCCAGTTCATTGTATATCATTTCCAAGAAAGCCTTTATTGCCTTACTTCAGGTATGTCTAACGGGTAGATCATGATCACTGGATGTCTGCAGTAGATCACTGGTAGATCATTGGCTTCCCCCCCAAGAAGCTGAACAACTGTGGCTCCCCTTTAAAAAGCTCAATCTCTTCCTTGAAAAAACTCAACAACTTTGACCTGAAACCCCAAAAAGG
Organism: Podarcis gaigeae; assembly: GCF_964106915.1. Lineage (NCBI taxonomy): Eukaryota > Metazoa > Chordata > Lepidosauria > Squamata > Lacertidae > Podarcis > Podarcis gaigeae. The sequence goes on from NC_139685.1 coordinate 77,683,217, forward strand.
GGGTAGATCACTGCCAGTTCTTAACTCTGTGAGTAGATTGCAGTCTCTTGGGAGTTGGCCACCCTTGCCTTACTTGAAAGCCACCTTCCAGGTGGAGATGCGCCACTCAAGACACACAGCCCCTTCCCTGCAACCTGAAGTGGTACAATCTGGGAAATGCTCCCTGTGACACGTCAGCATGGATGGTTGGTTTCTCAGAAAGATGCTGAAGTAGAATAACCAATGTGGTGCTTCTGCCCCAGCAAATCCGCTCCACTTCCCTGTGGGGAGGAGTTGCGGTGGACCACGCAGCCACCCACTCTCCTCCGGGGGCGGGGAACGAAGTCCCGCGTTGCCCAGGGGATCCCGGTCATGTCATTGACCAGCCAGCTAATCCAGCAGCCGGTGGGGGCGTGGCTTGGAACCTTTAAAATCAGGCACGAGCCAGAGGGCTTCCTCTTGGCTCGTTTCTTCAAACACCCTCCCTCCCTTGTTTTACAGGTTTTTCTTCAGTGGCCTTGTATGGACCTAGGTTGGTCACCGTTGAATGGCTGTGTTTTGGTTGATGTGTTGTATCAGAAACTGCGAATCAGATTGATTTGCCTTTAAATGTGAACTCAGTTGAATTTCCACCTTACCCCTTATTCCAGGTGAAGACACTCTATTTCTGTCTTGCAGACTTTTGTGGAATCACTGTCCAAGGCATCCAAACAAAGTGTATGGATTGGACTCATAAAAGATGGCAAAAGCTGGAAGTGGATTGATGGTAAGACGCCATTCAAAACCAGGTGGGTCCATGAGAAAGCTTCTCTGCAGCCTTTTATTGTATAGACTTTCTCAAAAATAATGTTAATAAGAGCTCTTCCAGGCTGTCACTATTTTTGGGTGGCATTCAATTGACAAATTCAGGTTGTGCAATTCAACCTGTTTCTCCTCGAAATGGACTTCTGTGATAAGGAAAGTGTTTGATAACGCTTGCTTGCGGTAACATAGAATCATAGAATTGTAGAGTTGGAAGGGACCCTGAGGGTCATCTAGTCCAACCCCCTAACATCCCTGACAGGTGGCCATCCAGTCTCTGCTTAACCCCTCCAAGGAAGTTGACAATCTCCCAAGGGAGAGAGTTCCACTATTGAACAGCTCTTACTTCCAGAAAGTTCTTCCTGATGTTGAGCTGCAATCTCTTGTAAAGCGTGTTCTCCAATAAATGAGAGCACGTGTTGCGGTGTGGGCCACCAGGCCAGGCCTCTTGTTGCCAGGCAGGTTAATAGTTGTTGCCTGGCATCATGATTGGGTAACCGGGTTGCTGGGGCAAATTGTATGTTGCAAATTGGGTGGGTGGGACCATAGTCTTTAAATATTGGTGCACTCTGGTTTCTCTTTCTCTTTGCAGAGTGCATCGGATCACCCGCCCACCCGCCCTCTTTCCAGTTGACCTTGCTTTGCCTGTCATGGGGTCATCTGCTTTGGAGCAGGGGCCTAGTAGGAATTTGCCATTTGGTGATTGGCTGTGCCATTTGGTTTTTGCCTACTACTCAGCAATTTGTCACAACTTGTAAGGTTGCGGTTAGGCATTGGTTATAATATGCTGGTGGTGGAGGGGTCAGGCTGGGCCTGCCCCTCCTATTGCGCTGAAGGGAATTCCGTTAAAGGAATCCTGGGGCTTGCCACGATTTCGTCCAATCCCTGTTATGGGACCAGGGCCGCCCAATCCCTGTTATGGGGATCCTTGTTATAGGACTGGGCAGGCAAGCTTTTGGGGAGCTGCTGGGGTGAGCGGCGTGGGTCCGACGCTTAGCTCAAATGACCCCCAGTTTGACTTTCTCTTCTACTGGCTACCGATCGGACCTCGGGATGTCAGTTCTGTCCCAGGCGGGGGGACAGATAGTCATAACCAATGTCTAAACAACCACTCACTGATTTTGTATTTTAATAAAGTTGTGGCCAAAATAGTGCCCCAAAACCAAAACTAAAATTACGTGTTATGTGTGAAGTTATTTGAGGGGTGGCCTGGGGACCTACACATGCAACTTGAATCCATTGGTTCAAATTCAAATTCTCAAACCATCTACTTAGTGTGAGAAGTCTGCTTCTACTTTAGTGCTAAGAGTCTGCACACTGCACAGAGCTTTTTTTTTTCCCCATAGCAAAAGTAGTGCACCATTCTGGATTGATTTGTATTGCTTTTTCTTTTCAGCTTTTGGGAGCCAGGTCAGCCAGGCTCGTGGGGTCCCTTAAGGGAAGATTGTGTTGAAATTCGAATGAATTGTGCAACCCCAGGAAACTGTTGGAACAATGTTAGCTGCGATGAGAGAAAAGCTGCAGTTTGCAGGGTGAGTCCAGATGAAAGGTGGATGACGTAAGTCTTGAGTGCTGCTCTCCCTGATCTACAGGCAAAAGTGGAAAAAAATGGACAGGGCGCCATTTCACTGCAAAAGTCAGCTTACCACCTTATGAAAACGGTGTGTGAAAAAACTCCACTCCTAGTTAACCCTGCTTCCTCAAGGCCGGAAAAATAGAACTTATTTTGAATCCCACAGAGATGGACACCAAAAAATAATGCATGAATTACTTCAGTCATATCCCACTCTCCATGGCAACAAATCAGTGCAGAGTGAGTATTCATGAACATTCCCCTTCCCTGGATTTTGGCTTTTCCTTCAGATCTGGAGAATCCATGCATTAAAAGTTGTGAAAAAGCAATGCTTTGTTGTTGGCATTGATTATGGCAGCCCTATGGGGGCTGAACAAAATACAGTGGTACCTCAGGTTACATACGCTTCAGGTTACAGACTCCGCTAACCCAGAAATAATACCTCGGGTTAAGAACTTTGCTTCAGGATGAGAAAGAAATCGTGCGGCGGCAGCAGGAGGCTCCATTAGCTAAAGTGGTACTTCATCTTAAGAACAGTTTCAGGTTAAGAACGGACCTCGGGAACAAATTAAGTACTTAACCCGAGGTACCACTGTATCCCACAGTTGCTATAGGTCCTGATTGTGGGGCCAAGTACTGAAGTGAAGGGAACCATGTCAGCCAAGGAGGTTTGAGAAAGAATGAGGGCAGAGCTAGGCTGCTCTTCCAAATATCCAAGACAGGGCATAGGTCTGAGGCCATAGGTTGCCTAGAGAGCTAGTTAGCAGGGAGTGTTCTTGTGTATTACTTGCACATTAGGATCTGATGTAGCCGAGTGCTTCACCAATAACGAATTAAAGAACCAGTCGCTTGTCCTCGTTCATTCGGGTGTGTTTGGGACAGGCAGTGTCAGGGCTTGGGCCTGGCGTAGGTCAGCAACAAAAAGCAATAAATCACCCGATGAAGTTAAATCTTTATTCAAAGAAACAAACCACAGCTCAGGCCCAGTGGTTTCAGCAACTGAAGGTCCCCAACCTCCCACCCCTCTAGGGCTCCTCCTCTCCTGGGTTTTCCCCACGCAGTCTCAAACTGCATCTGCGCACAACTAATCTCCGTTCCGCTCCTTTCATAATTCTCTGCACATTCTCATAGGCCAGGAGGGAGGGTAGCTGGTCGCAGCAGGAGACGGAGAATCCCTGGATTCTTCAGCAGCATCTTGGCCGCCTTCCTCTCCAGCCTCTGCTTCAGCCTCAGAGTCTGGATTGCAGTCTGCCACCACCTCTTCTTGCTCACTAAACTCTGTTGCCCTTCCAGCTTCCGATGCTTCCTCTCCCCAGTCTTCTCCCTCTGACCACTCATTGTCAACCCAACACCAATCCCCAGGCTCTGAGCCTTCTTCCCCTGATGGTTCTCTAGCGGGTTTCCTGACTGATGCCTCCTACCACTTTTCTGCATCCGACCAGTCCACAACAGGCAGGAGAGGCCACGCTCCATACCTGCTGCCATGGCTGAAAATGAGAAGCTAGTTTTAGAGCATGGGTAGGCAAACTAAGGCCTGGGGGCCAGATCCGGCCCAATTGCCTTCTAAATCCTGCCCACGGACAGTCCGGGAACCAGTGTGTGTTTACATGAGTAGAATGCGTCCTTTTATTTAAAATGCATCGCTGGGTTATTTGTGGAGCCTGCCTGGTGTTTTTACATGAGTAGAATGTGTGCTTTTGTTTGAAATGCATCTCTGGGTTATTTGTGGGGCATAGGAATTCATTTTTATTTTTATTTTCAAAATATAGTCCAGCCCCCCACAAGATCTGAGGGACAGTGGACCGGCCCCCTGCTGAAAAATTTTGCTGACCCCTGATTTAGTGTGCGTGTCTGTGTATAGTTGTTATATATTCTGTGTTTCCATCCTGCACCCCACAAAACTGCCCCATGCCCCAGTCCCATTCATTGGAGCGGTCAAGTGAGTGCATATGGACCCAAGTGATTCCAGCACCCATTCCATCCATCTTTGTGTGGCATCTCCAGCCAGTGCCTACAGACTCTGCTTCATGTCCAATCAGTGCATATCCTACAACTTTTCATACTACAAACATCCCAGTGTGTGTGTGTGTTGCCCTGTGTTTGCTGTGCTTTATTGCTGTTTAAATAGCAAACAACAACAACACAACAACAACTGCCCTTCGCCACAGCAGGTCCCAGGGTGGGTTACGAAAAACTTAAAATTGAGAATTAAAAACAGTTAAAACAGATTGCAGTCACAAGAATAGGATGAAGCCTGAAAGCACACATCTCATGAGTCAAAAAGGTAAAGGTAAATGGACCCCTGACCATTAGGTCCAGTCGTGACCGACTCTGGGGTTGCGGCGCTCATCTCACTTTATTGGCCGATGGAGCCGGCGTACAGCTTCCAGGTCATGTGGCCAGCATGACTAAGCCGCTTCTAGCGAACCAGAGCAGCACACGGAAACGCCATTTACCTTCCCACTGGAGTGGTACCTATTTATCTACTTGCACTTGGGTGTGCTTTAGAACTGCTAGGTTGGCAGGAACAGGGACTGAGCAACGGGAGCTGACCCCATCACGGGGATTCGAACCACCAACCTTCTGATCAGCAAGTCCTAGGCTCTGTGGTTTAACCCACAGTCAAAGACCAGGGTAAAAACGTGCATCTGTAGTCCCTCCAGACAGCAATAATATAATATTTTTGAGGAAGGATCCCTGCACTGCTAATGAGGCAGACTAAAACCACCACTATTGCACTTTCTTTGTGTCAATAACATGTTGCATAATGCACTTGCCTGAAAACGCTGACCTGGAGGGGCCCTTACACTCTGAGAAGCGGAATAACACCAAGGTTGCAGGTTCGATCCCCATATGGAATGGCTGCATATTACTGCATTTCAGGGGCTGGACTAGATGACCCTTAGGGGTCAACTCTGCAACTCTGATTCTGATTACTGAAACCAGTTTATTGCCAAGTGTTGGCTTGAGCAGAGAAATGGGCCAGGTTTAGATAGATGCATTTTCCAAGGATGTTTTCATTTGCCAGCTGTTCAAACCGTTTTAAACTGGCCCCATCGCTTTATGGTTCCTCTGTTTTTGATGTCACGCAGGTGCTTTAGAAAAGACATTCCATCCAAGACAAGATGTGGGAAAGAGGAGGCCTCTCTTAAGAAGGGGCTTTGCTACCTGAATATAAGCACTTACAAATAATATATTGGGTTGTAGTCCACTAAGTCCTACTCAGAGAAGATACATTGAAATGAATGAAACCGCCAGTCATGTCCATTAACTTCAATGCATCTACTCTGAGTAGGACTAGCATTGTTTTAAATCCTCTGCTCAATTAATTCAGACACCCTCACCTAATCTGACGGTTGCATTCAAAGTGGCTTGCAGCCCAAATATCCATGCCTGACCCTTTCTTACCACGTGTGCCTGAGTTAGAGAAGCCAACATCAGAAGAGTGTATCCACTTTTCACCACTCTGTACCTGAAGGGCAAGGGACGTGGGTGGCACTGTGGTCTAAACCACTGAGCCTAGGACTTGCCGATCAGAAGGTCGGCGGTTCGAATCCCCACGAGAGGGTGAGCTCCCGTTGCTCGGTCCCTGCTCCTGCCAACCTAGCAGTTCGAAAGCACGTCAAAGTGCAAGTAGATAAATAGGTACTGCTCCGGCGGGAAGGTAAACGGCGTTTCCATGCACTGCTCTGGTTCACCAAAAGCGGCTTAGTCATGCTGGTCACATGACCCAGAAAAAACTCTCTGCGGACAAATGTCAGCTCCCTTGGCCAGTAAAGCGAGATGAGCGCCACAACCCCAGAGTCATATGCAACTGGACCTAACGGCCGGGGGCCCTTTTATCTTTATCTTACCTGAAGGGCAAACACTTCTTTCCCTGGTACATCTCTACATGAACAACAGCAGCTGTTAAAAATGTTCCCATGGCAGTGCTTGGGAAGTTCATGCTACAATTGCTAGGATGCTGTAACTTGGTCCCTTTCCCCCCTGGGAAAATGACTGGCAGATGTGATGGAGCAAATTAAAATTCCCCTTTTCTGACCACATAAAATCCTCTAAAATAGAGCTCCTGTATGCTCTGTCCAGGATGTGGGTTTCCTTCCTTTAGGACAAGTATGAGTGACCTGTGACCCTCCAGATGTTGGAGGGCTACAACTCACAGCAGCCCCAGCCAGCATGGGCAATGGTCAGAGATGGTGGCAGCTTCCATGAAGGTTTTGAAGCAGAGGTTGGGTGGCCATCAGTCACAGATTCTTTACCTGTGATTCCTGTGTTGCAAGGATTTGGATTAAATGACTCTTAGCGTCCCTTCCAACTCTACAATTCCATGATTCTGAAATTCTATGCAGTGCAGCAATATCTGGAAAGCCACGGTTCCCCACCCATGCATTAGAGCTCTGCCAAAGGCAGAGGGCTCGTCTGCACTTCCGTTCTTGTTTGAAAAAGAAGGGAAAGGGACCATCGCTCAGTGGTGAAGCACATGATGTTGCAAAAGCAATCAAATCTGGAAGCTTGGGAGCAGATTTCTGTTTCTTAAAGCGGTGGGAGACCTTAGGCCCAGGGACCACATGTGGCCCTCAAGCCTTCTCTACCTGGCCCTTGGAATCCTTTATTCTCCTGCTTTGTACCCCCAGTTTTCCATTGTCTGGAATGTGCATCAATTTCTGGTGCATGAACCCACTGAACCTTGCCTCCAATGCTGCCAGGTGCCCATGCACAAGGCTTGGAGGATTCCTGGAGCTGGCATACCAGCTTAGCCCTGGCCACCCAAGCAGAGAGAAACCTGGCGGGCCAATGCAGCCCTTGGCAGGCAAATCCCACCCCCTCCGATGATGGCCAGGCAGACATTCAGCGAGAGGGCTGGGGATGCGGTGGGCAGAGCAGGATGGGGGATCCCTGCATGGGGGCACCTGGTCAGAGCCCCTAAAATTATTCACCCAGGGCTGTGGTCCCCCTGCCCCCACAACACTATGCCCCTGACCCAGGCTACGTCTGGAGAGAGCAAACTCAACACATCTGCTGAATGTTGCCCTTCTCCAGAGCTCTGCCTTGCCAAGAGAGTAGACCCAACCAGCCTTCCCAGGGAGGAAAATTGCAACCCTTCCTCAACACCCATCACTCAGGGCACAGATATCCACAATCAGCTGATAATAGCACACATACTCCGATCTCTCTTGGCGTCAGGCAACTGAAGGAATGGTCCTTGAATGAGATAGAATTTTCTTGTTCGCTCTTGTTCATTCTGTGGCTGAGCAGACTTCCCATGAAGTGAAATGAAACACATTCCATCTTCACTCCAGTGTGGCTCCAGGCAATGGGTTTGTCAAATTTTACAATTCTCCCGTATCTAGGCTCTCCTTACAAACCCAACTGTGAAGTTCGTGGCAGTTACACTCGCTCCAATTTTTTTCTCTAGATGAAGGAATAATGGAAGCACAATCTTCCTCTGAGTCTCCATAGTTCTCCCAGCTGTTGGGATTGCCAGCAGACCAGTACCTGGGGGTGCAGAAGGGCTTGTATTATAAAATCGGAAAAAAGAGGCTGCGCCTAACAAAGCTAGGGTCGCTATATGTCCAGATTTTCCTGGACACGTCCTCTTTTTCATGGTTAATTTTTTTGTCCAGGTGGATTTTTAAAATTTTGCAAATCCATGCTTTTGGATTTCATCCCCCCCCCCAAAAAAAAAAAAAGTTCAGCCAAAGCATTGCAACTGGCAACCCAACTGAGCGCTAGGCGAACTGACCAATCACATTGTAGGTAGCTCAGATCTGGAACAGGACAGGTGGGTACCGGCCCCCAACATAAATCCTGTCTATGCCCATGCTGTGGCAGGCAAGTGTACATTTCTTGTACACCTGATCTTTGTGTTGTGTCCACTCGCTGTGGAGGAGCCATGTAGACTTTGAAGGAGACAGTAAAATGGTGGTCCTAGGGAGGAAATGCTCAGGTCTCCCATCCACAACCCTCCCCAGCAAGGAACACTCTCTTTTGTGTCAATGAGGTCCTACAAATTCTAAAGGTAACTTCTCTCTTGCTGGGGCCTGAGCATTTAGGACCGGCACCCCAAATGAAGGGGACCCTAAGTTCTGCTACAGAGTTTGCAAGAAATGGTGCAGTTGTCTCAGACATGCAGAAACATCACCTCCTGGGGTATGGTTTTTGCAGACTCACTGTGTTATTAATCTGGAGCCATCTGTCCACTCCCAGTTGCCTTCCTCACTTTCATCTGTAAGGCCAATCCAGGCAGGAGTGGTGAGTTGAGAAGTGATGTAGGTCTGCAGAAAGAGGGAAGTGGAATTCAGCATCATGGCAATAAAGAGATACGAGCATTCCTGGGCTTCCATATGTCCTTTGCTCCATGATGTCTTTCATAATCCTTGACAAGTAAACCCACATTATGTGCTAAGCAATTAAATGGGCTCCATGACCTTCATGGACAATTCACACCACTTGCACATCCATCACCAAATCTCAGAATTGCCAAAAAATTAGGGAGAATGTAGGGTAGGCAAACTAAGGCCTAGGGGACGGATCCGGTCCAATCACCTTCTGCCAATCCTGCCAACAGACGGTCCAGGAATCAGCCTGTTTTTACATGAGTGGAATGTGTCCTTTTATTTAAAATGCATCTCTAGGATATTGATGGGGCCTGCCTGGTGTTTTTACATGAGTAGAATGCGTGCTTTTATTTAAAATGCATCTCAGGGTTATTTGTGGGGCATAGGAATTTGTTCATTTTTTTTTTTTTCAAAATAGAGTCCGGCCCCCCACAAGGTCTGAGGGACAGTGGACCGTGGTGCCCCCTGCTGAAAAGGTCTGCTGACCCCTGTTCTAGGGTGCCCAAGCAATGAAGCCCCACCATCACCTGCTGAGATTCCCCATCACTTCATGTGCACAGTGGCGTAGCGTGGGGGGTGCAGGGGGGGCCGGCTGCCCCGGGCGCAACATCTGGGGGGCGCTCTCGCACTCGAGTGCTAAAATCCACGGGTTAGGGGGCGCAAATTACTTGCCTTGCTCCGGGTGCTGACAACCCACGCTACGCCACTGCATGTGCAAATGGGATTGTGCTCAAAGTCACATTCTTTTGTGGTGACACATTTCAGGACAGGATCTCTGGCAGACCAGGGTTTGTGGTGTGTGGAGAGGAAGAAGGTACAGCAGTATTTGCAAGAGGTCCTGAAGTATTTGCATGTGACAGTTAAAAGACAGTCAGAAAAATACAGGCATTGGAGAAGATGCTAATAAACCCCAAACAGCAAGAGAGAAAGAAGAACAATATATATATATATATATTGTTCAGTATACATGAGATATAACAGTATCCCTGAAGACGCATCACCACCCCCATCATTCAGTCTGGGCACTGAGGTCCTCCTCTGAGAATCTTCTGGCGGTTCCCTCCCTGTGAGAAGTGAAGCTACAGGGAACCAGGCAGAGGGCCTTCTTGGTAGTGGTGCCTGCCCTGTGGAATGCCCTCCCATCAGATGTCAAGGAAATAAACAACTATCTGACTTATAGAAGACATCTGAAAGCAGCCCTGTTAAGGGAAGTTTTTAATGTTTGGTATTTCATTGTTTTTAATATTCTGTTGGGAGCTGCCCAGAGTGGCAGGGGAATAAATAATAATAATAATAATAATAATAATAATAATTATATAACCTGTTCTTCATCAGTCAGGATGGAGGCCAAATGGGCATCTCTGGACATGCAGAAGTTCTCGGCATCATACCAGGTCTTTTTCCCTTTTGAAACGTAGTAGAGATTCTTCCCAAAAAGCTTCCAGCCACCAGAAGACTTTGCACCTTTCTTAAAGAGGTTTTCTAGGAGGAATTAATGCAAAGACTTTAACATACCCGGCACTGTGTTGCACGTAGACTAAGGACAGTTCTGGGATTTGGGGAAGAGTCACCCTCTCAGCCTGGCTTACCTCAAAACATTTTGCTTGGGGAATGGACTCAGTCGGTTGACCCAACACATGCTTTGAACTTTTAGGAGGAAGGAAATGACCCCCAATGTTTCCATTGGAAAGGTTCAGGTGGGAAGATTTTGAGCAAACTTGAGGGGCACTTATAATCATTGTCTATGAGGCTGGTGATGGTCATAACCCAGGATATGGATTCAGAATCCTCAGCAATAGCAGACTCTATCCCAGAAAGAGTTTAAAGACTGGTGGAAACACATTCCCTAGAGCTCTTGTGTTGGGGAATTGCTGAAGAACCCTCTCCTGCGGCAGCAGTGATAAGAACACGGGCCCCATGGTTCCTTCATCACCTTGTAGTAATGAAATAAAGAGAATCATACCATATAAGGTTTTGACCTACTGAGAATGCTTGGACTGTGGTCAGACTATGCTCAGTAACTGGAATGAAATACTATACAGTCATACCTCGGTTTACAGAAGCTTCAGGTTGCATTTTTTCGGGTTACAAACCTGCCGAAACCCAGAAGTACCGGAACAGGTTATTTCCGGGTTTCAGTGGTCATGCATGCGCAGAAGCACTAAATTTTGCTTTGCACATGCGCAGAATCACCGAATCACAACCCATGCGTGCGCAAACGTGGTGCTGCAGGTTGCAAATGCTGCAAGTTGCAAATGTGCATCCCGCATGGATCACGTTCGCAACCCAAGCATCCACTGTACTGCAATAAAAGTCTAGCAGACCATGGGGAAGCTCCTTTGTTTAAAATGGTAGTCAGCACACATGCTCACACTGTTTGTAATTTGGACTGCTCATAGGGAGACAGCTGTGGGGAGGGAAACTATTGGATAGGAAATTTAAACTTAATGGAATGTGTGGAATTTGTACCAAATGTATAAAACTGTTTGGAACGCTTTGTCCGGGGCCAGTTAATTTGGGGAAACATCCCTGCTGGTCCTTTTCTGCACAGAAATAAAATACAAATACGACTCCTTCGCCACCCACTGACTCATGTGATTTTTGGTATATCAACAAGACAGGGCAAGCTTTGATTGCAACAACCTGACCCATTTCAGATTACTGAACACCACGGCCTGCTCACTGGAAGCTTCTAGAATCCCATGTCTATCATCACGCTGTTTTCAGTGAAGGCACACTCCCAATTTCAGCTGCTTGGCACTGACCAGGAGCCTTGCCTTTCAAGGAACAACCGGGAGCTCACTTTAAGTTTCTGGTGTTGTGTGTGACATCAGCTGTGAGGCAGGTGGAAGTTGTTTGTGGAAAATGACCTCATTGGGACCCATATCAACCCTTATCAATGAAGACCTTTTTTATTTCAGCAGGCATCTTACTGATTTTAAAGCTAATTTTAACTATTTTTACCTCTATCGTATCAATATTATAACCTTTTTGTAGCCTGCTTAGAGACTACAGTGGATGCTTTAGTTGAGATTCCTCGAGATCCCTTCCAACTCTACAGTTCTATGATTCTAAGCAGTATATATATATATTGTTGAAATAAACAGACCTGTGGGTCAGAGGTTCCCTGCTACTGGTTTAGAGAATTTATGTCAAACAAAAACCTTGAATATTATAGAATCATAGAATCATAGAGTTGGAAGAGACCACAAGGGCCATCGAGTCCAAGCCCCTGCCAAGCAGGAAACACCATCAGAGCACTCCTGACATATGGTTGTCAAGCCTCTGCTTAAAGACCTCCAAAGAAGGAGACTCCACCACACTCCTTGGCAGCAAATTCCACTGTCGAACAGCTCTTACGGTCAGGAAGTTCTTCCTAATGTTTAGGTGGAATCTTCTTTCTTGTAGTTTGGATCCATTGCTCCGTGTCCGCTTCTCTGGAGCAGCAGAAAACAACCTTTCTCCCTCCTCTATGTGACATCCTTTTATATATTTGAACATGGCTATCATATCACCCCTTAACCTCCTCTTCTCCAGGCTAAACATGCCCAGCTCCCTTAGCCGTTCCTCATAAGGCATCGTTTCCAGGCCTTTGACCATTTTGGTTGCCCTCCTCTGGACACATTCCAGTTTGTCAGTGTCCTTCTTGATCTGTGGTGCCCAGAACTGGACACAGTACTCCAGGTGAGGTCTGACCAGAGCAGAATACAGTGGCACTATTACTTCCCTTGATCTAGATGCTATACTCCTATTGATGCAGCCCATCTATATTAAATATATAGAGTCTATATTAAATAGACTCTAAGAGTTACCCTGGCTGCTTGAGCTATATGATCTTTGGTGGCTGCATGTGAGACTACCTGTAACCTTTGAACCACCTTGAAGGACAGCTCATAGCTGTCAACTTACAGATTTGAAAATAAGGGACCAGCAGCCTTGAAAATAAGGGATCAGCAGCCAAAATAAGGGATTTTCCGGGCACAGGTACGTTCAACTTCTGAGCCCCTCTGAGCCAAAGGCAGAAAGCCCAGCCAGCAGCCAAATGAAGCCTCAAGTGGTGGTTCCCACAGCGCAGCAACCCAGCAAAGGGGATGCAGCAAGGAAAACCACCGTCACTTCTCCGCTGGGAAGCACTGAGCAAAGGCGAGTCCCCAGGCAACGCAGCTGATTTGATCAGCACAAGGCATGCAAGCTCCACCCCCCAGTCATTCTTAGACTCCTTATTGGGTGAGCAATGCAGCCAAGCAACACAGTTGGAGCCTCCCTCCTACCTGGCCAGCAGGGAGGGAGGGAGAGGAGCTGCTTCCTTTGAAACCCGGGGTATTTAAGGGACATCATCAATAAGGGACACGGCCCTGGGATAAGGGAGTTCCCCGCCAAATAAGGGACGGTTGACAGCTATGGGACAGCCCCACATTGAAAAAGTCTGTCCTGGAGGTTACTAGAGGGTGAACCATCCCCATCCTGGAACAACCAGACTCCATAACCACTGAAGACATCTGAGCTTCTGGTAACAAGCTGGATTCTAATAGTATCCCGAGACTACAGACCTAATCCTTCCCAGGGGTGGAGGGGCATACATTCAGAACAGGCTGCCTACTCTATTCCAAGACTGAGGAACTATCATTCCATAGCACATTCATCTTGCCAAAATTCAGCCTCCATTTACTGGTCGCTATCCATCTAGCCCATCACTGTCTTCAAACACTAATCAAGTGCATGCACTTCTCCACCTGAATCAGATGACAAGGATAAATAGAGCTGGGTATCATCCGCACACTGGTAACACCATGATCCTAATCCCCTAAAGACCTCGCCCAACAGCCTCAAGATGTTAAGCACTGTTGTTTTCTGCTAGCTAACACGTGAGTGTTTTACCTTAGATCAGGTGACAAAGGTATTTGGCTGAAAATCTCCATTTTGAAAGGGAGTTGCCTTTAGTCTTCATTTCCAGATCTCTGAGGAAGTAGGGATGTTTAAATGTCTCTGCAGGAAAACAACTCCAGGCAAAATGGAGGCCGCAAGGAGAGAGACCTTTTTAAAAATAGTTCTGTTTGGAATTATATTTTATTTCTAAGATGCTTGGTCTGTGCTGCACAGCTCAAGATATTGTATTGAATTATGTGGGTGTATCTTTGATGCTTTTGATCTGTTTTGAAGAAAGTTATTCAAGTAAAGTTTTTGAATAATATCTAATGGGTCTGGGCAAAAAAGAGTCAGTTTTTATGCACCCAGTCACTTCAAACTGCACACTGTTAATATCTGCAATATAACCCACAGTATCACATTTCAGCTCATCTAAGTTTGCTCGCCTTTATATTCCCAAAATGTGCCACGGCACCATATTGAGGGTTGAAGGCACTTACGGTACTTTACTTTCCGCTCATTGTAGAGGTTTTCGGCATCTGCTATGTGCTGTGGCAGGTTCGTGACTTCTTCAGCTACCTTCATGGCTGAAAGCATCCCCAAACGTAGATGAGGGTTTCTTTTCTCCCACCCAACACTTCCATTTATTTAAATAACTGTCTCCCACCTTCCTATCTCACCCAAGGAAACAAACAATTCAAGTGTAAAAACTCCCCCAAAGCTAAAACAGTTGATACCTTAAAGAACATTAGCAAAAACCCAAAATAGCCTCCAAAATCAAAATAAGGATCGCCAGAGTGGATGGGTCAACCTAGCCAGATGGGCGAGGTACAAATAATAAAATTGGTGGTGGTTTTTAAGGTGAACAAATAAGTTCTTCAGCAGTTCTGAAGTCATAGACCAATCAGAATCATATGTCAGAGGATGATACTTTAGATATTCACCTTACTCCTTATTAAATTCATTAGACAAAGACTAGAAAATATGATAGTGTGATTCCTACCCCCAAATATGAACAGAGTTTGCACTGATTTCACCTTGCTGTCTAAATATTACAGATACAATTTCTCTACCTAGACTATATCTGCACCTGCCCTATTTCTATCCACAACATACAGAAAGCTGAAGGAAAAGATGGTTATCCTAAAGAAGATAGTTCACTGCATCCACCAATAATAAGCGCTAAGGACTACAATCCTGAAGCAGAGCCAAAGCACAAGAAGGAAGGAGCCGGTATACAGATGTAGAGCTCATCCACACATCCATGTGAGTCGTGCCTAGAAAACACTGCTCTGAGTGTTTTTCCCCCTTGGGTCCAAGAAATTTTGCCTTTGGCCCACCGCTTTCCCCCAAGAAACCCTCTCTAGTGCTAAATCGGAACAAACTGTGTAATTGGTGCAATCTGGAGAACCAGATTGATGTTTGCTCTGATTCAGTGGCAAACAGCCAGTTTCCCTTGGGGGGCAATGGCAAGGCAAGTGGAATTGTGGGTGAGCCCTCATTCAAAAGATCAGTATGAAGTAAGCAGCACATAAGTGACACACAAAACACTACCAAGCCATTCCACATTCTAAATCTTAAATTAACAATCCAAAAATTGAGAGAACAAGGTACAAGATCTACTACAGAAGCCACAAATAGAAAACTCATTCAAATTGTGACCAAAAGGAAGATTCAGTCTTTAAAGTTTCTTTAGCCATGCTCCTGTAGATATCAACAAAGGTACGTTTGATCAAACAAAGCATCAGCGATGTTACGCACGAGAGTTACACAGGGTGCTGGCCAAAACAAAAAAAAATCCTTCCAGTAGCACCTTAAAGACCAACTAAGTCAGTTCTTGGTATGAGCTTTCGTGTGCATGCACACTTCTTCAGATACGAAGGGTATCTGGCGTTTGTCATCTGTATCGCCCATGAAGAGTCTTGGGCTTCTTCAGTAAATTCTCTCTCACGGTTTTGATATATTTATAAACATCCAAGTCCATACGTTACATTCCTTCTTGGCTTAAGCTGCAAAATTTAGTTTCTTTCTTCAGGAAATTCTCCCTCAAGATTTTGGTGTGTTTACATACATTCAACTTCATATGCTAAGTTCTTTCTTGACTTAAGCATTTATTCATTTGCTAAGCCAATGTATGTAAATGTACGTCTATAAATATATCAAAACCGTGAGAGAAAATTTACTGACGAAGACCAAGACTCTTCATGGGCGAAACAGGTGACAAACGCCAGAATTTAAAGACTGAATTTTCCTTTTGGACGCAATTTGAATGAGTTTTCTGTTCGTGGCTTCTGTAGTAGATCTTGTACCTTGTTCTCTCAATTTCAGGATTATTAATCAAAACAAAAAAAATAATCCTTCCAGTAGCACCTTAAAGACCAACTAAGTCAGTTCTTGGTATGAGCTTTCATGTGCATGCACACTTCTTCAGATACGGTATCTGATATGGTATCTGAAGTAACATCGCTGATGCTTCGTTTGATCAAACGTACCTTTGTTGATATCTACAGGAGCGTGGCTAAAGGAATCTGATATGGTATCTGAAGAAGTGTGCATGCACACGAAAGCTCATACCAAGAACTGACTTAGTTGGTCTTTAAGGTGCTACTGGAAGGAATTTTTTTTGTTTTGACTATGGCAGACCAACACGGCTACCTATCTGTAACTAGGATTATTAATATCAGATTTAGAACGTAGAATGGTTTGGTGGTGTTTTGTGTGCTGCTTATGTGCTGCTTACTTCATACTGGTATTAATACGAGAATTGGCAGCATAGGTTCACTTCTTCAGTACTCATTCAAAATATGGCTTCCATATTTCCTATTGAGTTTGTACTGTATGTCTTGTGGCAAAGTTCCCACACAGCCAGGTCAAGATGTTCAATGTTCTTTCTAGGTTCTCTCTTGTTCTCTACCTTCTGTTGGGGCTTTGGGGGGGGGGCAGGGGGTGTTCTAAAACAACCAGAAACAAATGATTATTGTCCTTCCACTTACGATTTTCAGTCATGAGTTCGTTATTTCTTAGCCCAGTTGCCATTGCGGTCCTCAGTTTGTCCATTGGCTGATCAAGTGGGCTCTCCTTTTCTTTATTCATCTTATAAACTAAAGTCATTGAAACAAATACAGGTAATTTTAATGTGAAGCTGTTAAAAGCTTACACCTAAATAACCTTTCCCCATCTCCCTGCATGCACACATCCCCATAAACGTGTGAAGATACCTTCTTCAGAGTTAGCTTCACTATGCCCAGGACTGCCTAAGTGAGGTTACAGGGAACCAGGCAGAGGACCTTCTCGGTGGTGGCGCCCGCCCTGTGGAACGCCCTACCGTCGAGGAAATAAACAACTACCTGACTTTTAGAAGACATCTGAACGCAGCCCTGTTTAGGGAAGTTTTAAATGTTTGATGTTTATTGTGTTTTTAATATTCTGCTGGGAGCTGCCCAGAGTGGCTGGGGAAACCCAGTCAGATGGGTGGGATATAAATAATACATTATTATTATTATTATTATTAGTATTATTATTATTATTATTACATAGGGAGAAAGGTCTCAAACAGGGATCTTTACCCAATATCCTTTTAAACAGACCTTTTCAATTAAATAAATAAATAGACAGAATTTATATATGACGTGATTGTAAAAAAACACTTTGCAAGAAATGTCAAGACTATCAATGAAAACAGTTCAAAACAAGTACATTTTTTAAAAAAAAATAAATAAAATCAGCCGTAAGCCAAAAAGAAATCAAGACACATCAGCATCTACGTTTGCCTAAACAAAAAATGTTGTAAGTGGGCAGCAAAAAGAGTACAGCAAAGGAGCTTGCCTGATAGCAATGGGCAGGGAATTCCAAAGTGCAGGTCCTGCCACACTAAAATAATGATTTCTTACAAGTGTGGAAAGAGTATTGTTTAGCATAAGATTACCAGATTTTTTTTTCAATGAATCTGGGGACTTTTTAAATAAATAAATACAAACATGCATGTTACATGTTCGGGATGTTGAAGCTGCAGCAATGGCGGTGGCAGAGAGAAGGGAGGCTTCACACTGCCTTTCAGAGCAGCCCCATCCCAACTCCTACTTGCATGCAAGCAGGAGCGGGCAGGGATCTCTCAGGCAGCGCGATGCCTCCCTTCCCATCAGAGCAGTCCCAATCCCATTCCTACTTGCGTGCAAGCAGGAGGGGGTGGGGATCCCTCAGCTGGGAAGGGAGGCTTCCCGTTGCCTGACTGAGAGATCCCTGCCCCTCCTGTTTGCACAAAAGCTCTGATAGGCAGTGTGAAGCCTCCCTTCACAGCTGAGAGATCCCCACCCCGCTCCTGCTTGCACGCAAGTAGGAGTTGGGAAGCTGCTCTGATAGGCAGCATGAAGCCTCCCTTTGCAGCTTAGTTGCTGGGGTCAGGGAAGGTGGAGGCAGCCCAGAAGCTGCATCTCAGAGCCCCTGCACCACCATCATATGGGGACTTCTGAGCAGCTCCTGAAGCCAGCCAGAGCCAACTGCTCCGGGCTGCTGAGACTGCTGCTGCTGTGTTTCCCGGGGACATTAGATGAAATCTGGGGACATTCCGGGGATGGAATTTGTCCAGGGACTTAATTCACAAATCTGGGGACTGTCCACAGGAAATGGAAACGCCTCATAACCCTAGTTTAGCACCTGTGAAGTGTGAGTTCTGCCATTCAAAGCAGCAGAGTTGGCATATATTGGGTAAGATGATGATGATGATGATAATAATAATAATAAAATAATAATAATAATAATAATAATAATAATAATAATAATAATAATAATAATAATATTTATACCCTACCCTCCCTGGCCAGATACAGGCTCAGGGCAGCTAACACCAGTAAAATCACAATAAAAACATAATAGGGAAGGGGGAAAGAAACAATTTAAAATACGGTGTTATGTACTGAGTTGAATAGGATCCAAACTGCAGCAGTCTGGTCCTAGAACAATAGGATCCAAAAGGCAGCAGTCTGATTGGTCTTCGAACAATGCAGCAGTATGATTGGTTGGCAGGAACCACCCAATCATGCTCCAGATAGAAGTGAATCCACAACCTGATTGGCTTACAGTAGAATTCCAGAATTAGCCAATCAGGTGCAGCCCATTGTGTAAATAATGTATATAAAGCAGATACTTTGAGGGGACTTTCATTCATTCCTCCTCACCACTATGAGCTGAATAAAGAGCATGAAATCACTTTGCGACTCTGAGTATATTTCATACGGGTTAAAATACAATTTAAATGCAGCCTCATTTTAATAGTAGCCCATAGTTCAAAACCATAAGGGGAGGGAAACATAAGGGTCAGACCGAGTCCAAACCAAAGGCCAGACGGAACAGCTCTGTCTTGCAGGCTCTGTAGAAAGATGTCAAGTCCCGCAGGGCCCTAGTCTCTTGTGCCAGAGCGTTCCACCACATCGGGGCCAGTGCTGAAAAGGCCCTGGCCCTAGTTGAGACCAATCTAACCACCTTGCAACTTGGGACCTCCCAAGTGTTGTCATTTGTGGACCTCAAGGTCCTCCGCAGGACATACCAGGAGAGGCGGTCCCATAGGTACGTGGGTCCTAGGCCGCATATCCCACCAGTAAACCCGTCCCAAGCTGTTAAGGGCTTTTCATACCATAAGGAAAACTTTGCACTTGGCGGGTGAAACTAGGCTTCTTTCACCTGGATCAAAGACCCAGTTTATTACACAGAGAGAGAGAGTCTGGGAACCTCAATGGCACCCATCTGAAGGCTTCACCCAGGGCAAAAAACCTGCCTAGCCCCTCGCCCCTATAGCTACATCTCTGCACCTGGCATGGTAACAACACAGCAAACAGTGCAAATCTCTGAGCAGAGGTGTTGCATGCCAACAGGACTCACTCCTCTCAGCAAGTGCCGCTACAGTGTTCCGAACTCACTGCAGTTTCCGGATCAAGCACAAGGGAAGCCCCAGACAGATTGCATTGTAGCAATCCAACCTTGGTCACCAATGCCTGAACTGTTGTGCTCAGACTCTCCTGGTCACACAGAGCTCCTCCACACGAGGAGGGATCAATATGTGCTTGATCAGCTGCACGGTTTACGGAGGGCATCGCTGACGTGCGCAACGTCAGCCAGGGAGAAAGTGCGGCGCCCACTTGCTAACACACTGTTATGGCCTAGGAATCGGATTCAGAGGCTGAACCTGAGGAATCCCAGCCTGCACAGGAGTCCCTGCCTCCAGGGCCGGCTGAGCCGGGGCTGGGGCTTAAGCCTGAAGGGCCCTCACCTGTGCCGGATCCTCAGGAGCAGACACCAGCTGAATCTGCTCTGGCCCCTGAGGTGATGGAGGACCCACTGCCTGCAGGTGCACCTCTCTCAGCCCCATCAGAAGAAGCTGAGGTTGCCTCTGGGTTTGGTGACCCTCCAGCCTCTCCGGAGCTGCAGAGGCTCAGGGCAGAGAGGCGGAGGGAACTAAGTTCTCGCAGGAGGAGTGCTCGCCTCCAGGCCAGGAGAGGTGAGTCACCTGTGGACCAGGGCCGCCCTAGGCCTCAGAGGAGATAAAGGCCAGTCAGCCCAGTCCCAGGTTGCGGGAGCAACATCATTGGTAACCTGTTCCTGCCAGCACCCTGACCTGCTCTCCTGAGTTCCTGACCATGCCCAACTCCTCACTTTGGACCTTGCTTCACCCCTGACGGACAGCCTCCTTACCCTCGACCTAGGACCGGACTCAGACCACGCCACACGGTAACCCCCCCGGGACCAGCACACACACCAATATACAGCACAAGGTAAAGTCAACAAGAACACAGGCAGTGCAGATTGGTCAAGAGGTGATTTGAGTGAACTTACAGAGGAAAGCCGTGGTGACCAAGACACAAAAGCAGATGAAGGCAAAAATCCCGAGAAATATCCATCCAACCTTGAGAGGAATTCGCCAGCGTGGTTTCGGTTTGGTCGGAGGAGCAGCACCGGGTTTCCCTTTTGCCGCCGCTGCCGCCGCTGCCCCTGCTGGTGGCGCTGCTCCTGCTGCTGCTGGTGGTGTTGGTGCCGCCGCCGCCGGCTTGGGGGCCATGGCTCAAATGACAAGAAGAAACACCCATGAAGACAATGGCTCAAAGGACAAGTTCACCATCAGGCCTCTAACATTGAATTGAATTTATTATGTCGGTCACAGACCAGTTCCAGCCCACATACAATATCAAGGAAGTCATAAAACAGAATAGGGATACATTTGAATTTGCAATTAGGTATACCAGGGACACTACAGATGTAGCAACAGTTAAAAAATATATAAATTAAAACTTAGTCACTAACATATCACCTAAAATTATCATTTAAGGCCTTAATTATTATGATAGCACAGCTTGTTCCCTAAGTTTTATGGCAAACACACAGAATTTGGCTACCCTTAACTTGATCTTAACGTGATGATGCAGGTAGTGCTGTGGGTTAAACTACAGAGCCTAGGACTTGCTGAACAGAAGGTTGGCGGTTCGAATCCCCACGACGAGGTGAGTTCCCATTGCTCAGTCCCTGCTCCTGCCCGTCTAGCAGTTTGAAAGCACATCAAAGTGCAAGTAGATAAATAAGTACCACTCTGGTGGGAAGCTAAACGGTGTTTCCGTGCGCTGCTCTGATTCGCCAGAAGCAGTTTAGTCATGCTGGCCACATGACCTGGAAGCTGTATGCTGGTTCTCTCGGCCAATAAAGCAAGATGAGCACCGCAACCCCAGAGTCGGCCACGACTGGACCTAATGGTCAGGGGTCCCTTTACCTTTTAATGTGATCTCAGGATCCTTGTCCTCTACCAGGGATTTTAGAGATTGAAGTTCGGATTCATCTGGAGATTTTTGCATAGCAGGGGTAATAAATACTGAGCGTATATCCCCATAGAAACGGCAGCACAACAAGACATGAGAGACAGTTTCTACCTCCATCAAGCCGCAGGGGCAGACTCATTCCGAGGCCTCTAAGATCTCCCCATTTGCCAATTTTGTCATGGTACCAAAGACCCAACAGGTAGCAAGAAGCACTATGGTTGTGATTGCTAAGCATCAGCCCATTGCACTGTTATCCATGGCTAATTCTAATTCTGGGGATTAGCGTCTATTTCTGGGGATTCAGCCAGCAAAGAGGGAGATTCAAAGGGGTGTGGGAATCTTAGGAGGAAACTCAGAAATTTGTAAAAAAAAATGCACATGGCATGTAGATAGTAGGCAGAGAAATGTTCTTCCTCTCTCCTAGCACTAGAACCCATGGGCATCCAATGAAGCTGAGTGTTGGAAGATTCGGGAGAAACGAAAGGAAGTCCTCCTTCATGCAGGACTGTGGAACTCCCTGCCACCAACTTGGATGACTTTAAAAGAAGGGTTAATCCAATTCACGGAGGAGAGAGCTACTGACAGCTACTGGCCTCAATAGCTACGCTCCACCTTCACAGTTTGAGGCAGCCATGTGACAACATGGCCCCTGTGACAACAGGACGCTGGGCTAGATGGGCTCTTGGCCTGATCCTGCAGGCCCTTCTTATGGTCTGATCAGCAGACACCCTCAGAAGGTGGTGGACTCTCCTTCCTTGGAGGTTTTTAAGCAGAGGTTGGGTGTCCGTCACAGATGCTTTATATGAGATTCCTGCAGTGCAGGGGGGGTTGGACTAGATGACCCTTGGGGTCCCTTCCAGCTCCCGCTGCTGGTTCTATTACATTCAGATGATCAGAAACATCTTCAAAGCTGAGAAAGAGCAGCTGCTAATAGCTTTTTAACCATTTTTTAAAGCTCTGAGATAAAATTGTTCATTACGGAAAGAAAAGAAGGAAGTAATTTAAGCTCCATCTACAGGAGGCTAATATTTATTTATTTATTTATTTATTTATTTATTTATACCCCGCCCATCCGGCTGGGTTTCCCCAGCCACTCTGGGTGGCTTCCAGCAGAATATTAAAATACAATAATATATTAAACATTAAAGCTTTCCTAAACAGGGCAGAGACATCACCTTGCCAACAAAGGTCCGTATAGTTAAAGCAATGGTTTTCCCAGTAGTGATGTATGGAAGTGAGAGCTGGACCATAAAGAAGGCTGATCGCCGAAGAATGGATGCTTTTGAATTCTGGTGCTGGAGGAGACTCTTGAGAGTCCCATGGACTGCAAGAAGATCCAACCTCTCCATTCTTAAGGAAATCAGCCCTGAGTGCTCACTGGAAGGACAGATCCTGAAGCTGAGGCTCCAAGACTTTGGCCACCTCATGAGAAGAGAAGACTCCCTGAAAAAGACCCTGATGTTGGGAAAGATGGAGGGCACAAGGAGAAGGGGATGACAGAGGATGAGATGGTGGGACAGTGTTCTCGAAGCTACCAGCATGAGCTTGACCAAACTGCGGGAGGCAGTGGAAGACAGGAGTGCCTGGCGTGCTCTGGTCCAGGGGGCCACAAAGAGTCGGACACAACTAAACAACAACAAAACAGGTGTCTTCTAAAAGTCTGGTAGTTGTTTTTCTCTTTGACATCTGATGGGAGGGTGTTCCACAGGGCGGGCGCCACCACCGAGAAGGCCCTCTGCCTGGTTCCCTGTAACTTGGCTTCTCGCAGTGAGGGAACCGCCAGAAGGACCTTGGCACTGGACCTCAGTGTCCGGGCAGAATTATGGGGGTGGAGATGCTCCTTCAGCTATACTGGACTGAGGCCGTTTAGGGCTTTAAAGGTCAGCGCCAACACTTTGAATTGGTGGCTAAGGTTAACTGTTCAGGAATTACCTGTGTGTATCTACCCAGCACTGAATACCCTCCTGCAGCACAAAGACCTAAGAAGTGGCTGCTGGATCAGACCAATGACCAATGATCTAGTACAGCATCCTGTTCTCCCAGGGGCCAACCAGATGCCCTGGGAAACCTGCAAGCAGGATTCGAACTCAAGAGCAGCACTCCCCTCCTGCGGCTTCCAGCCACTGTCCTTCAGAAGCATAGCTGTCTCTGACTAGCATAGTCATCCTGGCGAGGAGCCATCGATAGCCCTCCTCCTCCGTGAATTTTGCTAATTCTCTTTTGAGACCTTCAAGGTTGCTGGCTATCACTGGCCCCTTTAGAAATGAGTTCCATAGCTTAACTACACACTGTGTGAAAAGCTTTGCCTCTTCAGGAATTCTGGTGCTGCGTTCAAGGCCCAATAAGCAGCGGGAACAACCAGCATTTGGTGGCCACCAAGCAACAGGCAGTTGCACCTGCGATTCGTGGCTGGCACTGCATCAAATTAAGGCAAGTCTGTTGTGATGCAAAGGAGGCAAAGGTTAGGAGGAAACTCAGAAATATCTGGAGGAGGTGGGAAAGAAGGAACGGTCACCTAACAGATTTAAACTATCTTTTAAATTTTCAAATAAAAATATTCACTGTGAAAAGGGAACAGTTTAAGCTCCATTAATGGGAGGTTGAGGTTACAAATTCAAGGATTACCTAAGTAGATCTTCCCAACATTGGATAATCTGCTGGAGTGTCGAGGCAACTACTGTACCTCCTGATTCTGGTTCACTTTAGGATTCCCTTCCAGATTATCTGTCAAGGATTTGCTTGCTCTTCTTTGAGTCTGATTCTCTTGAACCCTACGCTATTTCTGCTCTATGTTTCCCATGGATTCTTTTGCCTCCCTCCCACGGCCTTATACTCGCTTCCTTTGTCCTCCCAAGATGGTGCAAGCAGCAGCCCTGTGACACAAGCCGCTTGCTGATTGGCTGCCTGCCCTGCCCTGCCACCATTCACCATCACAAGCACACCTGTGGCTGAAAGGTAAGGCAGATTGTGATGGCGCTGCGCCTGTGAGGCAGCAGTCTTTGACATCCCAGGTCAATCCAAGTGGGGCAAGACCCTTGTGGCTAAAGAAAGGTCCTTCACTGTCTCTGTGAGCCTAGCTGTCTCCCACCTTCAGAATCTCCTAGAGGGAGTTTGTGACTCAGATAAAATTTGACCCAGCACTATTCCTAGAATGCCACTATTACTATCAGCCACTATGTGGTTTTATTTTCATACACTAAGCTATTTACACGTGTGTGTGTGTGTGTGTGTGTGTGTGTGTGTGTTGAAAGAGGAATACTTTCAAAACTTTTAGGAATAATGGGAAGGGACAGCCTGGGAGTCATTTTGGACTCACAGCTGTCCATGGAGGCGCAGGTCAATTCTGTATCCAGGGCAGCTGTCTACCAACTCCACCTGGTACGCAGGATGAGACTCTACCTGCCCGCGGACTGTCTTGCCAGAGTGGTGCATGCTCTGGTTATTTCCCGCTTGGACTACTGCAATGTGCTCTACGTGGGGCTACCTTTGAAGGTGACTCGGAAACTACAACTAATCCAGAATGCGGCAGCTAGACTGGTGACTGAGAGCGGCCGCCGAGATCACATCACACCGGTCTTGAAAGACCTACATTGGCTCCCAGTACGTTTCCGAGCACAATTCAAAGTGTTGGTGCTGACCTTTAAAGCCCTAAACGGCCTCGGCCCAATATACCTGAAGGAGCGTCTCCACCCCCATCGTTCTGCCCAGACACTGAGGTCCAGCGCTGAGGCCCTTCTGGCAGTTCCCTCCCTGTGAGAAGCAAAGTTACAGGGAACCAGGCAGAGGGCCTTCTCGGTAGTGGCGCCCGCCCTGTGGAACACCCTCCCATCAGATGTCAAAGCAATAAACAACTACCTGACATTCAGAAGACATCTTAAGGCAGCCCTGTTCAGGGAAGTTTTTAATGTGTGATATTTTAATGTATTTTTGGTTTCTATGGAAGCCACCCAGAGTGGCTGGCGAAACCCAGCCAGATGGGCGGGGTACAAATAATAAATTATTATTATTATTATTATTATTATTATTATTATTATTATTAGGCTTCTTGTTGACTACAGGGGCACTTACCAATCTGTCCTGTCCACAGCTGGCTTTTGCTGGACAGCTCTAAGCCAACTTATTGTTTATACCCCGCCCATCCGGCTGGGTTTCTCCAGCCACTCTGAGCGGCTCCCAACAAAATATTAAAAATACAATAAAGCATCAAACATTAAAAGCTTCCTTAAACAGGGCTGCCTTCAGATGTCTTCTAAAAGTCAGATGGTTGTTTATTTCCTTGACATATGATGGGAGAGTTTTCCACAGCGCGGGCGCCACTACCGAGATTAATATTGGCATGGTGTGTTTCTCTTACCACTGAAGAACCACCTCCTACACTTTGGGTGAGGACTAAGACAAACCAGGGCAAAAAGCAAGGCCCAAGAAGCCACGGGCTGCAGCATTTCTCATCTTGTATTTAAGCTCTGCAGTACTAGAGCTTTGTAACCTACAAAGTGATTCAGATTTCATACCCTCCAAGTGTCCCAGTTTTCCAGGGACAGTCCTGGAATTACGAAAGCTGTCCTGGCATCTGATTTAATCCTGGAATGTCCCTACTGTATTTTCCCTGTGTAGGGATATCACGGAGTGAGCAGTGGGGTCCAGAGGGAGCACACTCCCCACCAGCAGGCAGTCACAGTCTGCCTGCACGCGTGACCCTGGGGTGCAGGACACATCCCCCCCCCCCCAGACTAGCCTCAGCTGTCTGTACATCGTTCCCTCTGTCTGACCTTTTGCGGTCTCAGCAGTCTGCGGTGTCCTGTCTGTAACCTTTGTCCCTGAGACCTTTTGTCTCCTTCATCATACACTGTGCAAGGGGAAAATGACGCGGTGGAAACAGGTGCCAAAATAACTTTGTACCACTGCTCGATCTCGGGACGGAAGATATGTAAAGGTCGCAGCCCAACATGTATTTGCCTGGCTTGCATATTTGTCTCAATAAAAGGAGGCTCCACAGGGCTAGCGGGCAGCCAGCTTCAGCTCACCTGTGCACAGCTCACTGATGATCACCCCCAGTCTTGTGCCTTCACTTCACCCTGCCAGTACTGCCGCCACTGAGCTCAGAAAGGAGGATGAGCTGGCACTTGTCCCAAGCGGTGGAGGCAAGGCAACATCCCATTGCCTCTCCATGACCTCTCCATGGCTGCCGCAGCCAGCCTCCTCTTTCGGCAGCTCATAGGGGTGGCTGAAGAGCAGGCGGGGAAGGAGAGGGGCTGACACCAATGAGGCCCAGCACTGCATGACATGCTGGTTCTGAAGGGCAGGCAGAGGGCAGGGCCGCCCTGTTGGGATGCTGCCAGGGAGACGGGGGCATCCGGCAGGCCCCCAG
Source organism: Podarcis gaigeae (assembly GCF_964106915.1). Lineage (NCBI taxonomy): Eukaryota > Metazoa > Chordata > Lepidosauria > Squamata > Lacertidae > Podarcis > Podarcis gaigeae. The sequence continues at coordinate 77,709,938 of NC_139685.1, forward strand.
CTGGCTCCAGCCACCGGCCGGCAGCCGGGCGATCTCCAGGTCACGGAACAGGATCAACCAATCAGTGACTTGAGCCTCAGTAGCCTTCTGAAGCTACCGAGCACACTAATTAGCAGAGTGAATAAATCTCCACAACGGAAGTGGCAGACAGAGTCATGTGTAAGCATATTTACAGCATTTATTCAGCATAGTTCAGGAACAAAGGAAAAACATGTCTGCTTCCCTTCGTGTCCAGAAAACAGCAATGCAAAAGCAATATACAAAACTGAAGTTCCCAGCAGAACTGTGCTGGAAGTAAACAGGCATGTGACACACAACAGTCATGCCTGTTCCTTTTAAGGTGGAATGGAACTATATCCTAACACGCCCCGGGTGGGGAGAAAGGAGGAGTGGAACACTGTTACCCTACAAAGGAGGGTCTTGGTTTCACCGGTTCTTCAAGCCAAAAGAAGACAGACAGCACGTGGAAATAATTAAACTTTATTCCGTAGTCCAGAGGATTTCTCCAAAAGCTCAGCTTAGAATACAACATTCAAGGCACCTTCATAACATTCTCTATAAATGATGACTTTGTGCACAGGCCTTCCTAATAATATGAATGGTTATCTGAATTCATGAACAGCTTATGGGCCCTTCGAGTTAACTTTCAATTGGATGTTCCAACCACGGAACTGTTTTTTTACCTTGGGAATCACCTATCTTACCCAGGTGTCATCACCCTCGAGCTGATTCCAGCCAGTCTTTTAATTGGCAAAATAAATAAGTGTTATCTAAGTTGGCTGTTATGAGGGTCTGCATGACATCTCTGTTGGGATACTGCCAGGGAGACAAAGGCCATCACTGCCTCCACGTCGTCTCTGGACGTCCATCGATCTCCCGTGGATACAGTATCAGCAATTAGCGGCATGAGCTCCAGAAATAGATTGCCGCATTCCTGGGCTGATGCACACTCTATCAGCAGAATTCACACACAGCAAAAGTTGCACTCAGGAGGGTATCATTTAGAATGTTTATTCAGCGTTGGTCAGAACAAAGAACAAACGTGACCGCCTACTAGCGTGTTCTGGCGCAGAGAGAGAAAACGAAAGCAATAGCAAACATAAACATCCTGTGAACAGGAAATATGCAGACTCTGTGACTCACAAGCCTGTTCCCTTTTAAGGTGGAACGGAAATATCCTAACAATCTCTGCTTCTTGCTAAGGGTGTTGTTAGGAAAGGCTAGGCAGAAAATATGCAGAGATAAGCGCACACCTTGCGTCTGCAACTCATGAATAGTGTATTTCTGAAGAGCAGAAGGGAGAAAAAATTTCTAAGCAGAAAAGGAGACTAAGAGCCTATATTGTGGGGGGGGGGCAGGGGAAAAGGACAGAGTGCAAGGAGTCTTGATTTAAAAAAAAATAAAAAATAAAATTCAGTGTCCAGTCTTGCCCCTTTCTAAAATGTATTTATTGGTGTTTGTGTTTCTTTTTGTAAATCTACCAAAGAATAAGATAAAATCAGAATTAAGGGTTTTGTCAGAACAGTGGAGGGCATTGTGCTGTGTCCCATTGGTCTGGTGGTGGTAGAACTCACCCTTCTTCAGATAGGAAATGCTCTAAGGGAGAGGGACCAAAAATGAGGGAGGGGAGAGAGGAGGATCAGTTAGAAGGTGGACTGAGAACTCGGGGAAGGGGGCAGAAGCACAGATGCCAAAGGGACAGCTGCAGGGCAAAGGAGAGATGGGGGGACACAGAGACTCAGATGCCCATTTGCTCATCACATGGTCCCATCTTGGGAGGGGACGAGTGGGTGGGTGGGAAGAAGGGGTCTCACTCCCAGAAGTATATGTTCATTTGCCCCCCCCCCCGTGTTTCCTGTTGCGCTGCTCATTTGCTCTCCCCATTGTAATTCAAGCCTTCCGTTTCCAGTTGCAGTGTTCTGAGTCTATATTTGGACCTTATATTTGGTGCTTTTGTTTTTGCTATTTATTTTGCATTTTTTGTTTTGAAGCTTTTTCAGTTAATTTGTTTTTGTGACTGTGTGGATTCCAGTTCAGCTAATTGATTGATTGATTGATTGATTGATTGATTGTGTGACTGTGTAAATGGATAAAAGCCCCCCATCCAAACAATGACTATCAGCAGTGCAGGTAAGAAATTTTTTTTATCATCTACAATACTGTTTTCTTTATTTTATAGTACAGTACATTGATTATTGATTTCATTTTATGGATCAATGGTCTCGTTACGATAGCAAAATTCATGTTAAATTGCTGTTTTAGGGGTTGTTTTTAAAAGTCTGGAACGGATTAATCCGTTTTGCATTACGTTCTATGGGAAAGCGCACCTTGGTTTTGGAACGCTTTGATTTTGGAACAGACTTCCGGAACGGATTAAGTTTGGTACCACTGTATACTTATGCCTGATACTTTCACTCTAGCCTGTGAAAACAAGCAAGACCTGAGTTTCCCCTTGGAACATCATATTCTTGCCTCTTTGCATTGTGGGAAATCCTCCATGATTCCCCTAGCCTGAGATCATGTAGGCAGGTAGCCATCAGCGGAAGTTCCTGAATCTGCCATTGTTTGCTCAGATGGGCATCCATCAAATGCAAATGCTTTGTGTAAAACTGTCTGGGGACACGTGAAACTTGCTAAGTCCGCTCAACCCCCTTGGTGCGGTGGCATTGCTGGATGGAAGAGATTTCACTGGGTCCCCGACGCTGGAATTCAAACGGCAGTGCCCTTCCTGATACACGGAGGGGTATATGCCCCCGCCGCCTATCAGGAGCTGGATTTCAGCCTGCACCCTGCATTGGTGAAGGGGGGTGTAGGCTGGGGTGTGGGCGGAGCCAATGGAGCCAACAGTGGGCTTCCCTCGGATCCGCCCCTGCCCATTTAAGCAGCCCATACCTGAGGCAAGACCTGTCTGTTCCTTTGCCGGGTTTTCTCCCCATCCCAGCCACCCACAGTTTACGCTGATAGGCAATGACTTTGCTGTGGCTACGGTGGTCACTGTTCTTACTGGGCCGGGTAGGAATTTGCCCAACAGGCTAACTGGCACTGACCCAGTGGTTTTGCCAACCTCATAGCAATTTGTCACAACTGGTTGAACATTGGGGCAATCCCTTGTTTTGGATGAAGGGGAGGTTGTAGTCCCCACCTGCCCCTCCAAATGCTGGGGTATCCCATTAAAGGGATCCGGGTGATGTCTGGCCATGTCTGCGTACCCAGAGGGGTCAGGGCCGAAGGCACTCCCCCAGACAGTGGTCCCTGTAGGGGTCACCCTATTTGATGTAACTTTTAGGAATTCCCACATGGACTGACCACACATTACTTCCAGCAGGCGGACCGGAAGTATTTTGATTGCCCCATGCCCAAGCCAAATCTCTTTCTTCTTCTTTATTATTATTATTATTATTATTATTATTATTATTATTATTATTTAATTTTTTATTTTTTACCAGCACCCAAACACAAATAGTGAAAAAACCCCAGGCGGCTGATACATTGGGTATACATAATCAATAATAACATATTCAAATCAACCATATGTACAATTTTATATACGTTAACACTCCTCCATCCACAAGGTTTATTTAACGTTTAACATTTTAATTGCCGCAAGTTGTTCAAACCTATCCAAATAATTCAATATCTTCTCAAACTTCTTTCATCTGTATTCAATAAGGTTGTGGCCTGTTTTTACCCAAAACCCAGTCTGACTGGTCTCTTATTTATATGGGTTGGGGTATGGGAAGTCGGATACCTCGTCCTGTCCTGGAAATCCTCAGGAATATCACACCTTGACCTGCCTGAGCCACTATAACCCCACCTTATGTGTGACGCTGTCAGGACTGCCGCTAGGTCCCAGCTCACAGAGGACCAACGCCCAGTGGATATTATATACAAAAGTCTTTATTGAAGTTTAGTTTCCATTTCCAAGCTCTGGGCGCGCAGGCCCACGTCTTAACGCTAGACCGGCTAAGTCCCCTCTGACTCACTGCTCCACCCACACCAGTTTAAGATTCTAGCCCGGCTCCACCTCTTGCGCTGCTCTTTCCTGCGTTGGGTCCTTCTGCCCTCTGGGGTTCCCTCCTTCCTGGACTCCTCTGACGCGGAGCCTCCTGAGTCTTGCCCCTCCCTCCGGCGGGCTTTAGGACCTGGCTCCCTTCCCGGGCTCCCCGCTGTGCCGCGCTCCTGTACATTTGAACTTGGCGCGCGCGCCCAGCCGGTGACTTTCCTTCTGACTGTTTCCCCGCTTCCTGATGTGGGTGTTGCCAAACCTGACTCCTCTCCTCCCTCTGGTCGTGAGGACACTGGTCCCGACTCCTGGGACTCCCCCTCCCCACTGCGCTCTGGTGGAGACGCTGGCCCTGATCTCCAGCTGCTGTTCAGTGACTCCCCGCTGGCCCCTCCCTCTTGAGGTTTCTCCCTTGGAATCTCCCTTGCTCTGGCCACCGGCGCTCCCTTCTGTGAGTCCTCCGATTCGCTAGAGAGGCTTGTGGAATAACTCTGGCCACTGTCACTGCCTGCGCCCCCCTCGTACTCCTCCTCCTCACTCTCCATTTGCTCCCCCTCCTGTGTCTCTCCTTCTGAACCCCTGACATCCATCCCCCCCTCGAAGCCCCCCCTTCCCCCCTCCCCCTCTTCCGGTGCGGGTTCCGGGTGCTCCATTGTTGTAGGGGTGAGTCCAGGATACAGCTCGTCCCCTGAGGCTTGCAACCATCGAGATAAGTCCGGGAAGTCCCCCATGGGCTCGTCGACGACGACCTCCTCCGCTTCCATCTCCTGCGCGGTGTGCTCGAAATCTGCGCTCGACCCCAAATCACCCAAGAGCCCTCCTCCCCCTGTTGCTTGATGGGGGTCCACCTCCCAGGGCCCCTTCGGCATGTCTCTGCGCCACCCCACTTCGGGTTGGTCCTCCCACCAATAAGATCCCCCCGTGCCAAAACCTGAAAGTGATCCCTCCGGAGAGCTGCCTCCCGGAGCCGAGTCCTCAGCTGACGAGAAACCCCGGAAAGTGCTGGCCGAGAGTGTGGGTGTGAACAAACAATCCTCGAAAAAGCCCGCCGGCATAGGCTTGTGCGGGAAAAGTGTGTGGAATTCTTCCTTGAGCAACTGCTCTTCCACTGCGTAATCCGGCACCCACCTGTTGGCGCTGGCCGGGGTGTCCTCTGTGGCAAGAAGATATTCAATCCCGTCCTCCCCCCACCTTGAGTCTAAAATCTCAGTGGCTTCATTAAGTGGCTCCCCTTTCGGCGACCCCCCTTTTTGGGGCGCTTCTCTGAGCGGGTCTGGCGCCTTCCCCGGTGCTTGAAACCTGTGGGGCTCTCTGTAGGGCGTGAGCACTGATCTATGAAAGACCGGGTGCATTCTGGAACCCTCCGGGAGTGTCAACCGGAAGGCCACTGGGTTGATCTGCGCCTCTACTTGGTAAGGCCCTAGCTGCTTGTGCCCTAGTTTCTTCTTGGCTAACGATCTGGCTGGAACTGCTTGTGCTGCCAACCAGACCCAGTCTCCCACCTGGATGTCCTCCCCAACCCTCCTGTGTCGATCTGCCTGCACTTTGTAAGCCTGTTTTGCCAACTCTAACTGCCTCCTGAGCTGCTCGTGGATCTCCTGCAACTCCGCTGCCACTTCCTCTGCTCCCTGTGGCTCCCCCTCCCGCACTGTGTCCAGACCCGGGAAGGTTCTGGGATGCCTCCCGTAGTTGGCGAAAAATGGGGTCACCCCCGTGGACCCATGCTTCGTGTTGTTGTAGGCAAACTCGGCCAACGGTAGATAGTCCACCCAGGTCGATGGCTGCTGGTTCGCGTAGCATCTCAGGTACTGCTGCATGATGGCATTGACCCTTTCCGCCTGCCCGTTAGTTTGCGGGTGTCTCGCCGACGCCAGGCTGACCTTGACGTTCAGGAATCCCATCAGCTTTTGCCAGAAGTTGGAGATGAACTGGCGCCCCCGGTCGGACAAAATAGACCGTGGTAGGCCGTGCACCTTGAACACGTGGTCTATGAACATCTTAGCGGACTGCTCGGCCGTGGCCACCTTCGCGCACGGAATGAAGTGGGCCATCTTGGTGAACAGGTCCACTACCACGAGCACTGCCGTCTTGCCCCTTGAGCTGGGTAGATCTGTGACAAAGTCCAGGACCACCCTCTCCCACGGTACGAACGGTGTCTGTAGCGGTTCCAACAGGCCCGCCGGCGGCTGGTGCACAGGCTTAGCCCTTTGGCAGGTGTCGCACCTATTGACATAGTCCGCGACATCCCCCCGCATCTTAGGCCACCAAAAGTCTCTGGCTACTAAGTCCACCGTCTTCTCCTTGCCGAAGTGCCCCGCGCTGGGCGCGTCGTGCAGCTGTTGCAGGACCTTCGCGCGGAGGCTGTCTCCTGGTACGTAGAGGACTCCCTTGCGTAGGAGCAGGCCGTCGCGCACTTGGAATTCGTCGCCCCTCGCCTTGCCACTGCACACCTCCTCCATCTTGGCTCGGGCGAACGAGTCCGTTTGCAGCGCGCGGCGCACCGCGTCCAGGTCCACCGTGGCTGACGCGCATGCCCACGCCTGTGGTGTGAAAATGTGCTTGGCCGCCGCTGGTGCCTCTGCCTCCAGATACTGCGGTTTTCTGGACAGCGCGTCCGCCAAGACGTTGCTGTTTCCTGGGATGTACTCAATTCTGAAGTCGAAATCTGCAAAGAACTCCGCCCAGCGGATGTGTCGCTGGTTCAGGAACCTCGCCGTGCGCCAGTACTCCAAGTTCTTATGGTCTGTGCGGACCTGCACCGTGTGCTTGGCTCCGACGAGGAAGTGCCGCCACGCCTTGAAGGCTGCATGTATGGCCAGCAACTCCCTGTCCCAAATGGTGTAGTTCTGCTCCGCTTTGCTGAGTTTTCTGGAGTAGAAAGCGCACGGCTTCCAGTCCCCCTGGTGGTCTTGCTGCAACAGAACGGCTCCCACGGCCCTGTCTGAGGCGTCCGTCTCCACTCTCATGGGCCTGCTGGGATTTACGTGCAGTAGGTTCTCTTCGGAAGCGAAGAGCTGCTTGAGCTTCTGAAAGGACTGCTCTGCCTGCTCCGTCCAGATGAACCTCTTCTTCTTGGAACTGAGGGTGTCGGTGATGGCCGCTGTCTGCATGGCGAAACCCTTGATGAACTTGCGATAAAAGTTGGCAAAACCGACAAACCTCTGTACTTCCTTCCTATTGCGTGGGCTCTTCCAATCCAGTACTGCACGTACCTTGGCACCGTCCATAGCCAGTCCCTTGTCGGACAGTTTGTAGCCCAAGAAATCCACCTCCGTCTTGTCGAACTGGCACTTCTCCAGCTTGGCGTACAGCCTGTGCTCCCGCAGCCTCTGCAGAACTTCCCTAACATCTCTCTCGTGAGCCTCCGGCGATTCCGAGAAGATTAGGATGTCATCCAGGAAGCAGACGCACTTCTTGTAGAGGAGACCCGCCAAGACATGATGCATGAAGGCTTGAAAGCAGTGGGAACCATTTTTTAATCCAAAAGGCATAACTCTGTATTCATAAGTGCCCAGCGGCGTAAACATGGTTGTTTTCCACTCGTCGCCTTCCCGTACGCGAATGAGATTGTACGCTCCGCGCAGATCCAACTTGGTAAAGATGCGACCCTTCCTCACCGTCGCCAGCAGGTCATCGATCTTGGGCATAGGGAAGGCTGAGGGCTTGGTCTTGAGGTTCAAGAAGCGGAAATCAACGACCAGCCTCTTTTGGGGCGTGTCCCGCTTCTTTACAAAGAACACTGGACTGCCTCCTGCCGCCTTGGACTCCCGGATGAATCCCCGCTTCAGGTTGTGATCTATGAACTCCCTGAGCTCTTGCAATTCATCCTCAGACATGGAGTACAGTTTCCCCGTCGGGAGCGTCGCCCCGGGCAGGAGGTCGATCTTGCAGTCGTAGGGTCTGTGGGGTGGCAGCTTATCCGCCTCTTTCTCGCAGAAGACCTCCAAAAACTCCTTGTATTTGTTAGGCACCGCTTGCAACATGCCCAAGTTCAGCTGTGGTCCATCCTCGTGCCCCTCATCTTCCAAGTCCGCCAGGATGCAGTGTTCTGCGCAGTAAGAGGAGCCGAAGGTCAGTTGCCGCTGGTACCAAGCTAATGCCGGGCTGTGCCTATCCAGCCAACTCATTCCCAACACTATGGGTGTGTCTGACAGGCGGGTGACGTTGAAGCTGATGACCTCACGGTGGTTTCCAATGCGCATCACCATTGGCGGCGTCTGCTGTAGCACTTGCCCTCCCAGTAGCTCCCTGCCGTCCACTGTGACGACTTTCAGAGGTACCGCCGCTGGCAGAAGGGCTATGCCATGTTGCTGGAGGAACTGCATGTCTATAAAATCTGCATTGCTCCCCGAGTCGATGGTGATGGGAATTTCCACCAGTAGCCCATTGGGGAGCTGAAGGGATGCGGTGAGCTGCACTACTGGTTTGGGTGGGAGGGGGTCGGTGGGCTGTAAGATCCCTGGGGATTGCTTCACTGACTTGTCTGGCTGGTCCCCAGAGACGCCATCTCCAGCCAGACAGTGGAGTTTTCCTGCTGCGACTCCCTCTGCTGAATTGCGTCTGTTACTGTCGCTGCGGCTGCAGTATGCTTGTGAAACCGCTGGGGACACTCTTTTGCCATATGCTGAGCACTGTCGCAGATGTAGCACTTCCTGGTTCCTCTAGGAGGCTTCATCTTGACTGCTCCCGGAGTTAGGGCTCCGACTGTGGAGTGAGCCTTAGCACCACCTATCTCCATCGGCTCCTCTCCCCCTCCCAGCGGAGGCATGGATCGAGCGCGCGCCGCCTCCTTGGGGAAGGGAGGCAGTCCTCTCGCTGGCGTGCGTCCCAAATGCCCTTCCTCCCTGCCCCAAGGGCGTCCTTCCAACCGAACCCCAATGGAGAGTGCCCGTTCCACCACTTCCTTGGTGGTTTGGGGTCTTCCCCCCCTTGCGATCTCGTCTTTCACAGCTCCGCTCAACCCCTCCCAGAACAGGTCTCTGACGGCAGGCGATTCTTTCTCCCAGGCTAGTACATTCACCAATCCGAAAAAACGTGAATGATATTGCCTCACAGTGGCTTTACCTTGTCTTAGTCCGTGAATCTCCCTCCTAGCGATATCCACATCAATCTCAGATAAAAAACACGCATCCATCACTTTAATGAAGGCAGTCGCATTTTGGAGGGCTGGATCCTTGTCTCTCCATAGATTGCGCAGCCACGATTTTGCCTCCCCCCGTAAATGCGAAATAATAAATCCCACTCTCTCTTCCTCATTTTTAAAGTCTTTGTCAAGCAGCTGCAATGCATAAATCACATCTGCTCTGAAGTTAGGATACTCCTGCAGGTCCCCACTGAAGTGAGATACCAGGCTCCCTCCTCTGTTTCCCAGCCCAATCCCTTCTGGTCTGGTGGCGGGTAGCCTCTGTGTACTTAGCACTTCTAACCTGGTTCGCAGATCCTGGCAGGCAGCAGCTGCTTCCTGTTCTTTCTTTCTGGAAGCCGCAATTTCTGCAGTCAACTGCGTCACTGCGTTTTGCAAACTCGCTATCCTCTCTTCGGTAGTCATTTCCCTGTTTTTCGTGAGCTCGCGAAGCACCAATCTTCACCCCTCGCTGCTTTCCCGCACTCCACGAGGTTGCAAAATTGGTGAAAAGTGAGAGGGGACTTACTGTCAGGACTGCCGCTAGGTCCCAGCTCACAGAGGACCAACGCCCAGTGGATATTATATACAAAAGTCTTTATTGAAGTTTAGTTTCCATTTCCAAGCTCTGGGCGCGCAGGCCCACGTCTTAACGCTAGACCGGCTAAGTCCCCTCTGACTCACTGCTCCACCCACACCAGTTTAAGATTCTAGCCCGGCTCCACCTCTTGCGCTGCTCTTTCCTGCGTTGGGTCCTTCTGCCCTCTGGGGTTCCCTCCTTCCTGGACTCCTCTGACGCGGAGCCTCCTGAGTCTTGCCCCTCCCTCCGGCGGGCTTTAGGACCTGGCTCCCTTCCCGGGCTCCCCGCTGTGCCGCGCTCCTGTACATTTGAACTTGGCGCGCGCGCCCAGCCGGTGACTTTCCTTCTGACCGTTTCCCCGCTTCCTGATGTGGGTGTTGCCAAACCTGACTCCTCTCCTCCCTCTGGTCGTGAGGACACTGGTCCCGACTCCTGGGACTCCCCCTCCCCACTGCGCTCTGGTGGAGACGCTGGCCCTGATCTCCAGCTGCTGTTCAGTGACTCCCCGCTGGCCCCTCCCTCTTGAGGTTTCTCCCTTGGAATCTCCCTTGCTCTGGCCACCGGCGCTCCCTTCTGTGAGTCCTCCGATTCGCTAGAGAGGCTTGTGGAATAACTCTGGCCACTGTCACTGCCTGCGCCCCCCTCGTACTCCTCCTCCTCACTCTCCATTTGCTCCCCCTCCTGTGTCTCTCCTTCTGAACCCCTGACAGACGCATTTCTGACATTTGCAAAAGGGGGTGTCCTTCTCCGTGGGGAAAGGAAAACCTTTTAAAAGAGTGTTATTTTCTTGGCTCTGGGTCCAAGCGGGCCGGGGGGGGATGGGACTCTGTTGCAACAGATTATAAAAATCAGCCTTGCTTTCACTGGATTTTTGCCTCAGCTCATTAATCTCTGACTGGTAGCAAACCTGGGGAGTTGGGCCATCGAAAAGCATGCCTTTATTTTCTGGTATCAGTTTCCGGTAACAGTTTCTGTATATCTTTTAAGTTGTGTGTGCCACACCTTGTGTTTTTTTCAATTCTTAGGGCAGTACTCTCCACTTACCTGTCTTGTATCTCATGGCAAGTACAGTAATACCTCCGTTTAAGTACTTAATTCGTTCCAGAGGTCCGTTCTTAACCTGAAACTGTTCTTAACCTGAAGCACCACTTTAGCTAATGGGGCCTCCCGCCGCTGCCGTGCCGCCGGAGCCCAGTTTCTGTTCTTATCCTGAAGCACTATTTCTGGGTTAGTGGAGTGTGTAACCTGAAGCGTATGTAACCTGAAGCGTATGTAACCCGAGGTACCACTGTATCCAGACAACCAGCGTTAGCATTTCTTCTTGTGAAAGTAACATCTCGTCAGCCTTCATTTTGGTTTAGTTTTTATGTCTTAGTTATGTGAAGCTCTGTTTTGTTATTTGGGTTATATGGAATATATATATATATATATATATATATATATATATATATCAATCAGAGGTTTTGTAGATTAATTTGATTTTCCCATATTTACATATTGGGGTGGAGTGGAGCTATTCCTGAAGCAAGAATAATATTTCTGCCAGAGCATTCCTTTGACCGAGATGATTATATGAACAAAGATAGAAAGCTTCCTCATTACCAACTGTCAGGTGTATGCCAGCGCGGTTGCTCAAGAGCGAACAGGCAAGACCCCCACTGGTCTTTTGAAGGCTTTATTATCGGTGTAAAAACATTCACAGTGCAGAACGTCTCAATTCCATGTCTTGCTCAGTCACTAGCAGAATCTGGGAGTGGGCGGTCCTTAAACTTTCCCCAGCAGAGCAGTCTCTTGACCCCCATCCGACGCCTCCCCTCTCTGTGCGTAAACCGACTGCGCAGGGAGGGCGTGGGCAAAGGGGGACCTGCCTCCCCCCCCTGCTATGCTCAGGCTCGGTGTTGCGGCTCTCTCTAGCATCTTCCAAGCCCTGCATCCTTTCCCCACTGGAGGCGGGTGTTATGTACTGAAGTTGTCACCCTGGGCCAGCAGGGGAATACTGTAGATAGTTATGCAAATAAGGGATCAAAAGTGGCGTTCAGTGATTGGATAGTTTTAGAAAATTGTTACAGTTACGTTGTACTGTAGCTCTATATAAGCAGGCTGACTGAACCCTTCAGTTCAGTTCTGTCCTGGCCTGTGAATAAACAAGAGCCGTTTGAAGAACCGCTGTGTCGTCTGATATGTTCACCCACAACTTAACAGCGGGGCTTCCTTCCTCCCGGGAAGAAGAGCTGCTTCTCACGATCTTCGGAGGCTCCCTGTAACCCAACTGCCCTTCCACCTCTCGCCTCTGAGCTGATGGCAGTTCCCTGACACCAAAAATGGAAGAATGGTTGCTAAAATTAACGGACTCAGCTGAGATGACAATATTGACAGGAAAAGGTCCTGGTTAACATTGACTAAATGCTGGAAACCTCCCATAGACTATTTTTGTGGAAAAGAATATGAAATAATGACATTTGGATCTGGGGATTGAAGATAATGTTTATAGAAAGGGGTTTTTTAGGTGTTATATCGGAGTGGATGAAGTGAATAGTATTTATTTATAGCAGATGAAGAATTGGAAGTTCTTTCATCTCTGAACTGTATTTTTTCTATTGCCTCTTAAAAACTCTTTTCAATCTCTTTTTTCTTCTCTCTCTTCCTTTTTTCCTTTTTTGCCATGTTTTAATCTTTCTTAGATTAATGTTGGACAAAAAGATATTTGAGATTAAGTTTTGTATTTCTCTTTGTAAACTCTAATAACATTTTGTCAGGGAACTGCCATCGGAGCCAAGAGTGGAGGTACGGCTCCCTAGCGATGCAGGAGAAGGGCCCAGCCGGGAGAAAGGGAACACTTCCTCGGAGGAAGGAGATCAGGGTGACACCGGGAAGAAAAGAGAGCTGGGAAGGACGTCGGAGAGATGGCTCCAAGACTCTTCCACAGAGACCAGCAGGGAAAGCCCAGGACCTCCGCTGGCCACACCCACTCTGCACAGAAAACTTCCGCGCAGGGAGGCTAGGCGGTGACTTGGTGTCAAAGAGCTTTTATGCTGGAAGAAGTTCAGGAAACGCCCACTGACGGATTCTGCCAGTGACTGACACAGCCCCGGAGAAAGTGCTGTTCAGCCAGGGAAAAGTTTAGCCAGAGAACGTTGCCAAGAGCAGCGGCCACTTACTCACAAGCAACCCCAATTCCCTTTACACATTTAGTTTAAAAAGAAAAAAGGGGGGAGCTGCCTACACTCAGCATTTAGTTGTTACAGTAAGGGCCACACTTTTAATTGGGGGGGGGGGTTGCTGGTGCTGCGAACCCTTGAGTACCCCCAGAAAAAAATGTCTGATTTCCACTATTTATTACACATGTGTGTCACAGCAAGCCTATCTTAAAATAGGCGTGCCAAATTGCATGCAATGGTTTTAAAAAAAGGAACACCATTCTTAAGACAAGCCTGCTATCTGCTGTTTTATTAACTGGGGCATTTTTTTGAGTGTCTTAAATCTTTATTCTTTCTTCCTTTTAATGCATGCATGAGGGAAGTCACAATCAGAACAGACTCTCCCCCAAGCACTTTCCTTTCTAAACCCATTGATGCCTCTTCAGGAACAGTGGCAGAAGGTACGGTAAATGCGTTCTGGGCGCAGGCTACCCTGCAGTTGTCAGAAGGCTGTAATTTGGCTATTTCACGTCCTCCCTTCTCTTGGAAGAGATAACTGGCGGGCGCGATGAAAGAAATGAAAAGGCCTGTTTGCTAACCACAACAGAGCTGCCATCTTTAATTCAGGACATGAGTTTCCTTCCTTTAAGAGCTCTGCCAAGGGCAGCTATTCCCATTCTAAGGATCTGTCTTGATAAGACAGCAACCCTGCCCTGAAGGAAAATGGCAACTCTTCCTAGGCACCCATCACCTGGGACACAAATCTCTCTAACCAATTGATAATAGCAAACAACCTCTCAAACTCTCTTTGTTTCACGGAGCACAAAGAACAAGGCTTGGGTGGAATTGGATGTTTCTGTTCGTTCTGTGGCTAAGCAGACTTCTCCTGGAGTTGAACAATGGAATGAAAATCATTCTGCCTTCAGTAAGGTACTGGCCCAGTTTTCCCCAACTTTATGGTTCTTCAATGTCTATGTTCTCCTTACACACCCATTTATGTAGTTTGTGGCAGTAGTCATCATTCCAGTTATATCCGCCAGATGACGGCACGATGGATGTGCAGTCTTTCTCCAGCGCTCCATCATGCTCTGAGTAGCTGGGGTTGCCGAGAGACCAATATCTGGGGGCAAAAGGTGGAAAGACTTCGATTATTATTATTATTATTATTATTATTATCATCATCATCATCATCATCATCATCATCATCATCATTTATACCCCGGCCTCCCCAGCCAAGACGCGGCTAACACCAGATATAAAACAATTGATTAAGATACAACTTAAAAACAAGATTAAAATATAACTTTAAAATGCAGCCTCATTTTGGTAGAAACTCAAATCAAAAAATTTTGGGAGATGAAAACGTCAAGTCTTCACCAAGGCTGGTCCTACGTGGGCCAGAAAAAAGCCAGGGAAGTCCCCTAATAGGAGTTCCATCACAGAAGGAGAAAGGAAAAATGAAAGAGGGGGAGGGGATCAAGTGGATTCCAAGCCAAAGGCCAGGCAGAACAACTCTGTCTTGCAGGCCCTGCGGAAAGAAATCAGATCCCGCAGGGCCCTGGTCTCATGAGTCAGGGTGTTCCACCAGGCTGGGGCCAGTGTTGAGAAGACCCTGGCTCTGGTTCAGGCTAATCTGACTTCCTTAGGCCCCGGGACCTCTAGGGTGTTCCTATTTATGGACCTTAAGGTCCTCCGTGGGGCATACCGGGAGAGGCGGTCCCGTAGGTACGAGGGTCCTAGGCCATTAAACTGGAGAGACAGAGAGAAGCTAGGTCTAACAAAGCAGAAGAATGAGGGTCCTGCACCACTTTTGAACTTGAGCAAACTTTTGAAGACTCACTGTGCTTTAGTTCTGGAGCCATCTGTCCATTTCCAGTTGCCTTCCTCGTTTTCATCTGTAAGGCCAATCCAGGTAGGATCACTGAGCTGAGAGGTCAGGTAGTTCTGCAGGAGGAAGGAACAACCTCACGTGACAAAATGCCCAAACTCAGCTAGGTAAAAGTAAAGGTACCCCTGCCCGTACAGGCCAGTCTTGCCAGACTCTGGGGTTGTGCGCCCATCTCACTCAAGAGGCCAGGGGCCAGCGCTGTCCGGAGACACTTCCGGGTCACGTGGCCAGCGTGACATCGCTGCTCTGGCGAGCCAGAGCCGCACACGGAAACGCCGTTTACCTTCCCGCTGGTAAGCGGTCCCTATTTATCTACTTGCACCCGGAGGTGCTTTCGAACTGCTAGGTTGGCAGGCGCTGGGACCGAGCAGCGGGAGCGCACCCCGCCGCAGGGATTCGAACCGCCGACCTTTCGATTGGCAAGTCCTAGGCGCTGAGGCTTTAACCCACAGCGCCACCTGCGTCCCATAAACTCAGCTACTGAAGCATAAGTACCCTATTGGTCTGAATATAAGTTGCACTTCCTCCCCCCCCCCCAAAAAAAAATTCTAACCATGAAAAGTTAAAGTACGCATCATAAATAAAGCACAGATAATGCAAGGAGTTGCACTTTGTGGGTCATGAAATATTTGCATGTGAAAGTAAGAAGAACAGGGGTGGACAGAACAATACACTTTGAATCCCAAATATCAAGGGGTGAGGAGGGGGGGAAAGAAACATATGAGACCTGCTCTTCGTCACTTAGGATGGAGGCCAAGTGGGAGTCTCTAGTCAGGCAGAAGCTCTCGGCATCGTGCCAGGTCTTTTCCTCATTAGAAATGTAGTAGAAACTCTTCCCAAAAAAATCCCAGCCACCAGCAGTCTTCGGTTTACCTTTCTTGAAGAGGTCTTCTGGGAGGAAAAGAAAGGCTTTTGAAATAGCAGGCATTGAATTGAGTATATGCTGGAAGGGCTTTTGAAATCTTGGCTTATTCCAGAGGCTTCCAGTCTGATCGCAAAGTGGAAGCAAGTGGGCTTTCCCTCGGGAGAGGGAGGCCAGCTCCTAGAATAATAATAATAATAATAATAATAATAATAATAATAATAATAATAATTTATTATTTGTATCCCGCCCATCTGGCTGGGTCTCCCCAGCCACTCTGGGCGGCTTCCAACAAAGATGAACGATACACTAAAGGGGGATAAAAGGGGGTGCTAAAAGGGCGCCTTAGCCCCCCAAAACCCTGCTGAAAGGATATTCAGGGGGGAAGGATCCCAGCGCTGCGGAGAAGCGATTCCCCTGGCCGCCAGGTATCTTCTTTAAAGAGGAGACGAGAGCGGCGGGGTAGAAGGGCTTGCAGTGGGACGCCATTGCCAGCCTCTAGGAGCGCAGCCCCGAGCCTGCCCACTGGAGCGATCGGCTTTCCAAATTAAAAGAAATCGTTTGGGAAGTTTCGAAAGGATTAAAATTTGCTGATTTGGACCCAATTCGATGCAGACAAAGGGTAAAAAGAAGGTCAACTTTGGCTAAATTCCGAAGCGCACACAAGGACTATTATCATTGTGGAGTATAACTGTGAGTAAACAACAAGCGGAGACTGTTTGGCAATTGGAACTATCTTGCTGTTTTGTTTTTTTCTGGCTTTTGATATTTTTTAAGGGACTTACATAAGGAACTGGTGGGGTGAAGAAGATCGAGGGGGTAGAGGGAATAATCCCTTTCTTTTTAGTTTGGTGAGTGGCCAAGATGGCGAGGAAGGATTTTGAGAACGTATTACTTTACTTTCGATTTTAAGTGAATTGCGCAACGAACTGGAAAGTTCCTATTTTTTGTTATTTTTACACCCTCACCTTGGCAGCATTGTTTATTAACAAGGGAAGAAGTATTATTTGCCTTTTATGTTTGTTTGGAGAGTGGACTGGGATACATTTGGAACGATTATTTTGGTTTTTTGAAAGTTTATTCAGAGGATTTGTGCCCGCCCGCCCCCGCCCATAATTTGATTGTTTATGAGAAGAAAGCAACGTTATTTTATTTCATTTTTGGACATTGAAAAGGGTCGGGAGTTGTGTCTATTTACCCTGTTCTCCCCCCACCCTCGGGAAATTTGGATTGATCTATTTTTTGTGTGTGTGTTTTTGTGGGGGTCTCTTTTTATGGTTGGTGTTTTGAGGCTTTTTGGATTTATTTTCTCCGAGGACTTTGCTACCATGATTTAAAGGATACTTCTGAGAATATTTTCAGATTTTTAATTATCATAACCACTGTATTGGATTTAGCCAACCAAGTGGCGAGAAAAATTGAAGATTTTATTTGAGTTTGGCTTTTGTTCTAATTCTCCTTGGCTAACATTCGGTTGATAATTTTGGAGCGCCTCCTAGTGGACAATCATATAAATACAGTCCTAACAAAATAGAAATTGAACTTAGGGAAACGTAGCCCCCTGGTGGACAATCTTATGGGTGCATCAAAAAAATTATTAATTTTGATTTGATTAAATTTACAAGATGTCTCATACACAGAAAAAAGGTGAAGCAGGGACACCAGCAGAAAGGAAAGGTTCTAGACAAGAATCTGATATTAAAGGAGAATTAATAAAGATGTTTACAGAGCTCAAAGCAGATCTTAAATCAGAAATACAAAAAAGTGAGAAAAACATAGACACAAAACTGGAGTTGGTGGATTAAAAAAATAGATGTGACCGTGGAAAAAATTGATGAAACAGTCAAAGAAATAAAGGGGCAGATGAAAGATATGATAAAAAGGACACAAAACTTGGAAGAAGGGGCAAGGAAGGTTAAAACGCAAGTCAAGGAGATTAGAAAAGAAGAAGAAAAAATTAAAGCAGAAGTAGCAGAGTTTAACAAGACACAAGAGGAACTGTGGGACGCTATTTCGATGAATGAACTGAGACAGAAGGAGAATAATCTGAGATTTAGAATGGTACCAGAGTCCCAAGGAGAAGAAATAAAGGATAAATTAATTAAAGAAATTGCCATATGGCTTGAGATGCAGGAAGAGGACGTAGCAAAAACAATACAAAATGCTTTCAGAATCAAAGTGAGATCAACAAAGGCTAAGAAATTTCCAGGAGACTGGTGATATTTAAAGATAGAGAAATGAAAAATTTAATTCTGCAAATGAATAGGGAGAAGAGATTGAACATCGATGGGAGCAATATAATTATTTTTAAAGACGTCCTACTTCGGCTTCTGAAAAAATGGAACCAATATCAACAGCTGGTGCAAGCTTTGAGAAAAAACAAAATTGAATTTAGATGGGAGTTCCCAGAAGGAGTGTCATTTGCTTATAAAGGGAAAAGACACAGGATAACAAGATTTGATGAAATGGATAATTTTTTGAGAAGATATAAAGAACTGGGAAGAGAAGAAGATGGAGCAGCACTGGCAGAAGCAGGAGTGGGAGGAGGAGCCTCACAAGAATCGGAAGAGGAGGGAGGAGAAGGAGAAGAAGAAGAGAAGTAAAATTTAAAGACTATTATTATAAATTAATCAGAAATCAAAATGGCGCTGAAATTATGGACCTGGAATGTTAATGGAATTAACGAGAGAGAAAAGAGAAATAAAATTTATCAATATTTGAAAAAACAAAATTTAGACATTATTTGCCTACAAGAAACACATGTGACAAGAAAACACAGGGAAATTTTAATAAACAAAAAATTAGGAAACGAATTTATCTCATCGACAAAACTAAAAAGAGAGGAGTGGTATTATATATTAAAAACAAATTAGAAGCTCAACAAATTTTTAAAGATGATGAGGGTAGAATCGTGGCAGTACAAGTTAAGTGGCAAGGTGAAAAATTAATAATGGTCGGAGTATATGCACCAAATGAAAACAGAATGGACTTTTTCAAAGAATTAGAGGAAAAATTATTTGAATATATGGACCAAAAGATTATAATAATGGGTGGCATGAACGCAGTTGTGTCATTGGACATGGACAGACTAAGAGCTACAGGTAAATCCAAAGAAGGGAAATTACCAAAGACATTCTTTTCAATGGTAGAGACTGAAACACCCATTAGAAAAACAATTCACGTATCAGTCAGAAGCAAATCAATCAATGTCAAGAATCGATCAGATCTGGATAACTAATGAGCTTACAACAAGAATTTTAAAGATCGAAATTCAACCTAAGGTACTATCGGATCATAATCCAATAAAGTGTATCTTGAAAGGATATGAAGAAAAATCTTTCCGATGGAGACTAAACGAGACTCTCTTTGATGATCAAAAAGTTGTAGAGGAGGCACAAAAGTGCTTGAAGGACTATTTTTTAAATAATATGAATCAAGGAACAAAAATAACTACAGTTTGGGACGCTAGTAAAGCTGTAATGAGAGGACTTTTTATTCAACAGAATTCAATTAAGAATAAATTAAGAGAAAATGGGAAGAATGAAATTGTCATTTTGGGGAAGAATTGCAATGATAAAAATGAATGTGCTACCAAAGATGTTATTCTTGTTTCAAACAGTTCCAGTAATCAAAGGGGCAGCGATTTTTAAAAATTGGCAGCGAGAAATTTCAAGGTATATCTGGCAGGGTAAGAAGCCGAGGATAAAATTTAAGATATTGACGGACGCAAAGAAAGAGGAGGCTTCGCCCTGCCAGACTTGAAATTGTATTACGAAGCATCTTGCCTCTGTTGGTTGAAGGAATGGGTGAAATTAGAAGACACGGATGTGTTAGATCTTGAAGGTTTTGATAATAGATTTGGGTGGCACGCGTATTTGTGGTATGACAAGAGACGAGTACATAAAGGTTTTGAAAATCACATTATAAGAAGGTCTCTGATTGAAGTGTGGGAAAGATATAAAAACTTGTTGGAACAAAAAACTCCATATTGGTTGTCGCCGTTGGAGGCGATAAGTGTGAAGAAAGTCAATATGACAGGGGGTTGGGTGGCATATGAGAAGTTAGTGTGTAAAAGTGTAGGAAAATGGAAAATGAGATCATTTGAAGAAGTTAAGGACTATGTGAATGACTGGCTGCATTATTTTCAAATTAATAAGATGTTCAGAAAAGATTTAAATCAGAGGGGCTTTGCTGACAAAGAATCAAAATTTCAGACAGAAATATTGAATAATGATTATAAGAATTTAGCAAAAATGTATAAGATATTACTGGAATGGTGTACGAAGGATGAGGAGGTAAAATCAGTTATGATCGACTGGGACAAAGATATAGGGCATAATATTCAAATGGAGGATTGGGAAAGACTTTGGAAAGATGGCTTAAGATTCACTGCATGCAGTTATAAAAGAAAATGTTATGAAAATGATGTACCGATGGTATGTAACACCTGTGAAGTTAGCAAAAATGTATAAGATAAGCAACAAATGTTGGAAATGTAAAGAAAAAGAAGGTACCTTTTTCATATGTGGTGGGAATGTAAGAATGTAAAATGCTTTTGGGAAATGATTTATAATGAATTGAAGAAAATGTTGAAATATACATTTGTTAAGAAACCAGAAGCATTTTTACTAGGCATTACAGGTAATGAGATAAATAAGAAAGAAAAGAAGTTATTTTTATATGCAGTGACAGCAGCAAGAATATTGATGGCCCAAAAATGGAAACAGGAGGAATTACCTACGATAGAAGAATGGAGAACTAAAATGATGGATTATGCAGAACTGGACAGAATGACAGGAAGGATCCGGAATCGGCGAGATCAAAGATTTACAGAAGATTGGGAAAAGTTTATCCAATATATGCAAAAACTGAGTGATAATAAAATTACGTTTGTAAGCTTTAAGGAAGCTCTGTGAGGGGAAAGGGTTAAAAGGGCAGAAATGTGTAAAAAGTAACAATAGGAAGGAATGGCAGACAAATTGAGGGAAGTCAAAAAAAAGAAGATGTAATTAAGATGTATGGAATGTATAAATTTGCTTTTTGTATTTGAAAACTAATAAAAATATAATATATAAAAAAATGAAATCTTGGTTTATTCATTCATAGAATCATAGAATTGTAGAGTTGGAAGGGACCCCAAGGGTCATCTAGTCCAACCCCCTGCAATCCAGGAATCTCAGCTAAATAATCCATGGCCGATGGCCAGTCAACTTCTGTTTAAAACCCCCCAAGGAAGGAGAGTCCACCACCGCCCAAGGGAGACCGTTCCACTGTCAAACAGCTCTTACTGTCAGAAAGTTCTTCCTCATGTTTAGCCAGAATCTTATTTCTTGTAACTTGAAGCCCTGGGTTCAAGTCCTATCCTCCAGAGCATGTGACAGACCTTCAGATATTTGAAGGTGGCCATCGTATCTCCTCTCAGTCCAGGGATAAAACAGACACAATGAGATAGGCTACTGGATAAGTGTTTCGTGGTTATTGTATTTTTGTTTGGGTTTAAAAACAAATAAAAAAATATTTGAGCAAGGGGTTGACATCCCTGCTCAGGCCTTAGGCATTCTGGGTTACCTGAGGTTATTCTCATATTCCTTTCTGTACTTCATGGGATTGTTGTAGGGATAAAATGGAGAATCTAATGCATGCTGTTCTGAGCTTCTGGGAGGAAGGAAAGAACCCCATTGAGAATAAACGTTATATCAATAGTGTTTCCATTGCAAAGGATCAAGTGAGTAGATTTTGAGAAGCACTTCAGGGCTGTTTATCATCACCATATTTGAGGTTAGGGTGGATAATAGAACCCTCTGCATTGGAAGAGGTTCTGTAGGCCAGGAAGGGTGCTGAGATAGAAGTTGAATCCTGAGATTGAGGTTGAATCCTGACAAGACAGAAGTACTGTTTTGGGGGGACAGGAGGCGGGCTGGTGTGGAGGAATCCCTGGTCCTGAATGGGGTAACTGTGCCCCTGAAGGACCAGGTGCGCAGCCTGGGAGTCATTCTGGGAGTCACAGCTGTCCATGGAGTCGCAGGTCAATTCTGTGTCCAGGGCAGCTGTCTCCCAGCTCCACCTGATACGCAGGATGAAGCCCTACCTGCCCGCGGACTGTCTCACCAGAGTGGTGCATGCTCTAGTTATCGCCTGCTTGGACTACTGCAATGCCCTCTAAGTGGGGCTACCTTTGAAGGTGACCCAGAAACTACAACTAATCCAGAATGCAGCAGCCAGACTGGTGACTGGGAGCAGCTGCCGAGACCACATAACACCGGTCTTTAAAGACCTACACTGGCTCCCAGTACGTTTCCGAGCACAATTCATAGTGTTGGTGCTGACCTTTAAAGCCCTAAACAGCCTCAAAGGCCCAGTATACCTGAAGGAGCGTCTCCACCCCCATCGTCCAGCGCCGAGGGCCTTCGGGTGGTTCCCTTGCTGCAAGAAGTTACAGGGAACCAGGCAGAGGGCCTTCTTGGTGGTGGCACCCGCCCTGTGGAACACCCTCCCACCAGATGTCAAAGAGAAAAATAACTACCAAACTTTTAGAAGACATCTGAAGGCAGCCCTGTTTAGAGAAGCTTTTAATGTTTAACAGACCACTATATTTTAATACTCTGTTGGAAGCCGCCCAGGGTGGCTGGGAGGTCCGTTTGTAAACCAAAACAGGTTGTAACCCAAGGCATGCTTTTGCTAATGGGGCATCCCAAAAAAAATTGTTTGTAATCCCCCCAAAAATGGGTTGTAATCCAAAAAAAGTTTGCAAACTGGGACATGCACTGTCGGACTTGCGTTTGAACGAGCTCCTCCGACGTGACTAGTAACTTGAGCTTTTGATGAGGCTCCAAGCACATTTCCCCATTACGCAGAGTATCCAGCACAGGGAAGGAGCCGAGGTAGTATGAGCTACACGGCTAAAGAGCATTTTATTCCTAACTACGCAGACAGAAAAGAAAATACATCCTCTCTCTGTGAGAGCAGAGAGCAACCAAACAACAAAGGAACAGGAAACCAGTAACATCACATGCGTCTCCTGTCTTCCGTGAGAATTCCAACAGCCTGGAATCTCTGGAATGCAAAACAGAGTCTTGTGACTCCAAGAGCACTGCACAGTGGCAACACACAGAAACTAACACACACTTCCGGGTTTGACGTGTTTGTAATCCAAAACATATGCAAACCAGACTGTTTGTAAACCAAGGTACCATGAGAGAGATATATACAACAAAGGTCCATATAGTTAAAGCTATGGTTTTCCCAGTAGTGATGTATGGAAGTGAGAGCTGGACCATAAAGAAGGCTGATCGCCGAAGAATGGATGCTTTTGAATTCTGGTGCTGGAGGAGACTCTGGAGAGTCCCATGGACTGCAAGAAGATCCAACCTCTCCATTCTGAAGGAAATCAGCCCTGAGTGCTCACTGGAAGGACAGATCCTGAAGCTGAGGCTCCAGTACTTTAGCCACCTCATGAGAAGAGAAGACTCCCTGGAAAGACCCTGATGCTGGGAAAGATGGAGGGCACAAGGAGAAGGGGACGACAGAGGACGAGATGGTTGGATGGTGTTCTCGAAGCTACCAGCATGAGTTTGACCAAACTGTGGGAGGCAGTGGAAGACAGGAGTGCCTGGCGTGCCCTGGTCCAGGGGGTCACAAAGAGTCGGACACAACTAAATGACTAAACAACAACAACAACCACCTGAGCACAAGGCTGAGGAGCTCGCAGCATTAGTACTAACACGGTTCAGGCTGTAGAGCATGAGACTCTTACTCACAAGGTTGTGGGTTTGAGCCCCACATTGGGCAAAAGATTCCTACATTGACTAGGCGACCATGTTGGTCCCTTCCAGCTCTACAATTCTATTGTTCTAGTGCAAAATCTCTTGCCTCTTCTGCATCTCTAGCTTCTAGTCTGCTCTCTCCTCAGCCACACACACTACGCTCCTGTTGTGCTCTCCACCTGACAGTTGGGGAGGGCGAAACCCACCCAAATATCACTTAGTTGTAGCTCTGGCAGCATAGCCCATTCTTTTGGGATGCTGATAAGGACACTTAAGTGGCCAGGTAAGGCCAATGTCTGACCCGTTCAACAAACTCCTCTTGTCATATTCTAACCTTACTGGCTGCAATACTCAAAGTATCAGAAGAGACTTGGCATAATTCAGACTGACACACACAAACACACACACACACACAAACAACCCTGCAACAAAAAATAAACAGATGAGGCCTTGGAACAGTTCCTTTCCTGAGCATCTTAGAAGGCCCATGGGGGAGAAAATATCACTGTGAACTGGACTTAAGACTATACAAGGCTGTTTCAAATCTTCTAGTTATTAATCCCCAATAGAGTTTGGTTCCTGAGTTCACCGTAAACTCTGATTTTCAGCTGTCAGGGGCTCAAGAGCAGAAGCACAGGGAAGGGAGGAGATGGAGAGCGAAGGGGAAGAATCCGAGGGGAGCGTAGGAGAAGATGACAGTGGCCCGAGAGATTCCATGAGCCTCTCCAGCGAATCGGAAGATTCACAGAAGGGGGCGCCGGTGGCCAGGGCAAGGGGGTTCCCAAGGGGGACACTCCAGGAGCAAGGGGCCAGCGGGGACTCCCAGAGCAGCAGTTGGAAATCAGGACCAGCTTCCCCACCAGAGCATAGTGAGGGGGAAGAGTCCCAGGTATCGGGGCCAGCGTATCCCCCACCAGGGAGAGAAGATGAGTCAGGGCTGACCACGCCTCCATCGGAGAGTCAGGCAAAGGAGGGGAGGTCAGGTCCAGCCAGCATCCCGGAAGAGGGAAGCAGTGACAGAAGCAGTGTAACGGTCAGGAGGAAGGTCACTGGGTTGGCGCAAGAGACAAGTTCAAATGTACAGGAGAGAATGAGGATTGGGAACCAGGTCCTAAAGCCCGCCGGAGGCAGGGGGAGGAGTCAGGCGACTCAGCGTCAGAAGAGTCCAGAAAGGGGAATGCCACAGCGGGCAGGAGGACCCAGAGGAGGAGAGAGCAGTGGAAGAGGTGGAGCAGGGCTAGGATCTTAAACTGGTGTCAGGGGGGAGGAGATTCAGACGGGACCTCGACGGTCTAGGGTTTAAGACGTAGAGCTGTGCGCTGCGGCTTTGAAATGGAAACTGAACTTTAATAAAGACTTTTGTACATAACGACGACCTGGCGTTGGTCCTCTGTGAGCTGAGACCTTGGGGCAGCTCTGACATCAGCATTTAACTTTCATTCAAGGTATTCTTTGCTTTTGGTGACAATTAACGGGCTGCCATTTTCCCATGCTGTAATCAGAGCGTGTGACAGACAAACTTCAACTCATGTCTATTTGCTCGCCCTTGTATTTTCAAGATGTGTCAGATTTAGACATTTATTTGTTAAATTATAATTTTCATTTTGCAACAAACAAAAGTGAAATCCCTTAAAAAGCAACTTATTACATGTGTCCTATTTCGACACCCCTCCCCCTCTTTCTGCGGTTCCTTATGTTTATGATATTTTTACTGCATTTCCAAATTAAACCTATTTATTATTTACCCAATATATCCAATGTATGTTTTATATCACTGCACATTTTTACATTAATCCTGCTAATGTCTTGATCTGTTTACAATAATCTTGTAAAATATTCAAAAAACTATTTCCATTCTTTATTTTAAAAAACTTCGTCATCTTGGTTTCTTATTCTTCCAGTATGTTTTTCCATTTCTGCATAGTCCAGTAGTTTCTGTTTCCATTCCTCTTTAGTGAGAATATTTTCTTCTTTCCATCTTTGGGCACATATCATTCGAGCGGCCGTGGTCACATACATAAATACATTTTTATATTATTTAGGTAACACTAGTCCCATAATTCCCAAAAGCAAGGCCTCTGGGTTCTAAATAAAAGTTATCTTAAACATCTTTTTCAATTCATTCGTATTTAGACATTTAGATACTTACTGTATTTTCCTTTCCGGGCTTGGAAGGTCTTTTCCGATTGTTCTATTTTTGCTGGCAACTTTGCCACTTCCTCTGCTAAAGCTATGGCTAAAAACATTCTTAGAGTTAGGAGTTTATTTTTTTGCTATCACCAACCTATATACACTAATGCATTTGCTACTTTATTTAAATAACCTGTATTCCTATCTCACAATGTAGGGTGCCCAAGGAAGTCAACAAGTCAGGTATAAAACAAAACACCATATTTTCCCCGGAAAAACAACAACAATGCACAACCCTCCCCCCTCCTCATGAAACTAAAACCATTAAGCACTAGAATTTTTTTATAAAAAAAAAAAATTCCAGTAGCACCTTAGAGACCAACTAAGTTTGTTCTGGGTATAAGCTTTTGTGTGCATGCACACTTCTTCAGATACACTTCAGTGCATGCACACGAAACTTACACCCAGAACAAACTTAGTTGGTCTCTAAGGTGCTACTGGACAATTTTTTTATTTATTTCGACTGCATCAGACCAACACGGCTATCTACCTGAACCATTAAGTGCTGAAAGCAATGTCTGCAACAGCAAGAAAACAGCAAGAAAATTATCCTAGAAGCCAGAATGAATATTAGATAAGGGGAGCAAGCAAGCTGTTCTTTTCTTCTTTAAATTAAAAACTTTATAGAATGTTTTATAAACAATATTTAAACAATTACCAAGCATAAAGTGCTGCCTTCCAGGATGAATACAGGTGTTAAGCCTTGACCCACATGTCACCATGGGAAATCTTTTATATTACGGATTATACCTGAAGGAGCGTCTCCACCCCCATCGTTCTGCCCAGACGCTGAGGTCCAGCACCGAGGGCCTTCTGGCAGTTCCCTCACTGCGAGAAGCCAAGTTACAGGGAACCAGGCAGAGGGCCTTCTCGGTAGTGGCACCCACCCTGTGGAACACCCTCCCACAAGATGCCAAAGAGAAAAATAACTACCAAACTTTTAGAAGACATCTGAAGGCAGCCTCTTTAGGGAAGCTTTTAATGTTTAACAGACCACTGTATTATATATATATATATATAAGACCACTGTATTTTAATACTTTGTTGGAAGCCGCCCAGAGTGACTGGGAAAACCCAGCCAGATGGGCAGGGTATAAATGATAAATTCTATTCTATCCTATTCTATTCTATTAAATCCACATCATGCACTTCAATTTAAAGCACTAGGATAATTTCTCCCTAGTGGCTTCTGTGACTGAGATGGGAGAGTACTGTATTATTGTTGCTAAACGATATAAATTGAGACCATAGGGAGCCAAAGCTATCTTTCTATGTTATTCCTTTTATCACCCTCTGATAGTGAGTTTGGCATTCCATAACCGTTATATTTCACACATACTGGTTGCAAATTTCTGTGGTGGGAGAGGGTGCTTTTCCCCTTAGCTGGAAGCAACTACTTGTCTCACTGCTGTCATAAGAAAGAAGACTAACTCTTTATGTTTGACACTTGCTTTGGTATTGTTTTCTTTTGACAGCAGGGCTAACATGGGATCGGGTACAAGCAGTGGCGTAGCGTGGGTTGTCAGCACCCGGGGCAAGGCAAGTAATTTGCGCCCCCTAACCCGTGGATTTGCACCCCCTAACCCGTGGACTTGCGGCCCCTACCCTAACTCCCAGATGTTGCGCCCGGTGCGGCCGGCCCCCCTGCACCCCCCACACTACGCCACTGGGTACAAGGTGTTGCCCCTTAAAGATGACAACAACAAAATTTGGTTCCAGAAACCTTTAAGCAGCGGACAGTCTCAGCACATGTGGAGGATTGTTCCTTTCAGATTACATCCTCTCCATCTTCAGAAGACTCTTCCATTTTCTTTTCTTTCTTCTGAGATTTTAAAAATGGGCAGCTGTTTTTAAACCAATGAGAAATGAACCAGTCTTTCTGTTCCACTTACGAGACGTGTGAGCGATCTTCGGATTCCTGAGCCCGTCTGCCATATTGATCCTCAGTTTTTTCATTGGTAATAGAAGCGGGTTTTCGGAATCTGTGATCAACCTGATATCTAAAGTTGTTGAAACAAGGGAGGGTGCTTAGATTTCCAGCTGCCTAATATCTGCTTACTTATTAATAATCAGTCTGTACATTATTATGACAAATCTGTAGTCTGTACATTATTATGACAAAATTCCCATGACAAAATTCTCAGGGTGGCTTATAAAAAATAATAATGAAGCAATCTCAATAAAGCTCTGTGGTATTCCAGTCTGGCTGCCAGGGTTTACCCAGTTGGTAGAACAAGTGCAGGCAGCTTTCCTCTTCAAGATTTTTACTGTCTCACGCTGGGTACCCTTTGCAGCCTTGTGTCTAGAGGGAGGTCAACACAAGGTAGAAACTGTCGCCTGGTTGAGATTTCTTCTATGCTGGTTAAACATCTGCCTTACATCAGATAAAGATCCTCTTTAAGTTTTGTCAGACCCCTTTCTTTCCCCGGGACTACAACAGTTTAACAAGAAGGTACGGCAACTCGGGCTGTCAGTGGAACTTTTGCAATCGATGTCCCTCCATCTGCCAAGGCTATGATAAAAACTAGGTTGTGGGATATTGAACGCCAAGAACTAACAGTAGCAGCAGAGAAAACATGTTTCCCTCGTTATTTCCAACTTTCTTGGGCACATGAAACTAACCACAATTACCTTGAACCTCTGCTTAACCCTCAAGAAAGAAGGGCATTTTCGCTGGCCAGGTTTAATTCAAACCCATCAAACCTCCTTTGGGGAAGGTTCTCAGGCAGGGTGGAAGGAGAAAGAACTTGCCCAGGTGAAGACCACCTAGTGGAAACCCTTACAAATATGGTTCTCAGTTGTAAACTATATGCTGATCTCCGCCAGCAATTTCTAGATCAACTCTGTATCCCCAAATGGAAACCAGAGTCAGAGGTCATACATTTTCTATTACTGGGGAATGATCAGGAGCTTACCAAGTTAGTGGCTAAATATCGCTTTTTGGTTTTTTTGTCGTCGAAATACACTGCAAACGTCTGATCTCCCTGGAGACCAAGAGATGTGACGATAGACTGCTCTGCCTCCTTTCTTTTAGCAAATGTTTTGTGCCTCTGGGGAAGTGGGAATTCTGTTCTGATTTGTTTTGGATGTTGTATGTGATGCCAGTAAAAGGTTTGATGAATAAAGCAATGATCAAAAGGAATATACACAGAGTTCTCTCACCACTATGCTCCCACAGCAAGGTACTTGCCTCCCCAACGACACATGCTGAGATGGAGGCCCTACGGAAAGACTGGCACAAGCTGGGAAAAGTCTGGGCTCCGGCCAGTGGAAGTTCCACCCAGGGACAGGTGTCCATTCACCAGCCATGAGGAGAAGGAGGCACCTTCACAGCCCCAAAGACCTGGCCTAGGTGCAGCTCACCTCCCCATGGCTCCAGAAGGCAGCAGTCACACAGCCTTGGTGAGGGAGCCAGGTTGCGCCCCCTCAGAATTCTGCACCCGGGGCCATGTCAGCTCTCTCCACCCCACACTACGCCACTGTGTTTTTGCCAGGTGTCTCAAAGAAGATGGTAAAGGTAAAGGGACCCCTGACCATTAGGTCCAGTCGCGGACGACTCTGGGGTTGCGGCGCTCATCTCGCTTAATTGGTTGAGGGAGCTGGTGGACAGCTTCCAGGTCATGTGGCCAGCATGACTAAGCTACTTCTGGCGAACCAGAGCAGTGCATGGGAACGCTGTTCACCTTCCCGCCGGAGCGGTACCTATTTATCTACTTGCACTTTGACGGGCTTTTGAACTGCTAGGTTGGCAGGAGCAGGAACCAAGCAACGGGAGCTCACTCCGTCGTGGGGATTCAAACTGCCAACCTTCTGATCAGCAAGTCCTAGGCTCTGTGGTATAACCCACAGCGCCACCTGCATCCCTCAAAGAAGATGGTACCTGCCTAATATTAATAGGCGAGGAGTTGCAAAGTTCAGGTGCCACCACGCTAAACGAGTGGCTTCTTACAAGTGCAGAAGGGGCACCGTGTGGCATTTGGAAACGTGCAAGTTCCAAAGATGGAAGTAAACTGGTGTCGGCATGTACAGAGTGAAGCAATGCCTCAGGCAAACTGGTCCACCTTTTTGTGCATGCCAAACACAGGCTGGTTTGTTTAGTCCTCCTGCGGCAACTCTAGTGCGTGGCAAGAGAAAGCAGGCAGCGCAGCTTATTCAACAGAGGTTGCACGACAGCAGCTTGAGCTGGACTTACAGAGAACGAGCATAGTGAAGAAGCTGATAACACAGATGGTTCCAAAGGTGGAATAGAATGTCCATTTGAGCTTCCCGGGAGGTGGTTTTGGTGGCTCCTCTGGCTTTTCCGGCGCTGCAGGTTTCTTTGGGGCCATGGCTAGAGAGACAAGCAGAAAGGGACTAGATCAAGAGACAAGCTCACCATCAAGCCTCGAACACATAGGCACCATCTATGCAGCACTATGGGCGCCCAGGCACCCGCAAAGTTCTACATCCCAGCGCACTTACGCGGCCTCCAGGAGGTGCATCTCTGGCAGCCAGCACCACACACTGGGCGTATTTGTGCAGTCATTGGATGGCCCTAGCACCCCCAGGAGGATCGTCACACCAGGGGTGCAAGCGCCACCCCCCAGGGGGTACAAACGCTGCCCACTGGCCGGGTGCTTCCCCGGCGGCCAGCACCGCACGCCAGGTGTATTTCTCCAATCAGTGGGCAGATTTTCGTGATGATCACGAACATCCCCCTGCCGGGGTGTGAGCACCGCCACGCCAATCCGCCCAGGGGATTTTGTCACACACACAGCCCAGCATGACACCCGGGGGCGACCGCACCCCCTGCACCTCCCTTGGGACGCCCCTGGCCATCAATAGCCCTCTCTTCCATGATTTTCTCTGATCCTCTTTTAAAGTCATCCAAATTGGTGGCCATCACTGCCTGTTGTGGCAGGGAGTTCCATAGTTTAATGATGCACTGTGTGAAGAAGGACTTCCTTTTAATCTTCAAACATTTAGCTTCATTGAATACCCACAAGTTCTGGACACTATCTATTGATTATATGAAAAAATATTATAAGCAGACAATTAGCCTAGCAGGATGGTAATATTTTCAGCAGTGTAAGTTAGAACTAGAGTTAACGGGAAGAGCAGAGAAAGACTGGGGAAACTAAGAAGAGGAAGTGGAAGTTAAAAGGAACCATGTATTGAGAGGAAGAGAAGTCTGACAATGACTGTATTTTTTTAATGTAATAGAATATGTAATAATACATATAATAATATGTAATTATTTTCAGGTTTTTGTTTTTTTTTTCTTGCATTATCAGAAATGCAAATAAAATAATAATAATAATAATAATAATAATAATAATAATAATAATAATAATAATAATAATAATATCCTGCAGCCTTTTAAATGTATCTGTGAGAAGGGGCGATTGTTGTGTTGTTGTTTTGCTTTAATTCTTTATTGTGTTTTATCTTGTATTTTATTCCATGAACCACTCTGAGATCTTTCAATGAAGGGCAGTACATAATTTTTTAAAAATAAAATGCCCATGAGTTGTAGCATTATGAGAAAGGAAGTTGGAAAACCTTTTTCTATCCACTTTCTCCATGCCATGCAAAATTAGAAAGTCCCAAATGCTGCAACCTTCACTCATTGCTCGTTTTGGGGTGCCCTTTTCTGAGCCTTTTCCAACCCTACAACATCTTTTTTGAGGTGTGGCAGCCAGAACTGTGCCCAGTACTCTAAGTGCTTTCACACCATAGATTTGTATAATGACATTATGACCCTCCTGAGTCCTGGCAGTTTTGTTTTCAGTTCCTTTCCTAACAATCCCTAGCATGGAATTTGTCTTTTTCACAGCTACCGCACACTGAGTTGACATCTTTATCCATCTATCCACTACAATCCCAAGGTTTCATTCTCGGTCAGCCACTGCCCGTTCAGATCCCATGAACACATATGGGAAACTAAGGGGTTTTGACCCCATTGTCTATCAACTTGTTTTCACTGAATTACATTTGCCATTTTACCACCCATTCAGTCAATTGGGAGAGGTCCATTTGGAGCACAGCATCTTAAAAAGTAGAGACATCACCTTGCCAACAAAGGTCCATATAGTAAAAGCTATGGTTTTTCCAATAGTGATGTATGGAAGTGAGAGCTGGACCATAAAGAAGGCTGATCACCGAAGAATTGATGCTTTTGAATTATGGTGCTGGAGGAGACTCTTGAGAGTCCCGTGGACTGCAAGAAGATGAAATCTCTCCATTCTGAAGGAAATCAGCCCTGAGTGCTCACTGGAAGGACAGATCCTGAAGCTGAGGCTCCAATAGTTTGGCCACCTCATGAGAAGAGAAGACTCCCTGGAAAAGACCCTGATGTTGGGAAAGATGGAGGGTACAAGGAGAAGGGGACGACAGAGGATGAGATGGTTGGACAGTGTTCTCAAAGCTACCAGCATGAGTTTGACCAAACTGTGGGAGGCAGTGGAAGACAGGAGTGGCTGACGTGCTCTGGTCCAGGGGGTCTCAAAGAGGCAGACACGACTAAACGACTAAACAACAACAACAATTTGGAGCACGTCACAATTTTTTTTTGTTGTAATGGCCCCGAACAATTTGTTGACATCAGCATACCTCATACACCTCACTGCTTACTCTAGCTCATTTAAAAGCATAGATCCCAACAATGATCCTTTGGGGCCTCCACTTTCTCCATTTCTCCATTCGGGGAGCTGGCCATTTCTTCCTCCTCTCTACTTTATGCTACTTAACCAATTCCTGGTCCACAAGAGGACCTCTCCTCTCATTCCATGACTTCTAAGCTTACTCAGAAGTCTTTGGCGAGGCCTATTTCTCCTTTCTCCACCTACCTTTCTCACTTCCCTATCTTCCCAACATAGTGCAAGCAGCAGCTGTGTGAGTCCAGCTGCTTGCTGATTGGCTGCCTGCTCTCATCTTCCACCATACACAATCACAAGCACACCTGTAGCTGAAAGGTAAAATGCATTGTGATGTCACTGAGGGGGGTGAGGCTGCAGACCTTGGCATCCCGTGTCAAACAAAGCAGGGCAAGAGGATCCTCACCCATTGTGGGTGTAGATACCAGCAAGTTTCTCTTCTCAGTCTCTTCCAGCCTAAACATACCCAACTCCTTCAACTGTTCCTCACCAGGCTTGGTTTCCAGACCCTTTGTCATTTTGGTTGCCCTCCTCTGCACATGTTCCAGCTTGCCAACGTCCTTCTAAAATTGTGGCACCCAGAACTGGACACAGTATTCCAAGTGTGGTCTGACCAAGGCAAAATAGAGTGGGACTATTACGATACAATATGATACGATACGATACGATACGATACGATACGATACGATACGATACGATACGATACGATAATCTTTATTGTCATTGTCCCATACAAAACAACGAAATTGAAAATATCCAAATAAGACATTCAAAACCAACAAGCCTGCTATCCCAGCTATCCCAACCTGGTTAGCCCCCTAAAAAAATACTCTGATGCCCCATTTTTAAATACAATATACTCCCATAGAGACTACCTTACACTGCATTTAAAACCAAAATCGCATTTGAATAGAAACTGTTTCTCAGGCGGCTAGTCCTAGTCTTTATAACCCTGTACCTTCTTCCAGAAGGCAGAAGCTGAAAGAGATCATTTCCGGGGTGCGCACTATCCTGCGCTATCTCTGCAGCTTTCTTATGGCACCTGGAAGCATAGATTTGATCCAAGGTGGGAAGAGGGCACCCAGTTATTCTCTCCGCAGTCTTTACACCCCCCTTTACACCCCTGCTTTTTCCCTGGCTGTGCAGTTCCTAAACCACACACAGACCATAAGTTAATATACTCTCCACAGTACAATGGTAAAATGCCATCAACAGATCCTTTGAGAGATTGTTTTTCCGGAGGATTCTCAGAAAATATAACCTCTGCTGTGCTCTTTTCATCAGGCCTTTGCTGTTTTCTCCCCAGGTTAGGTCGTCTCTCAACTCCATTCCCAGAAATCGAAACACCGAGACCTGTTTCACGCACTTCCTCTCAATAATAATTACTTCTCTAGATTGGGATACTAGACTTCTGTTGATGCTGCCTAGAACAGCACTGGCTTTTTTGCTGCAGCATCACACTGTTGACTTACGTTAAGCTTATAGCCTACTAAGACACCTAGATCCCTTTCACGTGTACTACTAGCAAGCCAGGTGTCCGCCATCATATATTTGTGAAGAAGGTTCTTCCTGCCTAAGTGCAGAACCTTACATCTGTCCCTATTGAAATTTATCTTGTTAGCTTGCATCCAGTTCTCCAATCTGTTAAGGTCATCTTGAATTCTGATTCTGTCTTCTGTGGCACTAGCTGCCCCTCCCAGTTTGGTGTCATCTTCTAATCTGATGAGCATCCCCTCAACTCCTTCATGCAAGTCATTTATAAAGATGTTGAAGAACAACAGGCCCAGGACAAAACCCTGCGGCACCCCACTTGCGTGTCGAGACCCCGAAGCCACCCCCTCGTTGAGAAATAACACACACAAAGACATGGATATTAGGTTAATGTTATTGGGCAAATTTGGCCACAACTTTATTGATGACAGAATGTGAGTGGTATTGGCTTAGGCATTGAATGGACCCGACTATATCTGACTCCTGCCCGATGTGCAGGAAGTCCAGTAAGGGTAAACCACCAAAAG
Organism: Podarcis gaigeae; assembly: GCF_964106915.1. NCBI lineage: Eukaryota > Metazoa > Chordata > Lepidosauria > Squamata > Lacertidae > Podarcis > Podarcis gaigeae. The sequence continues at coordinate 77,744,136 of NC_139685.1, forward strand.
GGGGAGCCCCGTTGATGCAGACCAACTTGAGCTCCCCGTGGTATTCCTGTTGGGGTCGTGTCATGGCCCTAGCCCTGCCCCAGGCTTCAGACAAGATCCACACTCCCGGATTCCTTTAACGGAATACCCTTAAGCTTGGAGGGGCAGGTGATGGCCACACCTCACCTCCCCCATCGCAAGGTCAAACAATGCCTAACCACAACCCTAACAAAGTTGTGATGATTGCTACGAGGTAGGCGAAAACCAAATGTCAGTGCCAATTTGCCAAGTGGAAAAATTCCCACCAGGCCCCTTAACGGTGACCAACCGAAGTCCATAGCAAGGCCAGTGCCTAAAACCTTCAAAATAGGGAGGGAGGGTGGGTGATTGAGGAAGCGAGCCAAAGAGGAAGCACTCCAATTCACACCTCTGGTTAAATGGTCCCGGCCACACACCCCTGGCCAGTGGATTGGCTGGCCAGGCTCTGTCATGGCCGGGATCCCCCGGGCAATGGGGGACTAAGTCCCCCACCCCCAGAGGGGAGTGGGTGATCATGCGGTCCACTGCAACTCCTCCCCACAGGGAAGTGGAGCGGATTTGTCACTTTTTCCCAGGATGACAAGGAACCATTAATGAGTACTCTTTTGGTTCGGTCAGTCAACCAGCTACAAATCCACCTAACAGTTACCTCATCAGGCCAGTGTCCTTCCTTTGGGACACGGATGGGGGCTGTGCCTTTCCAGATATTGGAGGGCTATCAATCCCATCAGCCCCAGCCATCATGGCCAAAAATCAGGGTTGGTGGAAGCTGCAATTCAGCAACAGCTGGAGAGCCACACATTCTTTTAAAGCTCTATCAAATGCACCTCTTGGGTTAGGGAACCATTTAGCAGGTTCTGTTGGGGGAGGGAGCTGTTGGTATTATTGATATTAATATCAATATTAATACATGCCTTGCAGGACATCGTCATGAGAAGAAAAGACGAAGGAGTAAACCCAACACAAACCTGGAGTGGAGTCTCTATGGCCTCCTTCCAGCAATTCCTGCAGCCAAGGTGGAGCCAGATTAATTGCTCTGCTTTCCTTTGGACCCCATCAGCGAGGCCAAGAGGGGGACCTTGTCATCTTGGCAGCCCAGGACCTCCAGACAAACTGTCCAGGCTTGGGCACCAGAGAGGTCACTTGGGTTCTGCAAAAGCAGCAAAAACAACACGGGAGGCAGCAGTTACAAGTTATAAGCTCAACCTGATCGGCATAAAGATATGAGCACCATGGTTTGCCTCCACCATCAGGAGAGATCATTGTGTCTCAATGGTCAGCTGTGCAGTGACCAGAGAACAAATGACTGCTGGGAGGAGCACAGAGAGAAGAAACACCATGGTACATCTGCAGCAGCACAACCGGAGGCCTTCATCTGCCCAGCCGCAACAAAACATGTCTCTCCTATGTCGGTCTCTATGGCCACAGCTGTAATGCTCCAACGGTTTGACTTCACCCCCCAAAGGCACACTCCCCCATTGTCCTCTGAGACAGGCGGCACTTAATTTTTGTATCTTCATTTTAGACCTTATTATTTTTTCTGTGGAAATTGCTTGATTTGGTTGTGTTCTGTTAATGTATTTTTTATTGTTTATGACTAATTTTGTTGTGTTTGTAATTATGTGGATTTTTTTTTGTAAGCCACTTTGAGTTGAGTTGAACTATGGAAAGCACACAAGGAAAATTATTTATGTATGTTTCTATGTATGTAGCTTCTCCCATCACTTCCTGGCAGTTGAGGGGTGGAACGGGCAGCAGACACTGCAGGTAGCCTGAATATTGCCATGCCATGCTATCTTCAACAGAGTAGCCCCTGCCAGCCATGACCTGGGAGGAAAGTGGTAACCCTTTGATGCCCACCCCCCAGCCCTCATGCTGCCTTCCCAAAGCCAGCTAAGTGAGGTGCCCAACTTTCAGAAGGAGGTGCGAGTCTCTGGCAGGGTCCTAGAGTCCTCCTACCTCCTTCCCAAAGCTGGCAAAGCACTAACTGAGCTTTGGGAAATAATAATAATAATAATAATAATAATAATAATAATAATAATAATACATTTTTATTTATTCCCTTCCCTCCCTGGTTCAAAAACTGGGCACTTTAAAACACTTAATTATAAAAGCAGCATAAAATACAGTATAAAAACATGAATAACAATCAAAAATCAATTAGATAATCCCCAGGGCTAGCTGGCTGAATTGATCCTACTTGGGCCAGCGAGGAAGCCAGGGGAGAATTAGCTGTGGGGTCTCAGAGCGGGTGATCTTCATAAAAGGGAAGGGGGAGGGAAGAGAAGGGAAATAAAAGATCAGACTGAATTCAAATTAACGGCCTGATGGAAGGAGGTTAAATCCTCCAGGGCCCTGGTCTCATGGGACAGAGCATTCCACCAGGTCGGAGCCATCACTGAAAAGGCCCTGGCCCTGGTGGAGGATAGTCTGACTTCCTTGGGGCCCGGGACCTCTAAACTATGATTATTCATGGATCTTAAGGTCCTCTGTGGGGCAGACCAGGAGAGGTGGTAGAAGCAGCAAGGAAGCAACTGTGACAGCAGGGACCCTTCCCAACAAAACTAAGACATTTCTTAATTTAGTTAGGTATTAGTGCAACTGTAGTGCTTAAATAGAGACCCTCCTAGTGTCCCTGTTTTCCAAAGACAGTCCCGGATTTACAGAAGCTGTCCCAGTTTCTGATTTGACCCCAGAACGTCCCACTTTTCCTTAGGGCATCCCTATTTTCAGCAGAGAAATATTGAAGTGGGTGTCTCTAATTTTCATCGGAGAAATGTTGGAGGGTATGTTTAGTGTCCATCGTATCTGGGAAGAGCACCAGAACAACTGGTCATGCTCTGTGACTTGCTAGCAGCCCTGCCAGGTCGAGTAGGTGCCAGTTTCCAGGTACCCATCACCTGAGAAACAGATCCCCACAGCCAACAGATAATAACAAAGCACACTCTAATCTCTCTTGGTTTCTCTCTTTAGGCAGCTAAAGGAACGGTGCTTGGATGGAATTGGATGTTTATGTTTATTCTGTAGCTCTGAAGGCTTTCCATGGGGTTGGATGGTGAAATGCAAAGCATTCTGTCTTCACTCAAGCGTTGGTTCCCCCAACTTTACAGTTCTTCAATATCCAGGTTTTCCTTACAAACCCATCTGCGCTGTTCATGACAGTAGGCATCGTTCCAGTTATATTTGTTACTTGCAGGCACGATGGAGACACAGTCCTCCTCTATTTCTCTGTTTTGCTGTCTGTGGGGAGGCTCATTGTGAGACCAGTACCTGCAGAAAGACTTCCCATTAAACAGGAAAGATATAGACAGGCTGGGTCTACCAAGGAGGAGGAAGCAAGGCATGCTGAGACCTGTGGGGTGAGAATGGGATGCAGCCCCCTTGGATTGTGGGAGGCAGGAGGGCCACATTTTTAGACGCTCCCCAACATCATCATCATTATTATTATTATTATTATTATTATTATTATTATTATTATTATTATTTTAAAAAAGAAATCCCTGCAAGTTGGGAACACAGAAACTTAACCACACCTCAAAATAACTATGGGATGGGTGTCTCCTTTTCCCAGGAAGAGGAGAGGCTGTATCAGACTGTATTTGGACCCTTGCAAGATTCTGAATAGGGACAGGGGTGGCGCTGTGGGTTAAACCACAGAGCCTAGGGCTTGCCGATCAGAAGGTCGGCGGTTCGAATCCCCGCGACGGGGTGAGCTCCCGTTGCTCGGTCCCAGCTCCTGCCAACCTAGCAGTTCGAAAGCACTTCAAAGTGCAAGTAGACAAATATGTACCACTCCGGCAGGAAGGTAAACAGCATTTCCGTGCGCTGCTCTGGTTCGCCAGAAGTGGCTTTGTCATGCTGGCCACATGACCTGGAAGCTGTACGCCGGTTCCCTCCGCCAATAAAGCGAGATGAGCGCTGCAACCCCAGAGTCAGCCACGACTGGACCTAATGATCAGGGGTCCCTTTACCTTTACCTTTTAAGATTCTGAATAGTGTGGAACATTTGACAGGCAAGTAAGTGTGCTCGTCTATACCTGGGAAAGGTATACCATAATACAGTGCATATCTTAGAACATGGAAAGAAGGTGTTCAGGGGTTTACTCCACTATGCGCCTCCCGCCTCCACATATACACACACCCTGGTCCATGAATGTCCGTGACACAGGAAACACTCCTGTGTGAAATGCTGCGGCCATTTCTGCAAGATGACTTGACTTTTCCTCTAGTGTTTGGGAACAATTCCTCGACACCGCCTATTTCAGACTTACTCTTTTTTAAATCGGGAGCCATCTGTCCATTCCCATTTGCCTTCCTCCGTTTCATCTGTAAGGCCAATCCAAGTGGGGTCACTGAGCAGGGAAGTGACAAAGTTCTGTAGAAAGAAGGAACAACCTCACTTGACATTGGAAAGAGACAACAGCCTGCCTGGGGCAGATTTGCTAACGTAACCCTAAATGGTAAGAAAAGTTAGGTTCTGTTAAGTATAATTGGTTTAATTGTCACAGAGATGGGAAATGGCTAGAGGTATATTGCTGAAAGGTTTAAAATGGGGTTATATTAAAGCCAAGAACAGCACCCTGAGCTCTTGCTGAGTTGAGAATTAACTGATTGTTGTTCTCTGGAAGCTAACATGTGAGTGTTGTAACCTTAGATCATGTGAGATGTGTTGGGTTGCAAATTCTCCATCTTGAAAGCTTCCTTTGTCTCCTAAACTCTATGGAATGAGGCTGCAAATGAAGTTCTCCTGAAGGGAGAGTAAAGCCAATGGAGGCCGGAATGAAGGCTATGGGGAGAAACAGACCTCTGCTTCTCGGTCTGCTTGGGTCATTTCATCTTTTCTAAGATGTTGAGCCTGTGCTGGACAGCACAAGACAATGTATAGATATTTTGATTGTATCTTTGATGCTTGTGTTCTGTTTTTGAAGAGTTCTGCCAGTAAAACTTTGAATAATATTTTTATGGGCCTGGAGAAGGCTTCATTGCCAAAGGCCTCAGTTCTTATGCTTCCAGTCGCTTCAAACTGCACAGCATTAATATCTGCAACAGGTTCAGTGTAACCCGCATAAACAATTTTCATTTTAAAAAATTCTCTGCCCCAGGTTATGAGCCAAGAAACTGTTTACACAACTGTAATGGAGCCTCTGCAGGTTGCAAAATATTCTGGGCTGTGTTCTATAATGACTTTACATTGAGATGCTACCATTGCCTACTGGGCTTCACCATTGCTGCATGTGCAATGGGATTGTGCCAAAGAACCATGTTCTCCTGTTCCAGAAAGGTCAGACGTGGAGGGACAAATGCCTTTCAGTGAAGCCTGCCTGTCATTTCTAACTTAATTGAGGAGCCTCTTGTAAGCTTTCATGGAGGCCCGGGACTATTTGGGACAGAATTTTCAAGCCATTGCATTGATGCTACAAAGGCAGAATAGTAGCAAAATCATCGAGTTGGAAGATACCCTGTGGATTTTCTAACCCAACCCCCTGCAATGAAGGAATAAGCAGCTGTCCCTCACAGGAATCAAACCTGCAACCTTGGTGTTATTAGCACCACGCTCTAACCAACCGAGGTATCCAGCTGGGATGTGTGGATAGGAAGCAGGCAAGAAATCGTACAATATTTGCATGCGAGAACAGAAAAAAGAGAAGCAGATGTCTATAACCTGTTCTTCATCAGTCAGGATGGAGGCCAAGTGGGCATCTCTGGACTCGCAGAAATTCTCAGCATCATACCAGCTCTTTTTTCCTTTTGAAATGTAGTAGAGATTCCTCCCAAAAGCATCCCACCTACCAGAAGACTTCCCACCTTTAATGAAGAAGGATTCTACGAAGAAATAAGTAGGAAGAAGAGGATAATGTATTCTCTTCTGTACATAGTTGAATTCAACCCCTGCTCATCCCTGAGGAACAATGGGTGACGTGGGGTAATTCTTGCAGCTTAGCCTACCTCCAAGGGTTCTTGTGCCGATAAATTGGATAATCCATTCCACGCTGCTCTGAGCTCCTTATGGGAAGGGAGGGACCCCAAATATAAGAAATATTGGGAATTGCTGCAGAACCCACTTCTGGGTCCCATTAGAACTGAATTCATATTTCCCCATTTTCTGTGAGCCCAGGAACACCAACCCATCACTTCAGCACATGCTTAAAATCTAGAGCTCTGCTCCACAGTGAGGTGGAGCCAAGGTCCTCTTGCAGCAGAACCATGACCCTCCCAGCCAGCACTTTCTGAAATAATCAGGACCTGAAACACAACCATTCCCCGAATTTTCTGAATTTTGAATTTCAGTTCTCCAGCCAAGGAATATCGCAAAAATGCATATACTAAAGTGAGGTTTGTGTTAAATGCTTATGTCTTGCGGAGGTAGCACACAAGAATGCATCTTGTGAGCTGAAATCATTTTGCCAAAGTATATATATATATATATATATAGCACAATTTCATATGACTATGTGCATATGAGGAAGAAACTTGCTCCAAAATGCTGGTTTGTTTTCATGAGAACCTTTTCTTTAAAAAACAAAACAAAAAACTAATCGCAAGTGGATGTGGAAATCTTGAGAAGACCAGAAAAATGAGAAGCTGAGACAAACCAAAACTGACACATGCTTCCATCCCCAGAGGGCAGAAGCTGAGAGAGGTCTGACCATGAGAGAGGGTTTTGCATACATCTGCCCAGGGATCTGAATGCTGATATTGTCAGTAATTTATGCACTCTGCAACATTTAATTGAAATA